>NC_051139.1:5313444-5913444 GCF_014839805.1 Manduca sexta
TTTATTACAGAATTTTATAATTATGAAATAAATAGGTAGAAATATTACTAATTTATAAATTATATTTCGACGTGAATCTTAATATAAACAATTCTATAAGTTAATTTTTGAACAGCGCGCTATTAAAACAATACCAAAGTTTCAACATTTTACGACCATAAAACAGTGTTTAAGTAATTGTGCATTGAACAAGGTATTTTTATAAATAACAGTAAGCTTTAAATTAAATATTTCAAATAAACTGAACAAGCAAACTCATCGCGATGAGAATTCCAATCTAAAAACGATGTGTTGAACATTTTAAGTCCTTCAGTCTTATTGGAATCAACATAGTTGCTCGTATGAACAGAAGTTACTGGAAGTGAGATAATAAAATTAGATATTTACGAAGCAGCAGAATTTCAACTTTAAACATTATAATAAGCACAAGAAAGCAGCTTATTTATTGAATGACTGTCATTGGGTTTAAAAATTAGGGAATTAAGTACCTATATTTGTACAAATTATCATTTAATAGTCGTGTAACCTGTAATACCACTTTGTGGGTGGTAGGATATATTTTATATCCACCTGGATAGCAACTACCGTACACGAGATGTTAAAACTCACCATAGTGGCCCACGTAAGTGTGTTGCGTCCGGTTTCAACAGGCCGGCATAATTGTGTCGACTGCCAAAGGGTAATCAGCTCTTGTCAGTCGACATTCTATCTTTTACCATCAGGTGCAGTAAATTTGCTGTGCCCGTAAAAAAAGAAAACTACGTCTAAATTTAACAAAATTTTATCTATTTTTATTATATTTATTTCTCATTGGGTATTATAGAATTTTTAATAATATCATAAGTAAATATCTGGATGAAAAGGCTCAAATTAGTATGACTTTAACATAAAAATATCATGCAACACCAGAAATTATTTACAAATAAATGTGGCTAAGAATAGCGTGTAGGGAAACTTTAGTGTCGCCTCTCCTGGGGAATATATACCCGCCCGCTGCACACGGCAACCCTGCTGTTATCCTCTTCTATATCCAGCAATATCATACCGCAATTATCAAGTTGAAATTATGTCCTATAACAGCAGGGTTACCACTTGAGATGCAAATCGATCCGAGCCGTACTTTGTCCCGCCCAGGAATGACTGGGTGGAGGACCTGAGCGGCTCGGTGGCCATCATCGCGTCGGCCGCCGCCGGTACCCTGACCCACGAGCGGGTGAAGAGGGGCCAGGGTTGTGTCGCAGCTCGGTTCGGAGGGATAGTCGTAGTGGGGTGCTACTTCTCTCCGAGCCGAACTCTCGCCGAATTCCACAACTCCCTCAGGGAGCTGAGTGACGTCGTCGTCGAGTACGGTTCGCTTCCCGTCGTCGTGCTGGGGGACTTCAACGCCAAGAGCCAGGCTTGGGGTTCCCGGTACACGGATGTACGGGGGCGAATGGTTGAGACTGGGCCTTGGAGGTTGGCCTGGACGTCCTCAACAGGGGTTCCGTCGCCACGTGTGTGCGGATGCGGGGTGAGTCCGTGGTGGACATTTCGTTTGCCAGCCCCGCATTGTCGCAGCGTGTTGTCGACTGGCGAGTAATGGAGGCGGTGGAGACGCTGTCGGACCACCGGTATATCCGGTTCGACGTCTCCACCGATCCCTCGAGCGCGCCAGTCCGACGGGCCCCAAGTGGTCCACGTTGGGCGTTGAGACAGCTGGACAGGGAGCTCCTCCTGGAAGCCTCCATCGTCCAGTCCTGGGTGCAAGCACCGGTCAGGCCGGACGATGTGAATAACGAGGCCGACTGGTTCCGGGAGGCTATGTCCTCTGTCTGCGACTCGGCAATGCCCCGAGTCCGCCGAAGCCAAGCGCGGCGCAAGGTGTACTGGTGGTCGCGGGAGCTGGCATCGCTCCAGGCGGCGTGCTATGCCGCGCGACGCCGGTACACCAGGTACCGCCAAATCCGCATCCGGCCTGTGGATGCGGTGGCTCGAGAGGCGGAGCTATACCAGGGGTACAGAGACGCAAAGACGCTCTCTCGGGCGCGATTCTAGAGTCTAAGAATCGCGCCCACCAGGAGCTGCTGGAGTCTCTTGACGCAGACCCGTGGGGACGTCCTTACAAAATGGTGCGGAGTAAGCTCCGCATCTGGGCGCCCTACTGACGCAGAGTCTCCGGCAGGAACTGGTCGAGGGCGTCGTTGGCGCTCTGTTCCCTGCACTAGGGGAGCACGCTCCTCCGCCCATGGCTCCGCCTTCGGCGGCGCCCGGCATGGACCACGACGACGACGTCACTGTTCCCGCGGTGACCGGGGTAGACTTGAGGGTGGCGGTGGCCAAGATGAAGGCCAAGAACACCGCCCCAGGGCCCGACGGCTTGCCTGGAAAAGCCTGGGTCCTGGCCTTGGGGGCTCTCGGGCCTCGACTTCAGAGGTTCCTCACGGCATGTTTGGAGAGGGGCCAGTTTCCACTTCGTTGGAAGACGGGGAAACTGGTCCTCATCGCAAAGCATGGGCGCCCCGCGGACAGTCCGTCCGCATACCGGCCCATCGTCCTGCTCGACGAGGTGGGCAAGCTCTTCGAAAGAGTTATTTCAGACCGCCTCGTCGAGCACCTGACGAGGGTTGGGCCGGATCTTGCGGACAGCCAATTTGGCTTCCGCAGAGGGCGCTCTACTGTGGATGCCATCATGCGCGTGAGGTCTCTCGCGACGGGGGATGCTGTTTCCCGGGGTAGGGTCGTCTTGGCGGTGTCGCTTGACATCGCCAATGCCTTTAATACCCTGCCCTGGAGTTGTATCAGGGAGGCACTCCGGTATCACCGGGTGCCGGCCTACCTCCGTCGCGTTGTCGGGGCCTACTTGACGGATAGGGCCGTCATTTACCCCGGTCGCCAAGGGGAATGGATCAGGCGAGAGATGTCGTGCGGTGTTCCCCAGGGTTCGGTTCTGGGGCCGCTCTTGTGGAACATCGGATACGACTGGGTGCTGCGCACCGACCTCCCGAGCGGCGTCAGCGTGGTATGCTACGCTGACGACACGCTAGTTTTGGCTCACGGGGGGTCGCATCAGGCGGCGGTCGACGCGGCTACAATTGGGGTTGCGACAGTCGTTGAGAGAATCCGGCAACTGGGACTCGAGGTGGCGCTGCACAAATCCGAGGCCATGTGCTTTCATGGCCGGGGGAACGCGCCACCTCCGGGTCTCCAGATCACGGCAGGAGGGGTTCACATCGACGTCGGGTCGACGATGAAGTACCTGGGACTCGTCCTCGACAGCCGGTGGAACTTTAAGGAGCACATCTGCCTTTTGGCTCCCAGGTTGGTAAAATTCACCTGCATAATGCGGCGTCTTTTGCCAAACCTGGGGGGGCCAAATGCTCCCCTGCCGGCAGCTCTACGCAGGACTCGTGCGGTCCATGGCCCTGTACGGTGCCCCCGTATGGTCCGCAGCTGTGGCGCGGCGGCAAGGCCGCTTTCTGAACGCGCCACAAAGAGCGATGGCCATACGGCTGATACGGGGATACCGCACGATCTCCTGCGAGGCGGCGGGCCTCCTTGCCGGACTACCGCCATGGGGTCTCGAGGCGAAGGTCCTTGCGTCACTGTATGTGTGGCGCGGGGAGGCGCAGAGCCGGGGCGTAGCTCCGCTACCGCGACAAATTGCCGCGCGGCGGACGGAGCTCCGGCAGAACCTCATGGCGGAATGGCGACAACGACTGTCGCAACCCTTGGCTGGGCACGCCACGATAGCGGCGGTAAGTCCCCCTCTTCGAGGTGTGGCTGACGAGACGTCACGGCGTCCTCTCATTCCGGACGACGCAGGTGCTGACCGGTCACGGCTGCTTCGGCAGGTACCTGTATCGGATCCGGGTGGAGGATACGCCCGCGTGTTTTACTGTGCGGATCGGCCGGAGGACACGGTGGAGCATACGGTGGAGGTGTGCCCAGCTTGGGCTGAGCACCGCCGTGTTCTCACAACGGCCATCGGTGGCGGAGACCTCTCGCGTCGGGGCCTGGTAGAAGCCATGCTCCGGGGCGAGAGAGTGGGACGCAGTCACCTCCTTCTGCGAGGACGTGATGCTCGCAAAGGAGGTGGCGGAGCGGATACGGCGCCAAAGCGCCCAACGTCCCATCCGCCACGGCAGACGCACAAGACGCGGGCGTCGAACGTCTGCTGAGGATCGTCGGCCTCCGTAGGCGCGGACCGTCGGGTGACGAGCATTGGGTAGCCCGTCGCCCGAAACACCCCAACGGCCCGTGTGTTCGGCGCGTAGTGTTCCACGCGCGCCTCGAAGAGCAGTGTCAGAGTAATTTGCGGGGCCCTTTAGGGCCGGTGCCTGCCTAGGTCTCAATGCCACCGGATCTTGGACCTAGGCACATAGGCAAAGGATGGGAACACCGTAGGTTTTAGTCGGTAAAGTCTGACACGCCCTCCCGCCCATCCCAAGGCGGGAGATAGTCAACTGACGATTTACCTACGTAAAAAAAGATGCAAATCGATGCAATTTTGTTCATTTTGTATTTCAATTTATTATTTCAAGAATAGCACTAAAAGTTTCACGCCTCAGTTTATTTCTATGAGGATTTCAATAGTGGATTTCTTGTCATCTTACGCTTCAGAAATCTTGCCTGCTAATTCAATGGTTATAGCATAGGCAATTGGATTAGTTTATCAGTGATTAGTAGACCATAGTGTATCCTTTAATCAATTTGTAGGACGTCCACGGGGGATGCATTCTATTTTTGAATCGGAACAAATACAAACGGCAAAATAATCCATGCGTGGACATAGAAGTTGACAGGTCAGCGCGTATAGCCACCTGATTTGAGCAACGATGTTTATAGCTCTCTTTCAGTAGAACTATTTCCGTGTAAGTTCGATTTTATTTGTAGTATATTGCGGCGTGAAATGAGCGTGAAGGCGTCTGCGCGGCCACCCAGTGAGACGATGACTGCTTAACGCGGCCGGCGTCATTTCTTCTGATTTATTGAAACTCAAAGAGTACGTCGACGAGTCGTTTGTACATTTGTGGCCAAGAGAAATGTGCGGTTATATTTAAACGTAAATGTGTTTGTTATTCGATCGAATTCCATGGAGAATACTATATGATAATAATAAGCTGATATATATTGTTATAATTATGTAATTATTAAGCAACTATAATATCGTCATTCTTATTATTATAACTAAGTTTTATGTAGTTTGTAGTATGACAGTAGATGGAAAATTCATATCAAATGTTTATGTTTTACACATCTTGGCTCTATGTTAAGCAGTAATTTTTATATTTAACAATATGAAAATTTACGTTTCTTTTTCATAAACATATTTAACCGTGGTAATATATTAGATATTTATAATGACATGTAATTATTTAACCAAAATATCAACCATGATTTAAAAGTATTTATCTAAAAACCACTCTATCGCATTAATAACTAAAGTCAAATCAACGCATTTTTTTTTACTGTACGTTATTTTAAAAATATAAAAAACTGCGCTGACCATATTCTATCGGCCAGTACTGCAGCAAGTGATATTAACACCAGCTTAAATTAATTTCAAATTTGTGCTTTGAACTGAGTTTTCTCACGCGAATGGATTGGATCACAGCGGCGCCCTTTTATGTGTGATACCACCACGTTCTAAATGGAAAAATGATTATCAAGCATCAATAAATAACAAAGTCATTGTAAATTATTCGGACTTGTTTAAGCTTGAGTTATGGTATTCTATTTACATTCGTTATGATTTACAAACTTTGGACCGGTTTCATATACATCTGGTTAAGTTCGGATGTTTATATAGTGATGGCTATTTTGTTTCTATGGCTTGGGGCTAATGTTAGATAATGAAGGTAATTTAATGCCGCTTATGGTTATAGATTATGCTAGTATATGTTAGAAGATACCTGACTGCATGCGTGTATGCATGAGGGATAGTATTGGAAGATTAACACGATTATATTATACTAATTTTCACTCATCTATAGTAATTTATAAGATTGAAGGGTATATTTTTTTAATGTGCTAATCTCAGGAAATTTTAAACCGATAGAGATTTTTTTTCCCTAATAAGAAGCTACATTACTCCTAATAGGCTACTTATTGTCCCGAGAAAATATAAAAAGAGATTTTAATCCCAGAAAAAAAAGTCGGGCGAAGCCGCAAGCATTACGACAGATATAAACTGAGACGCAGTTGCAGAAAGCAATTGCATGCTAAAAAAAAGTAATTGAAAAGCCAACGTGTCGCACCCAACATAAGACGTTAAAGCCTTTGTGTTGTAAAACAGCGGGGTTCCGCGAAATGGCGACGCATTGTAGCCACGAACTGTCAGCTGACTTGCGAGCGTGCATACTAACAACCCATTTCGCACTTTAGTTGCACTTACTGCGCTGTGATACAGGGCAGTGGCATATCTACTTTGTCACTTTACGCCACCTTTTGTTTTATGACATCCAGATATTAAACAGTAGAGTTATAGACCGGACATCGGGACCAAATTTGTGGACTAAAAGCTATTAGGGTACCAATAGGGTATTTTAGTGTATGAGAGAAAAAATCTAAAAATACATAAACAAGATAGTTTAATCAAAAAGCAATCGGAAAATAGTAGTTACAGTTCGTGAAGTCGTAAATAAAATTTTTAAATTCAATTCAAAGATTTGACTTTTTTTATCTGTTTTACAAATATGCGAAACGAGTGCCGCCATGACATGACGTCATCAAGGCAATAAAATACTTGAAGTGTCAATACGCGTTCACTATTTCTAACTTTTTCCTCATAGTTATATCAGTTGGCACTTGAATCCACAATTCTTCGGCGTTTTTACACTAGTATTCTTACATTCAGGAACACACACGAATGATAAGGATAGTCGCTCATTTTAATTATAATACTTTACTCTTTCTCTATGCACAGCGTTGTCACTTGATGTTTACTGTCGAGATGACGTCAGCAACGTGGCCTCTAGCGTTTTCATTTATTTACGCGGGAAAATTTAAAATGTAATATTTAAATGTATTTTAATGGCACTAATTGATTGAATATTTTTTTTATAAAATTTCTAATGGTATTTTATCACCTTAAGAATAATTTAAGACACTTTTAAAAAAAGAGTCCATGATAAGATGTCATAGTGTCCTTTAATATAAATACAAATATAACACATTTACAGAAAATATGCTAATATGCCCATTAAAAACGTGCGAATCACGATGTGAAAAAAACTATTTTACATTGGTGTTTTTGCAGTAGGGAAGGGTCCGAATTACCCGATTTTTGACAGCTTCCCTTTCGTATTTTATGTAAACTCTAATTATTTTTTTTTTTGTAATAAAGTACACCAACAGCACTACATATTACATCAATCAATATTAAAAAAAGCAATAAGGTACAGCATCTGATATGTGTGCTACTAATAGGTGAACACAGCATTTACCACTAACAACATATTGAATTAAAATCTAAAACATAATAATAGCAGGAAGAAAAGAAAATTATAAAGTACTAAAAATATGAAATCAATTAGTAACGATTATATATTAAATAATTTGTCTATATAACACTATTGTAAACAATGTCATACAATTAGTAAAAGAAAAGATTAATGAGAATATCTTATTGACTAATTATAAGAATTAAAAAAAATTTGGTTACATGTATAATTTTTTAGATATTATATATAATCATAATGATTTGTAGACTGCATTTATGCATACAAGTACCTGAATTATGTTGCGTCGAGTTCGTCATTAAAAGTTTCGTTTTTTTTTTTATTTTAAAGTCGGTTTTAAAAGTCTAAAAATGTATGTGCCGCATTACAAGAATTGTAGTTAAAATAAAAATCTAACAACGATGGTTATTTAATTTCATTTATAAGCGACAAGGGGTTTAAGTTGAACGTACTCACATACTAAATTAATGTGTTTAATCATTAACATTTTGCCTTAATTTGTGCAAATTAAACTGTTGTGGTTTCATTTGTCAACCCTACTTAGTTTGGTTCTGACGTTTTAAAATAATAAATAACCTTAAAATGTCACACGTTCACTTTAGTCTAATGTAATCTAAAGTATTAAAATATAAAAGTAAATAGATTTTTTATTATAGTTGCTTTGAAAGACGGCCCGAGCTTGCGGTTCGCCTGATAGTAAGCGATATGCCCGCCCATAAACAATAGAAACACCATCCAATACCTTGAATTACAAAGTATTATTTGGTATACCACTGCGCTCGCTATCCTGTGCCATGAGATGTTAAGTCTTAATGTTCCAGTACATTGGCTACAATATTCGACAAACCGGAACACAACAGTGACTACACACTGCTGCTTGACGGTAGAAACAGACATTGCGGTGGCACCTACCCAAGCGGACTTTCATATATGAGAAACCTAGCACCATAGTTCTGAATAATTAAATTGATCTAGACAAAACTAAAGGCAATGATAATTTTTTATCACCGAAATTTCAGACGAAACCAGCAATATAATTCACAAAACTTCTTCAAACTATCAATCTTTCCAAATTACCATTAATCTTTTCCACTCTAAACAATAAAAAGTTTTGAACATTTTTCACTTTCAGACTAACGTTTCTTTATAAACATTTTTATTGTAGTCGGACAAATAAAACAAAAGCCGACAGCGTTATTTGCTGCACAAGCCCCAATAAAAGAACAACAAATTGTTTTCTTCGCCCACTATCGGCTGAGGTGGTCCTGTAATTGGAACTGTCGACCTTTCTTAATTAAAACAGCGTAAGACCTGAACATAATCCGTAAGTATAGCAGGAGTATTAATTATTCTAACTGAATTGGACAGTAAAACATTTCAAAACATTATAATCTTAACATTAATGCAAATTTCTTTGTTTCACCCGGTTGCCACTGAGAATTTTATAGACCTAAAATATCTACTGGTGGTAGGTCGCTCATGTGTGAGAATTTGCCTAAGTAGTTACCACCGCAATGTCTATTACTGCCGCTATGCAGTAGTGTGTAGTCACTGTCGTGTTCCAGTTTGAAGAACATTGTAGCCAGTGCAATAATAATAATATATAATAATATCAGCCCTGTATTATATACTGTCCCACTGTTGGGCACGGGCCTCCTCTACTACTGAGAGGGAATAGGCCTTAGTCTACCACGCTGGCCTAGTGCGGGTTGGTAGACTTTACACACCCTCGAAAATTTCTAATAGAGAATTTCTCAATTGCCAGCCAGTGTACCTATTGGTAACTGGACGTAATAAGACTTCACATCTCATGTCGCAGTTTGGCGAGCGCAGTGGTATACTAAACAATACTTGTGTTGGATGATGTTTCTACTGTTTATGGGTGGTCGTATCGTTTATCATCAGGCGAACGGCAAGTTCATGTCGTCATTTAAATCAATATAAGAAAAATATCTTCTGAAACTCCATGTGATCATCTTTAAGTCAGCTGTGCATGCATAATGCTTTTGGTACTGATTTGACACAAAAAATATTATACTTATTCGATCGTCACCTATCAATAAAAAATAACTGTTCTCAGAATATCAGGCCATGCTTAGTAACCAGAGTTCGGAACTTAAAACAAGAAACAAAATGTCGCTAGGCCGAAGTTTTAGCGTGCAACGTTCTTACGTTTTTTTGGGAACAGCTGTTTAAGTTCAAATAAGCATCATTTTGCCGGCTATGTGAAAGAAAGTGTACTAAATAAATAATTTTATTATAGAGTTTTACATCTATTTATACATCTCGGAAAATAATAAAGATAATGTAACTGCTGCTATTTAATACGAGCAAAGGTTTATAAATACAGCTGTCGTACCAACATTTTCATACCAATCATGATGAGACGTGCAAGCCGCTTGCTTCACAATACTCTTCACAACTGTATATAGTAGCAAATCCTCCGGGAACTGCGAGCTATACTATATTAATATACTTCGTACACCTCATGCTGCCCCATATTATTCTGTTTTCTTTTATATCCATCCCATGGTTGTCTGTAAGAGATGCCTTGTGCGATAAGTTCGCCAATTGTACTTTTTTCCATTATCTTGTTCCATGATCTATGTTTCTGGTGTACAAGAAAGTGTAAATAAATAAATAAATAAAGTTATAGCACTGTATGGCCATATAGATACTGCGCTCGTACGCACACACACACTAAGAGTTGATATGATAACTCTTATAATGCGCTCTATAAAATACACGGCTAAAACATGCCGTCCACACCAGGACTAGCTTGTTGCTGCTTGTCATCAGAAATAGTTATTATTAGTACCTAACCCAAAAGACTGACTCTACTCCCCCAGGCAACTTTTTGCGCTCAGTCTTCAAACAGAATGTTCACCAAGGAACGGGGGGACATTTGTTGCGGCCTTAGTCACATAGTTAAGTGTGTAAATCTCGGTTGGAAATACTAGTGTGTCGGCGCACAATGAAACGACTGTATTACTCCGTAGCTGGTTTATTACTGAATGACTCGCGTACCCTCAGTTACATACATGTCAAATACATATTGAGGCCTATAAAGTCTCGCGATCATTACCCTCCTTCTCCCCTACGCTCACTTTAGTAAGTTCCTAACCCTTCCCCTCTCTTATTTCTACCATTTCCTTCACCACTCTCCACCGGGCTTCTGCAGTTGCTAAGCCGGGGGATTCAAGTATCTTGTTCGCAGGTTTCTCCCGGTATAGACTCCAGGGTCGCCTACTCTAAAAAAAATCAGAGGGACATTCGCATATGATTTCTACCATGTATTCAAATTCCTGACAATCAGTACCTAACTTATATTAACAGGAGCTAAAAGTATCAGATGTAGTGAGCGAAGAAATTGATCAACTTCAGGCTATCTATAAACTGGCAAATGATTGACCTAATCGTCTAAAAGGTAAAAGCTATTTTTGTAAAATAATACCTTGAATACAATCACCTGGCAATGTAATTTATACTGTAATATACCTAAATTACAGTTAACGCCCGAAAATTCCAGCATAATTTGTATAAGTAGATAACCTACAAGCCTACATAAATAGGAAGAAGGCGACACAAATAAATGACAATGGAACCATCCCCTATTGTTGACTTTATCTCGGCAAATTATGGGCAGATAAATGTGGGCAATTCATTCGAATACTTTTGAGCCTGTTACGTTCTGCTTCGACTTATCTACTGTTGAGGCTTTTGTACTCAGGTAGCTAAAGCCTTGGCTACAAAATAATTTGATACCTTTATACATTTCAATATGGTTAGCATCAATTCGACTAGGTATCCAAATTAATCGTGTGGTTTGACATTCCTAACCGCATGATTTGCAAATAATTATTGTTCTATAACTTCTGAAATAAAAAGTTATGTTGTAATGATATCCCGAAATCTTCATAATACATTATGTAATTAAAAAAATACTTGGTGACACTTAATTATGGTTAATATAAATAACAACTAGATAATGTTTTGCGATTTTAGATGGATATCCGATCAACCGGTGCCTAGAAGGCTGAAAATAAAAACAATTTGCACAGTAATTAACGGTACAGGGCCGGTACGTTGAGACCACTTCACGGGCATGCCGTTTGGCGAGTGACACTCCAGTATTTAATTAAACGAACGTAAAGAGAAGAAACTGAGAAGGTAGGGTAATTTGTTAAAATTAATTAAAAAGAAAACGTACAAACTTAAGAATTACAGCAAGTTTAACAAGACGTTAGGCGCAGCGCACACTGGTGTATATAACAATATTAGCAAACACAAAAATCGCTTCTACAAAAACTTTCTGGATAAACACATTACACTAGTGGTAGCTCTCTCATATATGGAATCTGCCTTGGTAGGTACCAACGCAATGTCTATCTCTGCAGCCAAATAGCAGTGTGTAGTCACTGTTGTGTTCCGCTTTCAAGGACATTGTAGCCAGTGTAACTACTAGACATGATGAGACTTAACATCTCATGTCTCAAACTGGAATACCAAATAATACTTTCTAATTCAAGGTGTTGGATGGTGTTTCTACTGTTTATGGGCGGTCGTATCTCTTAGCATCAGGCGACCGGCAAGCTCGTCTCGTCATTCAAAGCATAAAAAAAACTATACTAAATTAGTTTTACACAAAACGTAAACGGACGCGTTTAGAAACGTTTTGTATTGGACTGTGAAAATGCTCGGTATGCGTCGCATTTTAAAGTATTCCGACACCATTTTGTATTCACGCTAATTGCGCCCTTAAAGGGGACGCGACGTTTATTTGATGACCGTTCGACGGGTAAACGAAGTGTCTGACGGTCACCCGTTCGTTTGTGTTCAGTAATTTATCTAAGTCATTTGATGTTTATACCAAAATTTTAAGTAGTGTGGTGTGTAAAATTCATGATGCGTTTAAGATCATGTTACGACAATTTATAAAAAAAAAAATATACCGCAAATACATATTATACCTAATTTATATCATTAAGGTTGTCTTGATACTGTTCGGCGAAATATTAGACTAAAAACAAGTTTACACGATCCATTAGTAAATTTTTGATAATTAGTAAAATTTGTTATACCTATATATTGCTTATAAAATTAAAAATACCTATATAATAAATAGATACCTATGTGCGTATATAGTGTACAAAAATAAACACACGTAACAAAATATTTTACGAATACAGATCCTTGGCTTCCATAAGTAGAAAGCACAAAAGCTTAGAAACTTTTCACTACTCAGATCACTGACAGGCTGAACTTCCGCTACAAGGGCTAGAGCCTCCGGGGGTATAGAGGGTGATTCCGGAATCGAAGGGTATGCATAACTACATTAATAAATGTACAGGAAATTAAAGAGATGGCACGAATAACAACAATGCTGCTTATTCCGGATTGGGTGTAGAACAAAACTAATAAGCCATACGTACGGTAATTATTTTATCAAAAAGAAGGATAACAATAATATTTTTTAACAAAAGAAGAGTTGTATATTGTTTTGATGCAGTATTGCAATGAATTCCAAATTTGAAAAAGAATTTTCGATATTTGAATGTGAAAGAAAGTACGTTTTGTTTTCAAATGGGGTTGGCAATAAAAACCAGAGATAATTAGATTATATAATTATTCTTTTTCATTCGTCTCGATTTCCACACTTAATCCTTTAAAATATGTTCGTCTAAGAAGGAAACGATTCGCACGGATGTTGTCAAGATGATAAACACCCAATTGACATCGAATTATTTCCCAACGCACGAGAGCATAGCAAAGCGCCAATAAATCAGATTTATCCCTACTTTGTACTCGCACAAACTAATTTCCATCATTCAACTTGAAGTAAATACGGCAAAAGGGATCTAAAGACCTGAAGCGCTAGCGGGCCCTAAGGACGCGATCTTTACATACAAAAGACTGAATTGCCTGCCCTGATTGAATTATGTCCCGCCTTACCCGCCTTCGATGGGTCACCGCTTTAGATGTGTGTGATGTTTAATTTTAATATGTTTCTGATCGTTATAAAGTAAATATGATTTTATATTTTATTGATTCGGTGGAATTAATTAAAATGTAGACTGTATGTATGTTAGATCTATGTGTGTATTCGCAAAACGTTTGAATGTTAAACTATTACGCATCAAATAAAACAATAGAATTCCAATAAAAATCCTTGCCTTTGACACATCATATTATCAGATTCTATGGATTTGGGAATTTATGTTTCCAAAACAAAATCAAGCCGTACAAAGGTTAGGCAGATCCAAAGAGATCCTTAATAAAAAGAAGGGAAGCGCACTCGTCAGGCATGTATCGACCGCGGGCCAATTGAATTTCAAAGCCGACAGTCTACCACAAAATTTATTCAAAGAATAAATCTGAAAATTTGTAGATCTAAAGGCATAAAGGCAAAGTGGCGCCGACGCGTCGACACAAAGGAATTTCTAAATTTCACGGCTTCCGCCTCGGTTGTTTGTATTTATATGAAAGGGAGTTGTGAGAAATGACAAACGACCAGGCAACAGGGAAGTAACGAAAACTGTGTAGTGGGGACAACCAGGCAATCTTACGCGCTGTCGCCGCGAGCCGGGAGGGCCCTACCTACGTACTTCATGTCGCAGTCACCACAACCGCCAAAGAATAAGGACAATGCGGAAATGTATTTTACTTTGCCTCATATTCCTTTATACAAATTTGAATTTCGAAATATGGATATTTAAATTTACTAAAACTTACTAATTCTTATCCGAGTGTTATAAACGTTTTAATAAGAATATCCGACATATGTTAAAATTATCGTTGAAAAGAATCCGTATAGACTAGTTACTTTTTGTAGCCTTATAAAATTTATAGATTATAAACCCATTCAATCTTTATGCAGCATTATCTGTCAAAATATGAGAAATTACATTTACAATCGAAAATGATACATTTCGCAAATAATACTTGTCCTGGGAATCAGAGAGCACGACAATGCGTGCCATTGTGGAGTGACGCCTCGGTGCCACCCTTCGCTGGCTCTGAAGTGCCAAGTTAGTTAGGGTTCTTTAACTCTGCAAACATGACAGTGTTACCAAGGTATATTTTTGCAAATCAAGCCTTTACAAGCCTTTGTTTGGTCTTGGTAATTATGCGCTAAGATTACTTTTTGATTTTGCTAGGGTTTTGCAAGTTTTTACATGCGTAGTTCAAAGTATTTTTTCGTTGTCCTTTTGTTTCTCGTCTTTTCTATAGAAGGGATAACGGGTTGATGATTTTTGTCTTCTATAATAATCTAGATACATTGTGTCATGTCAGAAATTCAATTAAGTAAGTATATACCATTTAGAATGATTAGTAATATGATCAATGAAGGTTTTATTTTATATACAACTATATATTAAAATAATGAGCTGCATTGTGAATAGAATTATGAATACCTTAAAACTAAAAAGGATAAGAAAACGAACATTTTGTAAAGTTTAAGCGAAAATAATTGTACACAATTGGAGCTACTTTTCAAGACTTAGGTACATTAGGTAGGTAGGTACATACAAAATGAAATGGTGATAGTCTAGCGGGAGTACAAACACAAGACCCGATGGTACCCGAATCAACTCATAGGCATGTCAGTTTTTGTACTTAATACTTTATTATGGCTAAAGGCATCTATCTAATCCACATAAATACAGACACAAAAAGTAGGTAAAACTGATTTTAAATGATCGATATAATTAAATAAGTTACATGTATACAATACGATAATAAACATAGTAATGCTTATTTACACACTGCTAGTTTTAGCAGACGTGTTGAAGAAATAAGTATAACTACCCGAAAGTTCATTACGCTCATTTTAAAGCAACTCAGAGCAATATCAGTAAACGCGACCCGTGCAATACAAACAGAGCTGATATAGCTTAGTGGCTGTTTTCTAACTTAAGTAATAAACAGTAAAAAGCGTAAACAGAACGCCCCGTCGGCGGAGGCACTCAGATGCCAGATGGTGCACTTTGCCTCGCGACATGTCTAGGCGTTTTATGCCACACAACTGTTACGAAGCTTGAGTTTTGTTTTCACTTACCGACATACTAGAAATTGAGATAAAATGTTGTTTTATATGTATTTGTTGGTAAACTTGTTACTTTAAAATTTTACGTATGTGATTATTATTTGAAATGTTTTTATGTCTTAAAATAACGTTTGAAAAAAACAGGAAGACCAAAATATAGACAATAATTGATTATTATAATGTAAATTTTGAAAATGTTTTTCTTCATATTGCTTAAAAGCTTTTATTTCAGAATATTTCACAATTTTTTCGTAAGCATACAATTATGTTTGATTATATCTAACCCATACATTTAGAAATTATAAATTTGACAAAATAGTGATTAGTTAAAACGCTGTGTAACATTTGTTGCTATTGGGCTGCCGTCGTCGTTAATATGAAGGGACTTTAGTTTTTAAATAACAAAATTATGTAACTGTAAAATTCGAAGAAACGTGGAAATAACATTCTGAGTTTGCTCACTTGAAAACCATTTATTGACAACTGACATTTCTTTAAAACAAAATATTATATCAAGAAAAATGTACAAGCCAGTACACTACAGTAACTAGCAAGCTAATCGCATGGTGGTTAACATGACAACTGCCCAAAAATAATAGCAACATTACCAGAGCCTTTAAATGCTTACAAGGCAGGCAACGGCTTCGCTGTGCCTCTGGCATTGCTTTACTTCATAGTTGGCGGATGTTCCTTGCCATCAAGTAGATCGTTTACTCGTTTGCCTGCTAAATCAATAAAAAAAAAATTACATGGTCTTGCACCGCTCTCGACATTAGACATTAGACGACATAATGCTCAATAATTTAATTGCCTACAATTTTATATTACAAAGGTTTTTTATTAATGAATTATCTCCTTCAGTAACAACTTTTAAGATAAGTATTTAACTATATTAGCCCAGTAGGTAAAAACAGATGTTTAATCACCATCGCAATACTAGTGTACTATCTAAAGTTGTCAGCATTTTAATCCATCACAAAACAATATAAACGAAATATGTAAACATTCACAATGCTGTAATATTTTAAAATTACTCTTTCATATGCCAGCACGCCTTGCATTTCAAATAAAGCAACATGTTGCATCGAAAAAACTTTAGTATGCATTTTAACACGGCTTTATCAAACTCCATTTTGTACTATTACGTATGCTTTTTGTATTCATACTGTGATTTTTATTGAAATATATAACGCATTGTTGAGTTATCAATATTTGATTCAAATTATTATTTTGTTTGAAAATTGCAACGGAATAGAAAAAAAATGATCTTTGATTGTATGAGGAACAATATACAACATTCGTTTGGAACTCTTAATGATTTCTTAAGTTTACGCGAATGTTAGACATTTAAATTAAACAATTTTACGAATTTTATCGCGGTTCTTCAAGACACTGTGAGCTCATTCTGCGTAGATCGGACCACCAACAGCTAAAAAATTATAAAAAGTTGTATATTTATAAAATGAAGGTAGATATTGTAACTCTGACTTTGCGGATGAACAACACCTCAGTCCCCCCCGTGACCATGAAAGCTGCAAAGTCTTCGAAACGTCGGGAGAAAAGTAAAATATTAAAATCGCGATAAAATTCGTAAAATACTTAGTTTAATTTAAATGTTTGGAACTCCGGTTTCAACTATGGAAATTCTGTCACTAATGGAAAGCTTATATAATATAGAGTAATTTTTTGGGAGATGAATTTTAAGGTACTCGGAGATGGGAGCAAATGGTAGTAGTGTATCTAAGGTACCTAAATTAAAAAAGAGTTTAGAGAAAAGCAGTTTAAAGTAGAATGGATTAAAGGTTCAGGATTTTGTAAGTAAAAGTAATCAGTATGCATTCGATTTACTAAAATAATAGAGATGTTTTCGTACAGTTTCTATTAATTTAATTCAGGTATATTAATTCATAGACATGAGTAGATAATATACTTACTAATTTATACTTTAATAATAATAATCTAAGAAGTTTTGTTTATATTTTAACTTATCTTATTACATCAGAAAGAGTTTACACTCTAGTAGTTACTTATAATAGATGATTCTATTCGCAATTAGGCAAATAAGTAAACCTTTATAATCATAATTCAATAGTTAAAACTATTCACTTAAGCATAACAATAAATAACAAAAGTGGCACGAAAATAATTTGCCTAACAACAAATCACGTATTAATCTAATCGAGTCACCCACACCCACTTTATTGTGTTTTATTACCAAAGCAATGTCGTAAAACATTCCAGTCAATGACACACTCGAAATTCACCCCTAAAATCATAGATTTATGATAATATTATGATATAGTATGAGTGCATAAAAATTTTACCTTATTGGGTTTATGTTCTCCTTATCTTGGTACTGGCGCGCACATCCCCAAGTTAAACAAAACGGAACGCAATTTCCATGTTCAAGTCAATAGCTTAGAATAATAAGCGATAGTAAGTAATATTAAGGAAATCCACATAAGAGGACCTTTATGTTATTTCATAATACTATTTGTTCTCACTTTTAACTCACATTTCCGGGCATAGTTTTCGCGAGTAAAATACAGGATCATTTTGACATTGTATTAATAAATGAAATGATTTCATATATACTTGAATTCTTGAGAATAACACTTTACATAAGTTATTCAAACCATAGATGAAAAATAAATAGGTAACTTCCAATGCCGGGATTTTTTATGAAAATATTCGTTATTCATGGGTGCGTTTTGGAATTTTAGCAAAGATAAAGACGCGTACGTGGTCTCATTATAGTAATACATGTGTATGTATGTGCTGTATAACGAATTGAAAATACAAACAGAATATATCATATAATATAGTCTTAACTTTAAAACAGGTTAGTTAATTTCACGTAGCCTCAAATCTTGTATAATCTCACTTATAAAATGATTTACACAAATTAAATAATTAAGTAACTACAGTAATTGTGGTATACAGAATCATTTTGAAACAGGATATCAAAAAATAATTATAATAAACAAATTTTAAAAAAATATTCTAGTATTACAATATTAAAATTGAACTAAAATGGATTACGAAAACGAAAATAAATTCACAGGAATAGTCCATTATAAAAGCAAATAACAAATGAACACGGATTCCATCCGCCAAATGAAACGTGATAAAATTAAAAGTTTTGTTTCATTAATGTTCATCCCTTTTCTGACTTTCTCAGATTATTCACTTTGTGGATAACTGAAAGAGGCATTATAAGGTGAAATAAAATCCTATACTTAAAACTTTTATACTATAACTAGGTGACAAGTGTATTCCACGTGCATCGATTGCTTAAAAACATTTTCCCGCTATAACAGTCCCCTTAAAATATTGTATGTAGACGACGCATGCGCCACCTATTTGAAAATAAAAACATTACTTCATATGGGAGCAAATTACGGGAATAAACAGTAACCTATGTATTCCAGAATATAGTCTACTCCTATGATAAATTTCATCCAAAGATTTTCACAAACTTTCGCATTTATAACATTAGTAAAAAGTAAGACAAGATTAAAAGTAAGAAGAAGATAAGAATCGTCTTATTTAAATAATAAACTCAGTAAAAACCGATGTGTAAACGACGCTACTCAGGTTGTCAAGATATTACAAATATAGTAACATAAAAGATAGTGTAAATATTCACAAATATACGATTTCTATTTGGCAATCGAGTTACATTTAAAATAGTACCTATAGTTGCGTTCACAACAGGAATATGGAGAGCAATCCTGGGGTGCTCCGCGTAGCTGGTTTACTTCACGAACCATTAAATTTTCCTGTTTGCATTTTTTAGCATACGTTACTCTCAAGACGAAGAGTTCTCCTTCACGAGCAGTTTTACGATTGTAGTTTTAGGGGAAGTGGTTTCTCGTGCGATACAATACAGACGCAAGTTTATATTTAATGTTTATTTCGAGTGGATTAGAAGTGAGTTTTAGTAGTTGTGGGATAATGAAAGCTTCCTTTTATTCTTATTGTTCGCCATAAATTATCGCCGGTTTATTCAATTAGTAGTCATTTTCTATTATTGCGGGTGAGAGGCAGCCAAACAGTCTGGATTGTGAGTGGATATCTGTGATAGACAATATATCAATGCCTGGTTTCGAAATTACGTGATATTTCACTGGAGAGAAAATGTTCTTGTGTTACGTATTACGTTGGCAATTACTGTGAAGATAGGCATTGTGTTTCTTTATGTACTAAACTGACTTCTGTTTGTGACTAGGTTTATCTTGATTTTCTTGATAATGATGCTTTCAGAAAGGAAGGACCTATCTTAGACTCAATTCAATATGTGCTCGTTAATGTTATATTGTGACTTGTTAAATATAAAGGAAATGCTGACTAAATCTTCTCATTCTAGCAATAGACCAGAAGACTTATATAGACCTCATACATAAAGCTTGCGGTTAGTGAATATTGAAAGTAAGGCCTATTCCGTTTATAGGAAAGTCTAAAAGAGATTCAAAAAATCCCCTATTTACCTATAGGGCCTTTAAAGCTGTCCTTGGATTCAAACACCCGTGATTGCAAAAAGACGGATATACTCCTATAGATGGAATTGGATTCCCTGACAATTGAAACAGTTTATCAATCCATATTAGATATTACATACATTCGCGTTATGTAAGTAGGTACTTATTTTGCTAAGGAATTCTAATAGACAATTTACTCATAGCTTCTATCTTCAAAAGCAATAAAGAATAATTCGCCGAAATAGTTTGCTAATTGGAAGATTGATGTCATAAAATTATAATCGTCCATTCAGCCTAGGCGAATAGATCGAATGGGAATTGGGTCATATTAATGAAGATTCATAACTGCCCATCCTAGTGAACGAAAAATCTATAATACATAGTCATTATCATTAATAACGACGCATTGACCTTTATGACGGTTAAAATAGAAGCATTTTTTGAGCAAATTGACAAATCTTTTTGTTAAGCTTCATTTCTCTTCTTGTTTCTTATTGTGTTGTGAAGTAGAAATATCCGTAGACGACAGCCATCGAACCTTCAACCAAAAACAGAGAAATATTTGTTTAATAAACTAGAATTTAATATAGTGCCTTTCTTCTTTTTAAAATAAACCCCGACACAAGCTTTGCACCCACAACTGAGATAAAATTAAATAATTGAAGAGCTGGAAGATACGAAGCGAAATGGGTTGCACGCAAAAAAAAATAATAAACAAGAATGATGCTTTAAAATCATAACCAATTAGCAATTTCAAAAAATAACCTACAAACGCAATCAGATTTAAAATGAACGTTGAAAAAGATACGCTGTTGACGCTAATGGCTTTTAAAAATACACTTCTCTTTGAAGAGACCCTGTATTATTCAAAATATTTAATGGACAGTTTTAGCCGCGATCCGGGTAACGCTATATGGTTGAATCCGTTTAAATATTGACTAGTTTTGATAGCAGATGCACTTTTACTGATATTTGGTATTTTTTATAACGAAAATGCAACATAACTCAACACGTTTTTAATCACGATTTAAAAAAAAACATTGGTTGATTAAACTAATATGATAGAATAGCTAAATAGCATTGAGTTGTAAAATTGTTAAAAGCGCCATCTAGCGGGTGGAGTTGATTTTAAAAGTTAAAAGTCGATAAAATCAGGTACGATGCAATGGCTGCTGTATCATGTAAAAAATTAAGACAGAGGGCGGAGTATGAGTATGTCATTATAACGTAAAACCGTAATAAAATAAGTTGATATGCATTCATACAATTGAATTAAGAAATCAGTTTAAAGACTAAGTTCCGCAGGAAACGGTTAGATGGCATGGCAGAGAAACTCTTTAGTTCCGACATCGCATTTTCAATGAAACCAAAGATAAAACTGGAAGTGATCAAAAAGTTCCGACTTGGGGACAATAAATAAAACGATATAATATGTTCGACCTTTTCAACGAGGTCTAAAACATTGTAATAATCACCGGCGAATTCAATCCATTCCTAATAAAACTGAACGAGTAGCCAGCGACTCCGGAAGCGAGCAGTTGGTTGGAAACCATCATAAATGGACACAGAAACATTGGAATTTCGTTCTTATTGTTATAGGCGTAGCGTGTATTGAAGTGCAGCATTCAGGGCGCAGCAGTTTGGTGCTCCCCAGGCGGACGTCGACGGCAGTCACCTTATTTGGAATCGATCCAGGCTCACACGACAACTTTTATGTTATTTCAATGTGGTTAAACGAAATGAAAACCATTTGCAACACTGTGAACAGTTACTTTGTATTGAAAATATCTTGTCTATTCTCATATACTTATTCAATTATCTAACTACTAATAACCATATTGTTTTTGACAAAATGACATCTACAAAGAGAATTCAAAAATGTATTAATATAACATGGAGGTTAACTAAATTTTGAATTATAATAAACTAATAATCCTACAAATAATGTTTGAAAAATTAGATTTTCAAAGCGTTGCGACGGGTGAAAATTAAATAAAGTAATTTACAAATTCATGATTTTATTTTTATTCCATTATGGTATTAATTAAATAATGCACTACAATATGACATTTCTTATTTGAGAATTTCTACTTATTTCTATTTTAATACTTATACAAAACACACACATGTTTTTACAAATTGCACAAATTGAATGCGATCAAGTTATGTTGGTTGTATTTACGTGGGAGTGCGGGAATCCTCAGCTCACGCACAAACGGTCATCGACAAGTTGACCCGCGCTTCGCTGCGCAAAAGTGCAACGTATAAAATTCTTTCTTATTTTATTTTCCCTATACTTTTTTTTGTTTTACAGTATTAAAATATATATTTCACTTTATATTGGTCAGGTTGTTATACTTTTATATGTCAAAAAAAATTGATAGAATGGTTTATATTGTAAATAAAATCAAATATCATTAAAAATTAGACCAAGTGGCAGTTGAATCATGTATAATTTAAAATATGATGTAAATACGAATAATTGCAATATCTTATAAAATAAAAACAAAATATGTATACTAAGTAAAAAATGCAAAAAAAAAATTACTCTGAAATTAAAAAAGTTACGCTTTTTTCTATGTGTTCTCCTATAAACTAGCTGTTTTGCAAATAACTCTTCTTACTTTGCATATGTCGAATCAAGGAAATATTACTTACTCTTGATGCACAAATGTGGTTGAGTTACAATTATTAAATTAAATAAAAAACAAATTCTAATAAATATATACAAGCGATAAACCGGTACTAAGAGAGTAGAGCACTATTGATGCATATTTTTTGAGTTATTTATTCAGAATAGAATTTGTTTTTTTATATATTGCATAAGAGATAAAGAGAATAAAATCCACGTAGATAACTAGGAACTATGACTAATCATGATGAAATATATATTAAAAATATTATTGCTATGCACGACGAATAGAAAAATGCTCTATTTCCAATAAAATTGGTGTTTCTCATTGACATTCATCATATAGACACGAACGTCCATATACACTATTTGTTTAAAATCTGAACTAAAATGGCAACCAAAACGTCACTGTTATAACCTATTAATTCACTTAAACAACAAATAATTTTATTTATTTGACTAATATTTTTTATTCAATCCAAGTTTACACTTAGACTCGAGTTCTTATATCATGAGCGCCACTCCGTACACAACCACAAGTTGTCAATATAGACCATACTAAAGTCAGTTTGAATGGATTGCTGTTAAATTCAGTTGAACACAGTGAATGTTCGGAACATCAAATCTAATACGTAGTGCATATATATCGATGGTGTTTCTGCTGTATATGGGCGGTCGTATCGCTTACCATTGGACGAACGGCAAGCTCGTCTCGTCATTAAAGCAAAAGAGTAGCATACCAATACAATAAAATAATAATAATATCAACCCTGTATTATATACTTACCCACTGCTGAGCACGGGCCTCTACTACTGAGAGGGATTAAGCCTTAGACCACCACGCTGGCCTAGTGCGGATTGGTAGACTTAGCACACCTTCGAAATTCCTATAGAGAACTTCGCAGATATGTAGGTTTCCTCACGATGTTTTCCTTCACGGCTAAAGCGAACGATAAATTCACAAAGAATACACACATGGTTTTTTAGAAAATTCAGAGGTGTGTGCCCTTGGGATTTGAACCTGCGGACATTCGTCTTAGAAGTTCGTTCCACACCCAACTAGGCTATCCCCGCTTCATAAAATAAAATATTAAGTTCGAATACCCACGTTTAATAAATTAATAGCTATTTATAGTCAAAAATTCCTTCAAACGGATTCAATACCTATTCTGGGCTTTTACGAATCACCACAGTAGTAACAGACTGTTTTTTCTAAATAAAATCCGGTTTATTCTCATAAACAGACAATAACTTTCGCCTTCAGTTGTTCTCGAACGTTTTTATTGAATTAATAATAATGGTCGAATAATTTGGTGATTTGTCCCATGGGTTATGTTATTCTAATTTATGAATGCCTTCGTTGGTCCGTTTGCATTAATTTTCTGGGTCAAATGGTGTGCTTACTACGCATTTAGAAATCGTTGACAAAATCAATAACGTAATTAAAATATATAAGAATTTAGATATCTTTCAATTTGAGTTTTATTATTTTCAACAAAAAATGATAAAAGTGCTACATAATTCAATCAACTAAATTCTATGTACAAATTCGTTCAGAAATGTAAAACACCTGAAAATAACTTTTAAATTTGTGAAATAAATTAATCTCACTGAAAATGCTAAAGCAACTTTCTTACAGTAGTGAAGCATTTGTCGGCAAGTATTAACAGCGTCTGCGCGGAACCTTACATTATTAACTCAAAGCACCGCAATTTGGAAAAACATAGAATTACCTGATTGATCTAAAACATTCGAATTTCGTAGTAATAAAAGCTAAATACCTTAAGTAATAAAGCTAAATAACGTTAGTTGTCAATTTTTTCCCTATCACGTGCGAAGGTGTCTTTTTGAAGTTGGTTGTGCGCCAATTAAGCCACCAGGCGGCGACGTCCGACGCTTCCGGCCGTCCACCGGCCCGCAAATCGCTGGCTCAACAATTTTTATTAGTTTCATATTTGTTACGAATAGTTGTAACGTTCTGAACAATTTTTGGAAATGGAAAAATTCGCTTTGACTATAAAGGATTTTAACAGTTTTGAAATATCTACGAACCTTGTTGAACACGATGATATTGATCATTTATTTTCTTCTTCGTTTTGCTTCCTGTCGTTTTTTAAATAACGAATGCAGAGCCATGGTAATTAGCTTTGTGTTTACTAATCATTAAGAAAAATTCACGCCGAATTGATAATCTCCTTTTTTTGAAGTCGGTTAAAAATACAACATACCTAATTCAAATTTTCAACGATAATTTAGTTTTGATAAATAACCATCCACCTATATTACGTGATGTTACATTTAGAAAAAATAGCGGTGACATTAAATATTAGTTTCTATGACGCCAATAGTATTTTTTTTTTATTTTTATTCCGCTTTATAGCTAAATATTTAAATAACTTCACCGTTTTGTAACGGATTCACTTATATTTTGAACCGGATTAAGTCGAAATATTTATAAATTCCTCGAAACTGCATCCTTATAATAAACAAACAGGTCGTTTAGATCCTATTAAATATCAAGACCCTTCCTTTAATCAAGTCGAAACTTTTTTTTCAAAACACTCTGAGAAACAATTTAAATCCGCGTAACCAAGAAGCTGTAGACCTCTGATACAGAATTAAGGCTAATCGAATATCCAGCTCATTACCATGTATATCATCCTACAGTTTATATTTAGAATATAATTAAAAAATGAAGATTGGCATTTTCGTTTTTCCTTGCTTCGCCCTTCGTTGGAAACGTTTCATGAGGTCATCGCACGATCCCAGATGATTCTTTACCGTTAATTTTAAAAATGTTGTCGGATCCTGAACGGACTGGACCTATTTGGCAATGGAATGTATCGTTATGTTTAAATAAATTATTTTGAGGAGAATTTGAGAAGATAAGGCAGTGCGCAGTGCACCATCCTCGCTTCGCAGTGCGTCGGCCAGAGCGGCGCCGGCCACTTGGCAGAGCTCTCGGTCAACGTCCCCTGCCTCCATAAAAGCCTCTACAAGCTTGAGCCAAAACAATTTCGCCAAATTTCTTGCCAGGGCCCTAACACGCATGACTTTACGATCCTTCCGCCCCTCTCCACTCGATGGGATCCGTTTATTTTTGTGCGTCGCCACTCCTGATATTTTTATTAAAATTCGAGGCGCCTTGGTATTTATTTATCGCGTTATCAGATCGAATATATTTCTTGCATCTCAATGTTTTGACGAAGTGCGACTATGTTCTGCACTTAATTTGAATACAGCCGCGAATTGGGTGTTGATGATTAATATTATAAATGGACATAACGAACTTGGTGATAATTTACGAGAAGTCATTATAGAGTAATTAAATATTTTAGTGTCGTCTTTAGCCTCCTTTTGAAAATGCCGATTGCATACTACTATGCAATTACGTATGTATATGTAAAATATATAGGGTTTGGTTATATATTTAACATTTTTTTGTATATTTTTTTTAAATTGGGCTATGTATAAAGATATATAATGCGTCACCACTCGACAAAGCTGTGAATACGTTGTCAAGAAACAATACAATACTATGAAAAAGACAATTATTGCTTCAGGAACTTCATTAGCAGCCCTATGATCGCTGTGATGCTCAAATTTATTTCTAGGTGCTTTTTTAAATTCCTACCCAATAAAATAGAATATTTAACCACAATTTTTTGTACAAACGCAATAATTGATTAGCTCTCTACATGAACTTGTCATATACAAAGAATATCGTGAGAAGCCACTGCGACCTAGTCAACTAATAAATATTCAAGATTTGAAATTTAAGGTCAACAAAATGTATCTCTTCGCCGAGGCAAAGGTTCTTTTGACTTACGTATAGCATTTGCATTCCTACATTCTACCTCTTGGTTATCTTATATAAGAATACTGGTTCTCAGTACTAATTAATTTGTATTCTAAACAAGCTTTATACATTGGATGAGCATTATAAAGAAAATAATAAGTGATGTCCATAAACCTGTTAAACGATTATTGAATCAGGGTAAACATTTTTTTTAATTGAATAATGGTGATTAAATTGCTTGGGTGATAGAATACCCCAAGTGACTAATACTACCCGGAATCTTCAACACTATGATACCGTACTACACTCGTCATTCCAACACATTCTATTTTGAGTTTCATAATGCTCTACAGAGGGTATACTTTCCCTCATACGGAGTACAACAGTCCTTGCACTTAGAAGCACATAGCAGTTTTAACTTTAAGTATCTTAAAACATAATTAACTAGATAGTAAAGTTTATCTATTTTACTTCTTCCACCATCACTGCATCCCTCTGAATTCTGATGCCCTGGGAATGCCTAGACGAGAATGCGGCCATTAAATTTGTCTCACACTAATTAAATTCAACTATAAATAGTCCAAAAATACTCGAATAATCCTAAAACTAATGTTAAAATATTTTTTGGCCCGGCCCGGGATTCGAATACAGGAAGTCAGCGCGGTAGCCGCAGTCCCGTACCATGTGCAATTACAAATACGCTACCGAGGTAGTCAATTTAAAACAATTAGCTAATATCTACTGTTTCGGCAACGTTGCTAACATTTTTAACGTAATTCGTTAAAACGATGTAATATTATAATTATTAGCAATATACCAACTAGTGTCACTAATTGAAAATTAAACCTAATCTTGTAATTTTTTGTTTCATTCACACAGTGTTGTTTCTCTATAATAAAACTTACTCATGTAGCGATACATCAAAAAATTAAAAGATAATATCAGATTTAGAATTTATAATACAATAAGCTCTAATCGCCAATAAAGAATGACATAAGCATATAGTAGGTAGTGTGAAGTCTAGAAAAACAATTTGTTTCCATACGCAGGTAAATGAACCTTACTTGTTTAGATGAATCAAAACAACTGATACAAGGTGACCAAATCTCATAAGGCACATAATAATTATAAGTTTATTTACAAGTAGCTTTTGCTTGCGGCTGTGCCCGCGTGAAGGAATTTTCTGGAATAAAAGTCCCGCTATATATTTTCCCGGGATAGAAAGTAGCCTATAACCTTCCCAAGATCTTAAACTATCTCCATACCAAATTTCATAAAAATCCGTTCAGTAGATTTTAAGAAAATCGATAACATACAGACAGACAGAAATGGGGACTTTGTTTTATAATATGTATAGATATGCCTCATTTTATATTATAAAGCTCTCTTATTGATTTCCAGTGACTAGTTCCATTGAATTATTTTAGATATCTAAAGTGTTTATGAGAAATCTAGAAATACCCATTTCAAAGACTCGTCTTAAATACCCATCATTACATCAGGTTTTAATTTGCGATTAATATTTTATTTCTATGGAAACAATTTGCGATTTTAATATTATTAATATACTAGCTTTTGTCCGCAGCTCCGGTCGCGTGGAATAAATATTTTCTAGGGATAAAAAGGCTTTGGGAACTCAGAAGTAATATAGCTTTCTAATAGTAAAAGAATATTCAAAATTGTTTATGTAGTAATAAGAAATAAACAAAGTCATAATCTTTTACTCTTTCTAACATTAGTATAGATTTTGCGTGGGGATACTGGTAGCATAGTATTATCTAACTAATGTACTTCTACAGTGCCATACTTTTCAGAAAAGGGTATCTATAACTCCCGTTTTATTCTATAAAATTAAAAACTTACGTATCTATAACAAACTAGAGTGTATACAAAAAAAAAATCGACCACCATTATTGCATTCATTTCTACATGAATCGTAAACAAACACATAAACTAACAGCTAGCTTCATAAAAAAATGTGTAAGGTTCAGAGACCTATCAGTTGTTAGCTATTTATAAAATATATTTATTCAGAGGGATCACATTAGCAACTCTAATCTCTAAAACCTCTTTAATTAAGAAAGCTTGTCAAGCAGTTGGATTAAAGTTGTTTTCGGATAATCAATTCAATAAAATACATTTTATTATATATTCGTTTTTACACTAGAAGATTTAAAAAAATCAAAAAGAATTTTCAAGAGAAACCAAACTTAGTCATAGAATTCATTATTAATTCTATTAATATTATTTTGCTATACAATTTTTGATAATTTAACTAGGTATATAGTTTCGAAATAATTTCTTTTATACGCATACAGATCACACACATACGCGCGTACACACACACACACACACACACACTCACATGCCGCCTTATATCCTGAAGGGATAATCAGAAGTACAACGAGACCCACTTTTCCCAGTATTTATTCCATCCTATTATGTGATTAGAATCGACCCTATCGCCATATCAACCACAGATTTTTGACTCCGGTATAATACTGTTTAGAAAACCCAATATCATTTTGCCCGAGCCGGTATTAGATCCCGAAATCTCAGAACGGTAGCTGTAACGCGCACGCAATACAAGTTGGCCATTGAGGGAATGATTGCTTTATAATATATGTAATAAAAAAAAATACTTTTGCATTTATAAATATTAAAATTGCATTATATATTTACATTTTACATTTTAAAGAACATATTAAAAATAAACATTATGTAAGTAATCGATGAAATTAATAATGTTTTTATTTCGTCATGAATAGATTATACTAATTCATAATTGAAGAATAAATCAACTGACAAGATTTTTTCTTCACTAGAATATTGAATTCGTAAACTTTTTATAAAAGAACTCTTATTAATTGATATACAGAGTTTTATGTTGCATGTGGGTCATTTTGCTTGATATTTGGTATACTTATAACAATGTTTATATTAGGTATCTTATAGTCTACTGGGTACATGAAAAGGTAAATCATCTTATATAGTAAGGGTCTGAGAAGAAAAAAAGAAAGATATTTTTTGTTATATCGAAATATAAATTTATTATCACATTTCATAAATAAGTATCTAAATTTCATAATTCTAAGTTCTTAAATCTAAAGTATAAATTACAATTACCTAAACAAACACAAGACATTCTTTTTATGTCACATTCATGACTCAATTTTACACACTTTTGTACTTCGAAACGAAAATTCTAATTTTAATATCCACATAATGTCTTGAGATTCATCAACGTCGACCAAACGATATCATTTTGTAAGGTAAAACCGAATTGAAATGTCATAATCGTGAATAATATTGTTGGTAACAAAAAGGAAGTTAAAAATATTGCAGTCAGTCAGTGCAAGAGATTAATTGAGGTGAAACATCTATTCCGAAAATACTGATTACGAGGATGATGGTGGTATTTTGGTTCATTCTCTACGGTTAGTTGACCTTCTCTAACACCCATTTGCCGGAATAGGGTGTTTCCAATCGGCGAGTTTTGGGGCGGAAGCCATTCTCGTCGGCGGTGTACTCGACTCTGTACATGAAGCCGTCGGGTCCAATATACTCGTAGAAGCCTTGAGAGGCAATTCCTTCATCGATGGTGTTGGGGTTCTTGAGCACTGCGTTCTCCTTGGCACGAATTTTGTTTTCAGTCTCGAAACTGTTGGCAAAAACACAATTTCTTTAGACGATGTTTTACGTACATAGTTTTTAAGTTAATCATATGAAATTATTATCCGAGGTATTTATTAAAATATCACAAAATTTATTAGAAAATTTTAAACTTCAAATCTATGGTTTTTGTTAATGTAAAATTGAGTCTAAATGCTCTATTCTTTCTACTCTCAAAAATAAACACCACTCGACACTGATATCAATTCATATGTCACTCTTTATGTTATAACAATTCATAATGTCAATTCGATCTTCATAAATGATTATAAATAGCGTTGAACTTTAACCCTTGTGTACTGCCGTTTTGTGTAGTCGGTCAAGGCTACATTTTTTCGTCTGCAAATCGATCTGCTTTGATGCCACTATAATCAAGGACTATGACCGCATGAGATTATTTCGCTACAGTAATGAGACTATCGATAATTTGTCTATTACTCATGGCATCGATCTTTAAATAAATATCTATATTTCTAGGCTAACAGTTCTATTTGAATATATCTATTTTTTATAGCTTCATTTCTTTAAAATATTATATGAAGTTTCGAATTACTCCTTTGAAATATAAGTAAAACTCCACAAGTGAACTTTTCGCGGCAAAGAATTCTTGGTATGTGAATATTTAACAGCTTGACATTCAGCGAGACAAGGTTATAGTCTGTTTAAAAGACGACAAGCTAATAAACGTTATAGATAACCCGTATAGTATGGTAATTTAATTATTTACGAGATTCATCTAAAAAACAGCATATCAATCTTCGTTCTTAAAATTGAAAAACCTTTGATACATCTCCTAAACGATTTAGGACTATAAGAGCTAAGTCTGTGCCTTTTTCTATATCTTTTTAAATATAAATCCAGAGATTTCATCAAACCTTCTTTAATAGAATAAACAAAAAAGCGAATAGTGTTTTTACGGCATAGTCTGAAACGCACGTGCCTAATCTAGAAATGAGAAAAACTTACTCAAAATCGTATTTGTCCTCCATGTAGTTGTGCTTTTGGCTGATGATCTTGATGCCATTGTTCTTGTAGTATCCGTCCTTGTAGAAGGGCAGGTCCTTGGGCGGTGTTAGTACCAACCTATACTGGTCTTGGACTGTCTCTTCAACAACGTAGGGCTCGTCTTCATGGGTGTAAGGTCCAAATCCGCCATCGTAAGGGTTATCCACGTGGATGTAAGGGTTTGGTATATGAATGTATTTGCCCTCGTCCGTAGGAATGTACCTTGAGAAATAATTTTATTCTTTAAATGCTGTTCTTAAGAGCTACTTTTGTATAACTGTTTTTTACGAAAACCAAAATATGTTCTTATTTTTATATAAGAAGTAATATGAAATTGATTATTTACAAATATTGTATAGTTTTACAATAAATTATTAATTCAGTTAAATGTTATTTGTATGTGAGTCCACGCTGGTTCTATTCAAATTATTATCATAGTTTACAATATTTCCATCGCTAAACTGGGAAAATATCCAAATTAATAGTAAAAAGATGCAGCTGACATTTACTTACTTGCCATTATCTCCGAATCTGTATGGATGCCATTTGCCATCATCGCTAGGCGAACCCACGACAGCGACGATGCAGAAAGCGAGCACGTACTGTACCTAAATAATAATATATTTTACATTAAATATCCAGAAAAAAATATATTGAAAATTCACACTTAACCCAAAAATCACATAGGGTTTTGGTAAAATATTAAAAAATATATTATATTAAATTAATAAATAAAAACGTAAATCCTTTTTACCTTCACGGAAACCATTTTCAAAACACTGCACGAGTTTTTAGATTTAAAAAAAATATTGAACTAATATTACAGTTCTTCAGGCTTTACACTGCGAACGATCGCGAGATCACTATGCGGAAATCTGTTCACGGTCACTGCTCGCTCCGTGTACACTCCTTAGAGAATTTCAAATCGTTATGTTGATTTCGAAATCGACGCTACGCTTTTATACATTTGCAACATCAACTCATCTCTTCACAGAGAATACATGTGAGCGATCCGTGCGTCACGCGTACACGTCACACAAGTTCACATCTTACGCATTTTTTTTTATCACAACAGCATTGTCCGGCCTTACTTTATTGGGGGATCGGTGTCACATACAATCGTAAGCTCTAAACGCGCTAATCCGGTGCAAGCATTTCGCTTGATAAATTTCGTGTCCAATAAAAATTATGACCGCAATGTCTGTTTTCGGCAGTTTTTAGAAGGCCATAACGAAGAAAATGGTTTCAATTTATGAGATTCACCTTTGTGGGGACGAATATTTTGGTTGTTCGTGTAACCCTACCATATCAGTAGAGTTGAACAATTACAATACAATAAAGTTATTTTTTTTTCTCCACCGTGTTTACTCGTAGAATTTTATTGAAGGTAATTTACATCAAATTGACTATGTTTTCATTATAATTTTACTTTAATGCCTAAATTATTGAACTAAGGCAGAGCATTGGTGCAATCAATATTATCAGAATTGATTTGCGTCCATTGATTGCTGGTGTTAGAAGCTGTTGTTATCTATTCATTATAATGTTTCAATGTATTAATCTGAATGTTTACATTCTAGACCATTTGTTATTCTAATGATGACTTGTAGTACTTGTATCCATCCGTTTTGAGTTTAATAGAGGTAATTTTTTATTGATAAATTATATACAGGTACAAGATAAGGGAGGTAGCATTGATCTTTAAATGATGTTAAAGGTGTCTAATGTGCATATATTACACATTACAATAAGAAATCAACACAATATTTATTGAAGAATAGGATATTATATTATATGTATTTGAATATGTAATGCTTTTTAGATATTACATGAGAAAACAGTTTTTGTTACCTATTTTTTATTTATTAATATTGATCTCATTTTATTTTATTTACATGAAATATATTATGCAATATTTTAAATTAATCCTTATTTCAACTTTCATACCCGACCAAAAAAGACTGTATATCTTATTAATTTTATTCGGAATAATTAGAATTACTTATAAAGCTTTTTGCACATAATTATTGGACTTAATTTTATCTAGTGTTTTCCTTTATTTTGAAAGTTACTTGTGTTTTCTTTACTTTGTACTGTCATCTGTTTTATGTCCAATATAAAATGTGTGTAGTTATACGCATAAGCGACTTAATTGGAGGAATTATTATTATATAATTATAATTAAATATTCTCATATACCTTGATTTATCATAAGTGTAACTATGTTCGCTTATGTGATGAATAAAGCATTTTATTTTAATGTTACTTTTTATATTTATATATACATCCTAAAAATATCAATACATAACAAAAAAACACTAACTTGATGGTAAAGTTATTATTTTCTTTAACGTTATTAACTATAATAATAATGTAGAAATTCTAGGGTTAATGTAAACGTGGATAATCATTACATTCTCGAAAGGTATTTTGCCTAAAATGTAATCGGAAAATACATCATTGTTTTCCGTCTCATGACATATACATAAAATACGATAGATATGATTATGAGCAAATATACGTCATACTGTTTACGTAGTATTCTGAAAAATCATAAAATATTCATTAGTTAGTTAGCATTTCAATGACAGTATTAGAGAAAGGTTAAATTGGACATAATAAAACTTAACATCTAATGTCTCAGGATTGCGAGCGCAGTGGAATACCAAACATTTCTTTGTAATTTAAGGAATGGTGTTGCTACTGTTTTTGGGCGGTCGTATCGCTTATCATCAAGCGTACGGCTAGCTCGTCTCGTCATTTAAAGCAATAAAAAAAGGTAAATATTACCTCATTTTTCGGGAGCCATATTAAAAAAGAACCCTAATAAGATCACTTTTTCTAAAGCATTTGTTATGTTATTGCAATTAAATATCTAGACGAGCATGTCCCTTGCTTATGGTTAGCGATACAACCCCCTTTAAACAGTAGCAACACCACTTTTAATTACACTAGTTATAATGTCCTACAAACCGGAACACAACAGTGCATCTGTATTAATCTAGGACACTGTCTCGCCGTGTTCCAAATATCATCGTAATTTGTTTAATTGTTTCTACGTTTTGTAACTAAAGCAACACCATACACAACTTTGAATTACGCTAGTTACAATGCTATAAACTGGAACACAACAGTGCATCTGTATTAAGCCAGGACATAGTCTACCCGTCTTCCAAAATTTATTAAAATTCGTTCAGTTTTTTCTGCGTTTACTTCTTACTATACAAACATTTTCACAAATTTTCGCATATACAATATCATTAAGATATTTCGTACACGGGGAACAACAGGGAGACTGAATCACCTCTTCCCTGAAGGTATCAGGGCGGGTGGTCAATAAACCCGAGCAAAAAAGCTCGAGTCAGAGAAAACACTGAAATTAAGGTAATAAGTAATATTACTGAAGACGCGACAAATACCTCTTAAATAACCTAACAGTAAGATACACACGTAACAAAGTTACAGTATGTAGGGCAGTACAAAACGATAATTCAATTTAGATGTAACCCACATAAACTCCTACAATCACATTCCGAACTTACCTTACAAAGTTTCACACAACTTGTTATTTGCATAAACAAGAACGCTAAGTTCCAAATGATGGGACTTACCCACAGAAATTAATGCTTTACAAAGAGAAATTCATAAACTCGATTTAGAACTATGCGATTCTAATTTATTAGCTTAGCTGTCGTAAAAATCAAATAAGTTCCGCGTACAGTCAGACATATAAGTAGCTGAACGAAAGTTAATTTCGCCTATACGCGTTCAGTTTAATTAAAAATATTTTTTACCTTTGTGAGCAGTAAAGTAAATCTGTTCCATTTTATTTATATGAAGTAAACAAAAAAATTGCTGTGAACCCAATTGAAGAAATTGGATTTGAAGTTTTGAATTTTTTCAGTTACTTATGTGTCTGACTGTACATATTGACATTATTAACATCTTTATATGTAAGAAGATTATGTTTTGATCTAATTTCAATAATATTGTGCAAACCTAAATATTGTAATATATTCTCAGGCAGTTTTTTATTGCTTTAAATGGCCAGACGAGCTTGCCGTTCGCCTGATGGTAAGCGATACGATCGCCAATAAACATTAGAAACACCATCCAACACTTTGAATTACTAAGTATTGCTTGGTATTTAATTGAGATCGCCATCCTGAGACACGAGATTTTATATTTTTATATCCTGAGTTTTTCCTGGCGGTATTATGAGACTTAAAATATAATGTCTCAGAAAGACTAGCGTGTACTCCTTTTGCTTTTTTATTTTCGCTGAATTGTTCTAGTGTCATGCAGTTTACAGTTCTAGATAATCTAGTTCGATTACGGATAGCCCTTTAACATCAAGTGAGCGAATCAAATTCGTCTGATCCTTCAGTGAAAAAAAAAAATATATATTAGGAATATAATAAAATCTTAAGTTACATCAACACCTATTGATCATGTTCCGATAACGGACATGCGTACATTATTTACTACTTGATAAATCAATGGAATTAATTCGTTTCAATGTGACTGGTTAGTTTTAACAGCAAGTTCTTTAACTATACAATATTTGTTGACATATGCTTCTGATACAATAGTTATGATTACTTCGACTGCCTCGATGGCGTAGTTGTAATACGGCCGCGGTATGATTACGATTGCCGTGCTGAGCTCCTGGGTTCGAATCCCGGGTCGGGAAAAAATACTGTGACTGGGATTTTCCATCTTAATATTACTCAGTTGTAGCTCGGAGTCAGAAAGTTGGTGGTGTGATACCGTTGTGCCTTAGAAAGCACGTAAAGCCGTTGGTCCTGTGCCTGATCTCTCTCCGGTCATCTCAGATTGCCATCTCACCGGACAACGAGAGTAAAGGAACAGAGAGTGCACCTGTGTATTGCGCACACACTTGTGCATTATATTTCCTGCGCACCTAAAAATTCCGCGGTGGCCCTCTTCGGCGCATTAGGGACGACTGCGGTCTTATTTCCTGCGTACCTAGCTGAAGTTCGTTGAGAATTGAGATTGATCGCCGTGGCCGAAATTCGGCTAAAAAGGATTCCGTTCCAGGATCAGCTTGTGCATATCCTGTTCCAAAAGGCCGGCATTATTGTGTCGACTGTTGAGGAGTAATCATCTCTCGTCAGCCGACATTCTATTGGACCTCACTCCGCTTACCATCAGGTGCAGTGAGGTCACTGTGCCGTGCCCGTGCAAAAATTGTATAAAGCTGAATATTTGTTTGAACATGCTATTCTCAGGAACTATTAAACCGATTTTGATTATCTTTTACTAATAGGAAGCTACATTACTCCTAAGTGCTATATCAAGCACAACGCAATCTAACCGCATCAGTATTTTGTAATTAAAATTTCTATTGGGTGTTGCTACTGTTTACGGGCGGTTATATCGCTTACCATCAGGCGAAAGGCATGCTCATCATGCAATTTCATTAAAAAAATATGGTATATAATCCTTTTTTAATTATCCTGTAAATTCTGGCATATGTTTACTGTTTTAAATGTCAGCGAGGTGAATGCCCGAGTTTATTTTTATATTAAGTTGTCGTCATATCTAATTAAATTAAATTGATTTTGAATTTGATTGTCGATATAACGTGCCTTTTAAAGTCCATTTTATCAAGATAACACATAAAGTATTTAGAATATATTTTTAGGGTGTAATAACTATTTAAGTACCTGTTAATTTGGTATTGAAAATAATCCAAATGGGTAAATTATATCTCATGAATATCGGTTTATTGTACTATAATGTTATAATTTAATAATAAAACATATTTTCACTTCATTAGCATGCGCATTGAACATGCTTAGGTCTCAAAGAATTTCCCGTTGACTTTGACATCAAAGTTGCCTGACTCATGATGTTCGAAGAATCAATCGATACAAAACAATAATTGAAGCGGCGATAGCCTAGTTGGGTGTGGAACGGACTGCCAAGACTAATGTCCGCAGGTTCAAATCCCAAGGGCACACACCTCTGACTTTTCTAAAATCATGTGTGTATTCTTTGTGAATTTATCGTTCGCTTTAACGGTGAAGGAAAACATCGTGAGGAAACCTGCACATCTGAGAAGTTCTCTATAGGACTTTCGAAGGTGTGTGAAGTCTACCAATCCGCACTAGGCCAGCGTGGTGGACTAAGGCCTAATCCCTCTCAGTAGTAGAGGAGGCCCGTGCTCAGCAGTGGGCAAGTATATAATACAGGGCTGATATTATTATTATTATTATTCGGTATTCATTATTACTTTACTACCTGGAATTTCAATTTTGTCGGTTATAAATTTTAGAAATGACCACAAATACTACGTAGGGTTTTGATTAAATATTCTTTTTATTACTTTATTATAAGGTAGTTTTACCCATGTTTTTGATATTTTTTTTATATTGTGTAAAAATATACGTCGATTTTATTGAATTATTTTATTATAAAATTTTATATGTTGCAATTAATTAATCAAAGGTTTCTTTTTGAAACGATTATTTGAATTTCTAAAATGAAGTTGCCCTTCAAGGGTTCCGTTACCTTAAAAAATCCTAAATATAAAGTTGTGTGAAGTTATCGACATGTTTACATTCCTTATTCGAATTAATTCAACTATTAGCTTGGTTGTGCTCAGGGGCGGCTGCGGTCGCAGACTAGACACTTCAACGTCAGAGGAAGCCCGCAGCCGTCCCTAATGCGCCGAAGAGGGTCACCGCGGAGTTTTAGCTGGTAGGCCGTGCATAGGTTAAGTTGTATATAGGGTTAGGGACTCGGCCCGGCGGTCGCCCGAAGGTCACCATCAAATCCGGGCGGCTCAACGCCGGGCCGTAAGGCACGGTTACCCCAGCATAACCGCTCAGTCGCCCCCCACGAAGGCTGGGCGGTAGTAATAAGGCACTTTCTCCGCGAAAACAAAAAAAAAAGCTTGGTTGTGCTCTCACATTCTTTATTCAAATAAAGAACAGCATGAATCAATTCACTTTTATTTCGTTCTTCAAAAATGCACCTACAACAAAAACATTTTCACATGCGTAAAAATGCCTTATATTTTTTAATCGTATTGAAATAATATCGATGTAAATTTATTAAAACAAAGTTTTTATTATCACCTCTGTGACCTGGCGGCGCCAAATACAAGTACATTAGTGCGTCACCGGCGCCGCTTGATAAAATTTTCCCATGTTTCTGTAAACCTACTTGGACATATTTTTGTGACAAATAAACAGGGTTAATTCAGAGAAAAACATCATTATTTGTATATTATTAATATAACACGACACAAATAGACACATTTGTATTAATGAATTAGAATAATAAAGTCGTAACTGCGTCGGCCGACTGCCACACGTCTAGAACAAGTTGGTCTGATTTAAATGATATTTATGATGGAGAAATTTGTAAATTCGGCTGGAATTTCGTTTTATAAAAAAAAATATCTTAAGAAATTATATATATTATATAGATGTTACGGTGTGGGACGTTAATATAAATTAGGATAACGTTTTGATGATTTTGAGCTTATGCGTACAAAATATTTCATTTAAACTACGCCATTGCGATTTTACAAAAGTTCACATCCATACAAGAAACTAAGTGACTCTGTGTTAGCCTTGTACGGCTGAACCACTGAACCTATTTAATAATATTTGTTAAGGGGATAGTTTGAGGCCTTGGGTAGGCTACTTTTGTCCCGGAAAAATGTATAGCGGGACTTATTTCCCGGAAAACTTTTTCACGCAGGCGTAGAAACGAGCCAAAACTATTTACAAATGTATCCAAATGAATAAATGAACTATCGACTCTTCAGTACTGTGACTTCTGCTCTACGTGTTTCGCCTTGATAAGTCACATTGATAAACATTAACGATTTCTCCAAATGTGACCATCAAACTTAGTAATGTGATCGTTATGGGACTCTTGCTGCGTTATTACAATTTTCTACATAACGTCATCACGTGGATCAGAAATTGTACCTTTTTTTTATTTGACAGTTCAAGCACTCGTTTTGTTGTTTATATGGTGCCCAATAATAGTTGTGTCGCCCTCTAAATACGCAGGTCAGGTTGACTTCTAGTAAACACAATGAAAACAATTTTATTTAGGTCGTGTATACTATAAATGATCATTTTTGAAACATTTTATGGCATTTGACTATTGATATAGTCTATATATCAAAATATTAAGAGCATTGTTTGTGTTGTTACTAATATTAAGTACCATTGAGGTTTTTTTATAGTATATATTGCTACAATTTATATTAATATTGAAAGTTCAAATCAACATAACAGATTATACTTGAGGTAAATCAAATACGTTAAAATAAAAAAAAATCACATTGCATGGTTTTGTTGTGCACAAATCATAAAGATTATGACGATGGTGGTTTTGGAAAAATTACCCTATTTTTATTTGGGAAAACCCGCCATTGCGATCTGACCAAAGGAGACGATCTGATGAGATCAGACCATGATTTCATGCATAGATATTGTCAGATGGTTTTTTGGAAGGCCCAAGGTGCTGATGCCACTCGGGTCGATATACTGATTATAATATTATGATGGGTTCCACGTCTTTTTAATTTAGAATGACAATAAAACCAGAGCATGGATTTGCTTCATTTGTAAACAGCGCCTGGCGTCTTGCTCATATATTACTTGGTAAATAATTATAGCCTATTGTATATTTTGGTATTATTTACACCTAGTACCAAACTTTAAATACTTCCGTAGCCTAATTAAAACGAAGGCGATTTTTCCAAACACTTTAAAACGTCGTAAAACTATTTCCTTATACTAACCAGAACGAACATTATTTTTCATCATATTTCTTCAAAACTTACCAATTTTTTGTTCCAATGTAAAAAATTATATCTCATAAGGTATACAGGTCAGGCAATCTAAAGAATGTAAACAAAGAATTAACAAACATATCTACCTATCAATAGCGTACCTGTGAATCTGTTATGTTAATTTGATGTGACTGCGTAACGAAGTAGCGCGTGCACGTGGTTTTTTGTAAACATTTTAATTGAGTGAAAAATAAACCATAAGAGTTATTCTGCCACCTAAATATTTTTTCTGGACTTTTATGATTTACAAATTTATTTATCTATTACAGATAAATTATTTGAAAAGATTTATGTTCTGTGGCTAAGGATTATCGGTTTAAACAAACCGTTATAGCCTTAGAATAAACACAATAAATCTATGTATCTGTATGCCGATATGTCCTAATTCCCTCCTTATTATCTTCTCCAACTTCCCAATAAACTGTCATTCATGTATTTCACAATATAAGCAATAATTAATTGCTTCATCATAAAAACTAAGCCTCGAAAATAATCGAAATAAACGAAACATTACATATAAAAAGGTCTTCACACAAGGACACAAAACATTTTTATGACTCCAAATATAACTACCGTGAAATTTTAAAATATCTTCAAGATTTGTGATAATTGCACCTGCATTCCTACAATACTTCTACCTGGCTTCAAGGGTTTTTTTCTGGTGTAGCAAAGTATGTGATTCGCATCTGATAATAATCGCAGTGGAGTCCACGTAGACTGTCCGCCAATAACAAACATTCCACCATTATCAAAATGCCGGTCAATCTTAATGAATTTACACCGACAGACCATGAAACGTGCCTCTGACTATGGAGTTTTTCGCTATTCGTGTACAACACTGTGAGCCTGTTGCAATATATTTTATACGATGTTAAAAATTGGTAGCCGTTTTTTCGATCGGCCGTTTGCCTAATGTCAATCTCTGTGGGGAATAATATGAATCCGATAGCCATGTTTGAAAAATCTGTGTGAACTAAACTTTGTTATCTTCGGATATCATTGCTTCACACGAATGATTATATTAAATTAATGGTGATCTACATTCTTATCTAATCGTAAACAAAGTAATACCAATAAATTATTTGCCAAATTCCACTCTAAATATGTCATTTTTTATTATGCTTACTGTATTCTTTTTAGAATCACTAAATCCGTTTCGGTTTGTTTTTATTTAACTTTGTTTTTTGCTGTGGGTTGGCGCCGTCTTCGCTCTATTTTTGTGATTTCAATATTATAATGTAAAATGTCATTTGGAATTAAAATTTGCATCAAATTCGTATTAATTATGAGGGTGTTTCTTTCCTGAAGATTGGTATTCAAAGTTATGGCGTTTGTTAGATACATCAGCCAACGAGAGATTGCATTATATTGATGGAGAGGGGTCAATAGGGACCTCTGCTGTACATGACCACAATTGACGAAGACATATTATTTGACGTACAAATTCTGAAAGAATATTACGTGTGTTGTAGTAGAGGGAGACATGGCTATACCAATCTCGCCAGCCGCTGTTTTCTATGACAGTAGTAATGGGTTAAAATACCTCATTTACGCTATATCGTAAAGAAAAAAATGGCCAGTTTTAATATTATATTAAGTATGTAAACTGTCTATTTTTTAATTTAGGTAAACGAGTATAACATTAATAAAAGTGTTGTTTATGAGTTTTGAGGAATAATCGTAATATTCAGTGATACCTATTTGGCGAATATTGATTTTTGTGTACATGGCAAACACACAATAAACGCCAATTACTCCTGAAGTGGTAGGCAGATGCGAAGCTTTTGCAGCCACTTTTCGCCATGTGGATTTCGCCTTCCATAAGGTAGATCTGATGACGAGATGGACCAAAGCTTATCGTGTTATTCGGCATAAATTTCGGACACGGTGCTTATATAGAGCAGAAAGATTCAAAATCACTTTACCCCACCCAGAGATCATACCCTGGAACTCAAAACAGCAGTTGTACCTCAATACAACTACGCAACAGAGGCAGTTGTTTATAGCAATCGTTTCGATAAAAAACGTATATGTATAATGTAAGGTCGCAGCAACACGCTGGATGCAGGTCCCTTTCGACAGGTGCGTCTGGTAATCTTTAGGGGAGGCGTATGTTCAGCAGAAGACTTTATGTGGCTGATGATGATATTGTGTGAGGTACCGTCTGGTAGTAGATTCGATCCCTATACCGGAACAATTAATATTTGTACGGTCCCTACTTATATATACTCAGAGTATTCGTACTGAGAGCTCCTTGTAGGTTCTGATACCGGCAATACAAAACTTATATCTTAATTCCTAACAGTGGTAAGGATGATATGCATATTAAACAACGATAATGGAGTAAAATAACTAATCTAAACGCTAATCATTGAACGAAATCAAAATTCAGATCTAAATTAGCATATCATCATGCCATCATAAATAAAAAAACAGCCAAAGAAACAAGAAAAAGAATATTTAGATATATTTTTTTGTATCAATCGAACTCTAAATAATCGCTTCTCTACCGGATTTATAACACAAATATTTCTTATTGTTTTTAAAATTTATGATTTTCGTGGTTTATGGTAATTTATATCACGAGGTTTGCAGACACACGTTCAATCAAAAATGCAGTAGTTTTTCCCCAACGCATTTCGCTAGTAAATTTGGGTTACCCCAAAGTTTAAATATTTATTTATTAAATTTATATACCTAACGGAACTATAGAAATAGAAAGGCCGCAAAGTCGCTTTTATTCTTTCCACAGTTTAGTAAATTGAAGGTATTGCTTTAAAAGACTATTTTTTTCTGTTTCATTGGGCAGCGTCTTAACTTGGCTCAAGCGTATTTGACAAATAGCTGATACTCTGATATTCTATGACTACCAGATAGTTCATAAAATGAGTTTACAGACAGAAAATAAAGTTGACAGTCAATTTTGTAACACCTCATGCTAGATAAAATGAATTACAAGTAAAACGTAGATGGATATTACGGTAATTTGGATGCGAACTGTTGATCTACTTACGCATGCCAGTATCGACTAACGTGATGTTATGCGAGTATTAGCGCTAGTGACTGATCAGGTTTCATAATCGTGGATATCTCATCCTCTCCAGATGACCGTCCTGAGCCGAGGTGGGTTGCCCCCAGCATGGTCGCTTGATTTTCAAGGGTTGCAAGCGCCTTAACGGCTCACCTAAATGTCCGGTGTGTTTGTATAAGTCAGCTCTTGCCAGGCTAACAAATGTAGGGCTAACAAATGTAGGGTATAAAAAAAACCCAGGCTAATTTCCTAGCTCATACTTCGCGAGCCGTTAGTCGTACGCCGTCAAACCAGTATTTCTATACAAATGCAATTTTATAATACCACCTGTTTCATCTATCTATTTTAAATGTTTTGTTCATCGGTAGCTATGGGCGCGTATTTAACACCAAGTTTTTTTTTATATAGAAGATATTTTTTTCTCTAATGTCACTGCATATTTTACCGCATATTTGTACGATGAGCCATCGACAGTATTATATTGAGTCATTTCTTAATATTAAAATTTAATATTGATTATTGGAAATGTATCTCATAAAGTTAATCAAGAAATCAATGATATTTTGCGGTTACTGCAACATTATGTAGGTAGATATTTGTAATAAACCGCGTTTCTTTTTTGTATTTGAAAGGACGAATATCTTTGAAAGCGTGATAATCCGCACGAATGACTACGGGCTTCTTGGAAGTTTGAACCATAAAATCGACACTGGATGTCGTCCCAGTTCATGCAGATCTTTTGTTACCAATGTGCATTAAGGTCATATCATTTTCATTATAGGTATCCGAAATCTATCTATACATAAGTATAATAAATCAGTAGAATCCGATATGTTTGTACATTGAAAGAAAAGTAGCTAAAAGAGAAGGCGACTAAAGAAGAGTAATAGAACACAAATCAGCGGTTCTTAGATTTTTTTACTACATATCTCCAATTCTCCTATGGGTATTACTCGGTCGCTAGCCTGTGACTGTGGAGCAGCAGAGCAAACTGTCCAGCACATAGAGAAAGACTGTCCCATGAAGAGCTTTCACGGTGGTTCATTGGACTTGCACTAATTGATTCCAGAGGCCAAAACATGGCTGTCAAAAGTCGACATAGATCTTTGATGGATGAATTATTTTACCAGATCATAACTAATGCTGACTAATTTATATAAATTCGAAAATTTGTGCAAATGTTTGGATGTTAGAATTAAATTCAGAAACGGCTGAACGGAATTTAATAAATTTGACACACGGTAAAATCACTTCCTGGACTAGGAATATAAGCGGGCATTTTATCCCAGAAAATAAATATGATAAAGAAAAACGGCCTAATGGTTTTTGATGCAGATTTACTATGATGTATAATGAAATTCCATTTAAACTTAAGGATACTTTACATACTTAATGTATTTGCTGTTTCAATATAATTTATACATGTCGCCATGACAAATCTATCTATATATTCTTTGCATGTAAGTTATAATAATTAAATTATTATCATACAACTTATTATGTCGTATGAATTTACTTCTGGTTATAATTAATTTAATCGACGAGGTAATTAAACGTAATTTTTATTTGTAGAACATATTAATTGCCCAGTTATTCTTAAAGCAGCTTACTTGGTACAAAAATTGTTATCCTAAGAATATTATGAATGACCCATAAGAGGTAAAATAGTATATTTGATATGATATACTTAATATTTGAATGTCAGCCCTGTGTTATATACTGTCCCACTGCTGATCGCTGGCCTCCTGCACTATTGAGAGAAATTTGGCTTTAGTCCATCACGTTGGCTTAGTGCGCACTGGCAGACTTCACATACCCTTAAAATTTCTAAGGAGAACTTCTCAATTATGCAGGTTTCCTCACGATATTTTCCTTCACCGTTAAAGCAAGCGATATTTCACAAAGAATATACACATTACTTTAGAAAAGTCACAGGTGCGTGCCTTTCGGTTTTGACCTTGCGGACATTCTCGATAGTCCATACCACTCCCAACTAGGCTATCGCCGCTTTTTTGGAAATTTTGACCTGTTCTTCACCAAGGCTAGAACAAAGAAGAGACGTAGTAAAAAATACTATCATCAGGACATTCATTCGTATATATTCGTATCATCGGACATAATATAGTTAGCATTTGGTTATTGTATTTTATATTATATTCTAATTATTCTTTCCTGTAATTTATTTTTTAAAGTTTTGCACATTTGGTTGATACTATCAAAATATGGGAGCTTATTGTAAGCAATATTTATTACAATAGTTATTGTATATTTATTTTATGTAGTAGTCTGTAAGCCTTCTTCAAAATAAATAAAAAAATACCATTAAATTAATTATGAAAACATTTAATAGATGTGTTGTTATGTAGCTAAGTGCTCAAAAAATTCTAACGCGGCAAAGCTGCAGGCAAAAGGTAATATTAAAATGACCTACCATTGTATACACATAACCTTACTGACACATCAAATATAAAATAATCATGGTGCAGGTCGTGTGCTTGATTGATTTAAGCACTAGTACTTTCCCGCGATACTGCCGGTTTTATAGAAATTATAACGATCCTAATTGAATATGCAATTCCGAAAAGGGCACATGTCATAAATATATCTAGATCTATAAAACTTCTGTAATTTTTTATTGCTAATTGAACCCAAATTCTAAGCCAAAAATAAATTTAAATTATTTTACACCAGTATAGATTATCGGGCATATGCCCTTTTTGAAATTTCATATTCAATTACACTGAATGTTGATAATTTTAATGTAATTAGTAACAACTAGTGGTAGTCCAGTGGTCGAAATTCGAAACTCAATTTAATATAAGTATTTGTAACACATGTTATCCATTTATTTATCTGCACTCACGTTTATGTGAACTTTAATTATGCAAAAACTCATACTCCTCCGTGTGCGCAGTGGTAAAAAGTGGTACAAAGTTTTTTCTTAACATATTAACATATCGATTTTGTCGACCATAATTACGCGTATAATATTCTCCCTGAAGACCACGTATATAAAAAAAAAGTTATAAATAATGTGAAGGTACTAATTTATTATTCATTACATATTACATAACAGCCTCGATGGCGTAGTTGTATTGACGACTGCAGTGTGTAAATCGGGTTTGATCGCCGCGTCAGGCAAAAATGATAACCCAATTTTTCCTACTCAGTATCAGCCTGACGTCTGGAATTTATGTCCAAGATGGTGATAGGCTCACCCCTGTGAGATTATGAGACGAAATACCAAGGCAGAATGTGGGTACTCAGTTGCGCCTCTGCCTACCCCTTCGGGGATAAAAAGCGCGTGCACGTGTGTGTGTATATAGCAGGTATATTGTTGACAATTCTCACAATTAAAATAAATTCTAACACTATCTCGTTTAAATATAACCTTTTTCTCTAAAAATAGAGGTAGCCAATGAAATATTTACGTATACTCATATACATAATGTTATGTAAACAAGAAAACATTACGCTACTTTGTATCAAGTTGGGTCAAAATATATAAATAATAAACACAAAAAGCGGCGTTAGCCTAGTTGGGTGTGGAACGGACCGCCAAGACGAATGTCCGTAGGTTCAAATCCCAGTTCAAGTTCTCTATAAGAATTTCGAAGGTGTGTGAAGTCTACCAATCCGCACTAGGTCAGCTTGGTGGACTAAGGCCTAATCCCTCTCAGTAGTAGAGGAGGCCCGTGCTCAGCAGTGGGCAAGTATATAATACAGGGCTGATATTATTATTATTATTAAACACAAAAAATGAGGCCTACGACGTAATTGTGCTAAATTCATAGACCTACATTAATTTATATTTAAATTTTATTAACAGTTGCGACATGACTACTTACAATCGGAATATTATGCGAATAAAATAACATTTTACAGTAGTGGAAAATATTCATGCATAAAGTAAACATGAACATTTAGGAAGCAATTTACGATATGGGTGCGTTAATAAAAACTACTAGACAAATATTTGTAAGAATCGTTGATTTGTTTATTTATAGGCGAATCAATTAATTGATTCTGTAAACAACATTTTGCTGGTGGATATTATATTTTATATCCAGCCGGAGAGCGACCACCGTACACTAATTAAAACCTGCCATAGTGGCCCACGTCTTTTCGCGGTCCGGGATTAGCCTGTGTATATCCGATTCCAACAGGCCGGCATAATTGTGTGGACTGCTGAGGGGTAATCATCTGACGTCAGTCGACATTCTATTGGACCCCATTCCACTTACCATCAGGTCACTATGCCGTGCTCATGTAAATAAGAAACCTAAATTATCTTGAAACTAAATATTTCATTTACAATCCTTTAATAATCATTTTATTTATATTTTTGAGTCAATAAGTCCTAGCGTCTTATCTAGTCAATAGTCTGGCTTTGTACATCATCATCTACCTATATTATCCTTTTCAACGTCTGTTTATCTCAGTGTTAGAGGAACTGATGTATTTTTTGGATATGATTAGCTCGTATCGTCATTCATTTGTACATAAACAATTCCAATGATTGGGTCTACAAATAGCAATATATACCTCTGAACGATCATTCGAATGAATCAAGATACTTGGAAATCGAAATCACATTAATTTCCAAAACTGACCGTGGATTCATGATGTTATTGTATTTATTGAATTAATCATAATATTTACCTTATTTGTATTCGGTATTTGTCATACTAAAGGAAACTCAAATAAAATTATAAAATCATAACAATTAAAGTTTGCTCTTATGAATGCCGTGACGAATTTATCATCGTTTCCCCGATTTCAAACAACTTGATTCATTTAAAAAGAATGACTTACGAATTTGTAATGGAATTTTTATTTGGATTTTGTTGTATCTTTCATTTTGTTTATCAGTTTTTTTTTCTTTTATCACTTTCGTTTTTACGCGTTTTGACAGCAGGTTTATTTTATTTGCCTCTGATGGGTATTTCATTAAGGAATTTATTACGTGCTAAGTAGAACTAAACTGTTAACCAAGGAGCAAGCTATGATTCACGTGGTATATTATTCATCATCATCAAAATTATGATTATCAGCCACATGATATCCACTGGTAAACAAAGGCGCATCCCTTGACTTTTCAAAAGCAGCCTGCATTCAGCGACCTATATCAAGTCGTTTCTCCTTGCATGCAGCGCTTACCGATACGAGGTCTCCATTCGAAAACGTTTTTTTTTTATATATATCAGCCCTGTATTACATACTGTTCCACTGTTAGGCACGGGCCTGTTCTACTACTGAAATAGATTAGGCCTTAGTCCACCTCGCTGGCCCAGTGTGGATTGGTAGACTTCACATACCTCAAAGTTCCTCACGATGTTTTCCGTCACCGCTAAAGCTAAAGCGATAATTCACAAAGAATATTATGTACTTACACAAAACTTTTCATTAGGAAAGTCAGAGGTGTGTGCCTTTGGGTTATGAACCTGCGGACATTCGTCTAGGCAGTCCCTTCCACTCCCAATAAGCTATCGAAGCTTTAAGAACTTTTTTGCCATATACTATTTTAAAACAATAAAAAAAAACAAAAATTCTATATTATATATCAAAATATATTTCTCTGGGTAATGACTGACCTAATCAATAATTCTCTCTACAATAAGCATTTTTTCATTCTCACAACTATGCAACATCTATATATATAAAAATCAATTGCTGTTCGTTAGTCTCGCTAAAACTCGAGAACGGCTGAACCGATTTGGCTAATTTTGGTTTTGAATTATTTGTGGAAGTCCAGGGATGGATTAAACGGTGACGAACATAAATAATAAATAACGGAAAATACTAAAAACGACAATATAAGTTTTCAATACAAAATGTTCCTACCTGTCAAACACTTCATGTCTTTTTCTCTTTTTTAGAAATAAAGAACTGTAACATATATATAGATGTATTCAGAAATAAGTCTGTTTCATAGTTGTATTATGAGGTCCGATTTCTTTGGTTTATTTTGTTCAAATACAAAACATTTCAGAAATAAATAGTGTAAAAGTGTCAGTGGGTTCTTAAAAATAGAAAATAAATAAATAAATTTCAAGACTATTATTAAAATCTATCATCAATTTGTCAGTGCGTGAGAACTTTATTTATCGTTATTGTCGCAAAATGCCACGGAGAAGATGACTTAGATAGTCGAAGTTAATCAAATGTACGACGAGCTACTTCACGTGTAAACCGTACTCTCGACTAGCGAGAGACAGATAATGATAACATACGTATTGTATGGCAAAATTGTGTTTCACAATAAATAACAATAATAAATGTATGTAGGTGATACGAAGTTCACCGGGTCATCTAGTATTTGATATAATCAACATTTCAAAGAAAAAGAAACTAAAATATAAAAAATAAAAAGATAAGATTTACATTCACAAAGAGAATTAATCTCATAAAAATCTGGCCAGTAACCTCACTTTATGTTTATAAAAATATCCCAGACATTGTTGCGTTATTTTTAAAGTCGGAAACGGTTTTACCATATCCTTAAAGAAAGTCCTTATTACTACCCACATGGCAAAATAAAATTGCCTCCTACGCCGGGACCGCGGTTATTAATTTTCATCACCCGTCGCGCCTTTGACAACACATAAAATTATAACTTATTCACCCTATCGGTGTAGGAACATGAAATTATGGATGATTAAATTTTTAATGCAGATTCAACTTAAAGGGCCTTATATTCTACAATACTTAATATATGTAAAGCTATTTAGCCGTAAGAACTAAGGGAATGATAGTCTTCTTTTTCTTCAAGTGCCTGTTTCATTGTTGAAGGTTGGCCGTCAGCTTCTTGTATTCCTCATTGTCATTGGCAAGACAGAACAGGTGTTTAACGGAGGTGATACCAGTCCACTACCGGGTGTTTCACAGCCATGATTATTAAAGAATTTATTATTTGGTGGTAGGTCTCTCATATGTGAGAGTCCGCCTGGGTAAGTACCACAGCAATGTCTATTTCTGCCGCCAAGCAGCAGCGTTTCGTCGCTGTTGTGCTCCGGTTTAAAGGACATTGTAGCCAGTGCAACCACTGGACATAATAAGACTTAACATCTCATGTGTCCGAATGGCGAACGCAATAGAATACCAAACAATACTTTGTAATTCAAAGTGTTGGATGGTGTTTCTACTATTTATGGGCGGTCGTATCGCTTACCACCAGACGAACGGCAAGCTCGTCTCGTCATTCAATGAAGTAAAAAAAATATATATATTTTAATTTTAAAGAAGAAAGATAGTGTTATATATAGATATTCGAGAGTTTTCGATCTAGGTAATATCATTTTACCGTTCCAGTTGCAGATTCTATGTCTTTTTTGGAACGTAGACAATATATGTATTTAACTTTTTGTGAATTTATATTTCTAATATTGTTGGTGGGTGCTAATCGATAATGTACATTTTTGTACAAAAGGAATGTACGCCTACATTTTTCAATAACACTTCGCATGTTTAACAAGTCCATATTTGGCCAAAACTTATAAACCCAAGCACGTATAAGTTAATGATGGAACATTCAGCTCCCAAATTTCAACTTATTTTAAGACATGGTGGTATTTAGCGAACGAATCGCAGACCTCTTAAATTAAACTGCCGATTTTAGGGGTTCAGGGCCAATGATCTTTGAGCTCGGGAAATTACATGTGAAGCAGGACTTTGCCATCGCTAAAGTTCTTTGTACCTCGAAATCATAAATAACCCTAAGCCGTTACAAAAAACCAACCAATAAATACTTATATAACCATATTTTTTTGCAGCCAATCAGTAAGTATTTTTTATGAGGTTTTATCGTTAGATCGGGTGTGTTATGAGACGTAAGGGAATAAATCAAATGCAAAATAATTTAAAAAGGATGTCTCACTTCGCGCTTGGGTTTCTTGGCGATTCGCCGAGAGTTGCCGCCGGGCTAGAGATGCCCATAGTTTTGTTTCCCGACCCTATTTATGTACTGAGTTATGTTTATGGCACCCTTTTAGTAGTTATAAAATAGTTTTAACGGTTGAAAGGTTCTGTAATAAATGTAAATTATGTGAAATGCAAACAAAATAATGTATGTATTAGTAGTCCATTGAAAAGTTACATTTGGGGTTGCGTTTTTTAGAGGACGCAATTTTATTTTTTTGAAGTGTAGGGGGATCAGAGTAAAGCTAAAACCAAGTTTGTGGGGTCGCCACCCTTGTCCCACGGCCGCCATCTTGAAAATAGGGGTTGAAATGGTTTTACGATGCATCTCTTGAACTATTTATCTGACAAAAATGTATAAACATTTTTGTTGCAAATTAAATTCTCAACACCTGTGGTCCAGTAACTAATTGTCGTAGAACTATAAATAAAAAAGTTATAAGCGAAAAAGTTAAGAAATTCAATGTTAAGCAATGTCCATTGCAACGTCATCAGAACGTGTGTTTATAAGGTTCATAATACTTTTTTTTGTAGCCTCATTAATACCCAAATACCCAAGGGACCATTAGGGAACAAAAGAACATCTGCCTGCTATTATTATTATTATTTCTAACCTCTCTTATTGTAAGAATAGCTGATAATATTGTGTTGAAGTTGTCGTTCAACTTATATCTTTTAATTGTGCTACATATTTCTGTACGTGCGGATGTATTTTATTCTATTTTTAATTGTGAAGACGATTTCGAATGATTTTAGACACTTTTTTTTATTAGCATTTTGACTTTTTAAGTGTGCTTTTTTATTATTCCATCATGAGTGATTGTTTTTTTCGTAAAAAACCTTTAGGTGAAAATAAAATAAGAACTGTGAAGGCAAAAGGTGTAAAAACTTTAATAGAGCGAGCTGTAGCAAAAAATTATGAGGTTAATGAACAATTTTTACGAACTGTTTCGGAAGTTACTGTACATATTGCGTGTTATTGTTATTACGTGGACAATCGAACCGATAATGTTGTTCGTCGTCGCAGCAGCAGCTTCAGTAGTTTATCGTCAGAAGCTCCAGAGCCAGACTTTGATTTTGTGAACAATTGCTTCATCTGTGCCAAAGCGATTCAGGATCCAAGTAATTCGCGTACAAGCCGACAACCGCGGGTTTGTGTTGTACGTAATGAGAGTACAAAAAAAAGTGTTATGAACCCTATAAACACACGTTCTGATGACGTTGCAATGGATATTGCTTAACATTGAATTTCTTAACATTTTCGCTTATAACTTTTTATTTATAGTTCTACGACAAAAAGTTACTGGACCAAAGTTGTAGAGAATTTAATTTGCAACAAAAAATATTTATACATTTCTTTTGTCAGATAAATAGTTTAAGAGATACATCGTAAAAACCATTTCAACCCCTATTTTCAAGATGGCGGCCGTGGGACAAGGTTGGCGACCCCACAAACTTGGTTATAGCTTTACACTGACCCCCCCTACACTTCAAAAAAATAAAATTGCGTCCTCTAAAAAACGCAAGGTAAGACCTAAAAAATGTAACATTTCAATGGACTATAGTAATAATAAAGAAATAGCCGTCTAAAGGGACATTTGTGATTTTGTAGACTGATAGGTATTTAAATATCCCTTATTTGAATACATACGGCAAAGTGCCCCCATCGCTCCTGATGGTAAGTGGAGTGGAGTCCAATAGTATGTCGACTGACGAAAGATGATTACCCGCTGACTGCTGAGGGTCAACACAATAATACCGGCCTGTTAGAACCGGATATACACAGGCTGAGTCCGGAATACGACACACTTACGTGGGCCACTATGGCGAGATTTAACACCTTTTGTACAGAGGTCGCTATCCCAGCGGATATAAAATATACCCTACTATTTGTAGACATGCAAGGCTAATGCTACTTGTATTTTGCTATCATATATAAATATAAAAATAAAAAAAAGGAATTGTATAATGAATGCTATTTGAGCTTTTCCGTTTTTAGAATTATCTGCTTTATGTTAACGGACATAATGGTTGTTTATAATATTCTACTTATGTGCAGATTTCTATAATGTTTATATTATTACCCAAAAGAATTAAACCTAGACTGAAAAAAATATATATTCAATAAAAGTTAATAGCCTCTAAACATCCTGTCACGCATATTATTTAAATTTTTATATTCTTTTGGAATAGATTTATATTATCACCATATTAGTATATAATCAAATAGAAACCCCAGTCTCGATTTCTTTCCAAGATGTCGCCGGCTATAACCATAAATTCGGCTTGTTTTGTTTACTGCCCAAATAAAATTGTGAGTGCTTTTGTGAGACATCAACTTTCTTCGAAAACCTAAATCCTAGGTAATAATATATAATAATATCAATCATTTAGTATACACCGTTCCAGTGTGGGGCACCACGCTGGCCTAGTGCGGATTGGTAGACTTCACACACCCTCGAAATTCCTATAAAGAAATCTCCAGTATGCAGGGTTCCGGACGATGTTTTCCTTTGCCATTAAAGCAAGCGATAATTCAGAAGGAAAACACACATAATTCTAGATAAGTCAGAGGTGTGTAACCTTGGGTTTTAAACCTGCGGAATTCGTCTCGGCAGTCTGTTCAGCACCCAACTAGGCTATCTGTAATTCAAGATATCAGTCGCTAATTATAGTATACAACTTATTTTACGACAACATAGCATTTCATTTTGAATGGATTGAGTCGAAATTGCATCTACGGACTGCGAGGTTTATGTTCAAAAACATATAATTTTTATTTTCACGACTTTAGAAGCGAACCCAAATCGCCAAGGTTAACAACCAGACCAATAGCATAGGAATTTTGCAGGCAAAATCTTTTATTTTTTAAAATGTCAATTTAATGCATGCAATAAAATAGATGACTTGTGAAGGCGCCGGACATGGAATTTGTCGCAAAAGGAGAATTCATCTTTTTAAATTTGGAGTTTTGTTTTTTTTTTCAATTCCGTTCCGAAATGTAATGTATAGCAGCGTATTTGTGTTCGACATGAACATTTGTATTTAACTCGATTGTTTAAGATGCCTCTGTAGAGAAATTCTGATTTGAAGATTTGAAACATCTCTTATGAAATATACTGCCGTATCTGTTTAATTTAGAATTTTCTTTAATGTTAATTAAAATTGCATGTGTTTTACTGATGTACTAATTGGATATAAACTGCATAACTGGAATAGTAAATCTAGATAAAAAAGAGATGCTGACCTTTTGTATAAATGATCTATTAAAAGGCCGCGTTCAAAGTATCACATAATTTAAGCTAATTGGTTCACTGGTGATAAAGATACAAATAAATAAAATCTTGTTCCACAGTTTATGATGCATTTTTTAGCATTTTTCATCTTTATGAGATTTGTTGCTTTCATTTTTTTTATTTTTGTAGCAAAGGCCAGTAAAAGAGCTGTTAGGTCACCTTATATAATATGATCTCCACGATTAAACTACTTAAATATTAGAAAAGAATGCATTTCCGGATTAAAAAGTGGAACTGGAATTGTAAGGGGGATGAGGTGTTAAACCTTTGAGAAATCTCATTTATCCACGTTATTGTTCACGAAGGTTTTTTGTGACAGTGGTGTTCCGACCGAGCCGGTAAGACGAATGAACACACAAATAAATGCGTACAGGGTAGCTACAAAATATCTTCAAATGTATGGATCATAATGGTATTATACTATGTGTATATCTAGTGAAAGCGGCGATAGCCTAGTTGGGTGTGGAACGGACTGCCAAGACGAATGTCCGCAGGTTCAAATTCAAAGGGCACACACCTCTGACTTTTCTAAAAAATCATGTGTGTATTCATTGTGAATTTATCGTTCGCTTTAACGGTGAAGGCAAACATCGTGAGGAAATCTGCACATCTGAGAAGTTCTCTATAGGAATTTCGAAGGTGTGTGAAGTTTAACAATCTGCACTAGGTCAGCGTGGTGGACTAAGGCCTAATCCCTCTCAGTAGTAGAGGAGGCCCGTGCTCAGCAGTGGGCAAGTATATAATACAGGGCTGATATTATTATTATCATTATATCTAGTGACAGTTCAATTTCCTGGAACAACAAACCTTTATGTGTAAATCAATTACAAACTTGCCCCATTTATCCTTTTTTCTTTTTTTTTGGTTTCACGGAGAAAGTGCTTCCCCATTTATCCTGGAAAATTCAAATATTTTCTAATTGGCAATAAATTATGTACTGTTTTTTTTTTGGATTATTTATTTAATTAACAAACTGAATTTCACAGAATTATTCAAAATTATCGAATAGATGCTAACTCTCAAATAATTATTTCAACGAAATGAAAGGTGTCGGCAAACTTCTTTTGTTACCAAAATGACGGTATGGCATTTTTCTAGCACACCGTTGCTATGCGATAGGTTATAATTAATATTACAATTTCAAAATTATAGGTAAACAACTCTGAATATAGATATTAAAGCATATTTTTACAAATTAAAATAACCTGAGTAATCTACATACATACAAAACAGACAATAAATTAATAAAGCGCATATTGAATATTTATATAGAACAAGTACGTTTTAGAAATATCACTAGTAGTATTGATACCTAATTTTAATATGTAAGACGTAAATATAGTAATTTAAATATTATGCATTAATATTGACATAATGCATCTAAAGATATGTTTCAAATATTACACTTATTAAGCTAATAAATACGCCGAAATGAATTATTTATGTTTTATAATATACACGCTTTTGGTCGCGGATTGCCCGCGTTAAAGAGTTTTCCTTGAATAAAATTCCAATTATATATTTTAGGACAGAAAGAAGGATAAAAATTAGCCCATGTCCTTCTCGGGTTCTTAAACTATATCCATACAAATCATTGAAATCTATTAGTTATCCGATATTTTTTGAGTTTATATCGTTCAGATAGACAAACGTGACGGGGGACTTTGTTTTATAATATGTAAGGATGAAGCAAAACTTGTTTAGGCGATAACAGAGTGCGCATGCGCATGCACTGGCTTGGCAGATGCAGATAATAACTAAAAAAATACAGTGGCTACATATTTTTGGGTCAAAACAGCCTGATTAAGATTTTGGATTAGGGTTCTAGATTTAAGTTAATGATTAGATTAAATAGATATGTTTCTGCAGTACGGGCAATACTCTGTACTGTACTTTGGCGTATAATCTACTTTATGTCTCAATATTTATCGTTAGCTTTTGCTCGTGGCTCCGCCCACGTAAAAAAGGTTTTCCGGGATAAAAAGAAAGTCTTGGTCTAAATTCAGCTTATATTTTAAGTTACAAAATGTGTATGTTATGTTTATTTTCAATTATTAAACATACTTTACATACAGCATAATTTTCTATTGGATGGTTGTCATGTTCTTATTAGTGTTGTGGTATAAACGCGAAATTCGAAACCAGTATCTACTAATAATTTTCCACAATTAAATATTAGGTAATAACATTATTTTAGAAATAATATTGTTTTTTTTTTCGTCCAATTGTATGGAATTAATTTACAATAAGTCTAGTCTTATGTCTAATTATTAAATACATTGAGTGCAATTATTATTACATGTAATTTGATTACTGTATAAGTGTACAGTGCTATGCTTTTATTTTTACTTAATAATCTTACTTAATCAACTTCCTCGTGGAGTAATTTACTATTATTAACGTTTCAATTTTTGATTTCACTAAATAAATATAGGAACCTATTGAAAATCCGTTATAATTTCTTGAAATACCTATATTGGCCAGTAAGAAAGCATCATGAAACATACACGTGAATGTAAATTCCGCGAACTGAGATTTTCGCGAATATGCGAATTTCGCTTTTATACCACAACACGCGTATAAGGAAGAACAATTAGAAACACCTATAAAGCAAATAAATCAAACAGATATGCAATTGATACTGTAATTTTTTATGCGTAATTATGTCTGTTAACACGTTCCGGTTATATAACATTCCTGTTCCCATCTCGCCACTAGTTGACTTAGACAAATTATCGGTAATTTGACTCCTATGACTTGTAACTTAAGGTGCTTGTAACAAAACGGCGCACTAACCGTATTTGTAAAAGTTATTTACTCAAAATTTAAATCGTATAGAAAAAAATAAATATCATATTTCTACACTATGTTATCTTACTTACCTAGAATTTTAATTTGCAACAAAAATTATGGTATAGTCTATTTAATAAGGAATATTTTGGTAGTTTAAGATTTCAATAAAAGTACCTATGTAATTTTTTTTTTTTTATTATTCGTAAATCATTGCATATTCTTATAATTTACCATTGACGGACAATACAATTGAAGCTGCAGTTTGAAGATTCTGTTGTCAAAAGCATCCAAAGGAGCATTGGATTGACGACTCTATTGCCAAGAAGATCGTATACTCCAAAAATCTATACTGCATTGCATTATTCTCAAGAAAGCTCAGCATACCAAGTTTTACAAAACGTACCCAGAGACATCACACCTTTAACCCCCAAGGGGTAAGCAGAGTACCCCTTTTTCTTCAAGTGTGTACTATCCCATGATGTGATAGGGGGCGAGCCTATCGTCATATCGTGCCATCGGCATTTTCAAAAGCCAATTATAACTAAAACGCGTATCCTCAGCTGGGAGGTATGTGCGACAGCCAATATTCAACGTGGTGGAAATTGGTATAAACCCAAACTACATATATTATTCATCGGTATAAATCTGCTTATATAATAAAGAATTAATGTAAAATAAAAATATCAAACAAATTTTTCTTCGAACAGTTAATGCGCTCTATGTTAAAAAGACCGAACAAGTTCGAGTTGGACTCACGCACCGAGAGATCCGTACAAATTTATAAGTAATCTAAAAACCTATGTAAGTTTGTAAATTTACAAACTTATTTTGCCGTTTCACCCTTAGACGCGGTTATTGCGTCCATCGCAAATAATAAGTTTGTAATAGTAAATTCGCTTTTTTTCGTACATATTTACGGTATTCAGGTTTTTTCCTATAGATGTGCTATTATAATTTATTGCTTTTTGTCAAATTTTATGATTCTAGATCAGCGAAAAGTACCTTTTAAGTTATAGGGCATGATTCCCCTTATAAAATAGCAAATATGCGGCATAAACAGTAATTTTTTGATTGCGTTAACTTCCAAGTTTAATTATTTCCATTAATGAATTTCGTCCATGTATTTGATATAAATAAATACACATACCCCTACGCGTTCTTGAAAAAAAGATTTTACACACAGACAGACGAACAAACAGATGGACAACAAACTGATTCTATAATGATTCCTTTTGAGGTACGGTACCGTACAATCGTAATATATTATTGTCCGCCATTAGCTTAAATACAATACGATATGTATCTGTCATTGTCGCGAGATTTGTTCTTGTTAACTAAATAAATAGCCATTACTACCTAAGAATGGTTAACTACGAAAACCAAAAAATACATTGTGGTTTAAAGATTGATTATATTTAAGTAGTTCGTATTTTACAAATTGTTTCTGTGTAAAAAATATAAGATAAGTTCTAGTTGTGTATATTTTACATGACTCTTTTATGTTTTATTTTTCAATGTAATATTTAGTTATACAAAACCATGTTGATTTTTCAGTAATAGAAATATTCTATAATAATATCTGCTGCCTACTATATTCAAAAGTATTCAATTTAAACCATATAAAAATATGGCATTAAATTTCTGTAATAGCTGAATGAATGAATGAATGAGTCCCTCCCAGATGATGCCCATTGCGGCCAATCTCAGTGGAAATCAGCCAGGTACGCAAGAGATATTATAGTGCACAAATGTGTTCGCAATACACAGGTGCACTTTCTGTTTCTTCACTTATAGTCCGGTTAGAAGGCGATCCGAAGTGACTGTAGATAGAACAGGTGCATGACTAACGGCTTTACGTACTTTCCTAGGCTGCTACTGAGTAATCTTTAAAATGAAAAACCCATTCACAGCTAATTTTGGTCCGGGATTAGAATTTAGGTCCCCAGCGCGGTAGGCGTACTCGTACCGCGTATGCATTACAATTACGCTACCGACGCAGTCTAGGAAATCGGAATTCTTGTATCAGAAGCATTTGTGCAAACAAAAGCTCCCGAATTCAATGAATATATATATGTCTTAAAATCAACGAATCGCGCACAACATCGACGTTTTAAATTCAGCACAACTAATTAAATAATTTAAAAAATAAATTTCGAATTATTTAATTTAAACATAATTACTACAATTAATATGATTAGTGAGCATTAACTGTCCATAAAAATAAAAAAAAAAACCAACTACAAAGTAGGGTAACGGTTTTGAGATGCTCGAATTGTAAAGTTTGTCTTGTTTTAATAACATGGTATGATAATAAATAACATGTTCATCCGACGCCCACTACGATTGCTTGTAGGTGAGGACAAACTGCAATTTATTTGCTATTTTTTCTAAAAGTGATATATTATTTTCTGATGATTCCAAAAAGATATCATTAGACTTAGCCACCATGACTTTGAATCATAGATGTCTTGCTCTATGGGTAAAAAGAACAATAAAATGTTAGTGTCAGAATAGATAATAATTATTGACCATGACAGAAACGCAACCTAAATAAATTAGTAAATTCTAAATAGAAGTGAACTGTCACAGAGATTTAAATGTTTCCTTTCCGTTACAACTATCGAATTTTTAATTTGATTTTAGAAAATATATGCACGCAAGGAAATAATGGTTACGAAATATTATTACGAAATATTGTCTGTTTTATTTTGTTTGTCGCATATAATGTATAAAAACAAAAAAAAAATCAGACGAAACAGAAAAAAAATAGAAGAAACTATTTCGTTACGTATTTTCAATTTAAGAATTAATTATAATTTATAAAACACTCGACACATATTATTAGCAACTATACTACGTATATAAATTGCATTTCATAGAAACAAGATAAAATATAGGTATTTAGTTTTTACCAGTTTTAGAGTATATTACTTAAATTCAGCTTGAAAATACGGAAACAGATGATAATTTTTGTTACTTTGATACAAAGTTTTTTAGATATCCATTAAAGTATCATCTCGAATAACAAGTTTATGCATTTTTTGTAAAGTGCTATAAATGTAGCATTCCTTTTAAGACTAAATGTTATTGCATTAATTCAAAGCCTACACAAAAAGAAAAAAATAAGATGTATAATTTGAGATATGTAGAATTGAATATCCAAATAAAGTAGTTTTATCTAAGTGAATTTATTTATTATGATCTTTGAGATACGCTAACTGAAACAAACTTATTTCGAATAAATCACATTTCGAAATGATGATATTTTGGGTACAAGCGCCATAACTATTATATATTTTATTCCGTCATACATGATTGTCGCGTAACTTCAACCGTTTACGCACTGCACGCAATGGAAGCTCTCAAAAGGAATAAATTTTCCCCATTTGTGCAATATTTTACATTGATGTTCCGCTCCGATTGGTCATAGCATGATGTTATATAACCTTTCTCGATAACTGGACTATCCAACACTAAAAGCATTTTCAATTCGATTTCTGTATCGGAAGGTGCTAGGGCTTTATTAAAAAAATATTTTCATAGCATGAAAAGCGAATAGGCACCGGTAAGGGCGGACGTACGGAGAGACATAGTCGTGAAATAACGACCAAATTCCTTAAATAAAGATTAAAAAAGAATCATTACTTCCTGGGATTAGCCATCTTAAACAACAAACTTTGTATAGATTATTTGAAACAGTGTATATATAGTACATTTCAAAGAACACTAAAAATATAAGTCTTAGGAGACGTATCGAACACGTAACAATTTATTCAGCGATACTTTGTCAAAGATGTTGGTCACTTTTAATAGTTTAATGGAAAAATTATACATTCATCTGAATGTGCATTCAAAATAATATTTTCAACGCTAAACGTTTCTCGGTTACCGTGCATTTAATATTTATTCGTTCGAGGGCTACATTTAATAAATTATACACATGGATTTTAAAGTGATACATTGATTTTAAAATATTATTTTAACCACAATGTTACAAATGTTTATTATTGAACAATTAACTTGTTTTAATTCAACTAAGTATTAAATATCTGTACTTTTAAAAATTTGGTCGTTCTGGCAAAATAAAAAAATAATGTTGTGTCGGCGCAGAGGGAGAGGTAAATAATTCAGAGTTTGATGATTCTAAGTTTTTACCATTTCTATATAAACCATTTACAATGAGACTCGAGTTCTTATATTATGAACGCCACTCCATACTTACATAAAAACACGCTGTCAACAATCATACTAAAGTCAGGTGTACGGATTGCAATACAGTTGAGTCGAATACAATGAGTGTGCGGAACGCCAGATACAGTACGTATCTATATATCGATGTTTCAAGGCAATACAATTTTTATTGGAGGTTAGAACAAAACATACCCAATTCTTATACACCTTTACCATAATTAAAGGTACGGACAAATATTTAGTAAACGGGTACTTAAATCATAATTAGCTGTTGAACGCCATGCCAACATTTAAGTAATTTAACATGCTAAGTAACCTTAAATCGTTTAAAAGGTTAATGTTTAGATAAGAAAAGTAGTAAGTTAGTTATTGCCGCATGTTAGAAGAAACGAACTGATGAAATCAGGACTAGGAATAATTTCTGCCTCAAACATGGGCACAACGAGTTGTAGTAAAGTCTAAATTTCATCAAGAAAACGCATGTTAAAATTTTTTCAGCATATAATTCACAACTAGTTCTTACGAAAATCAAAACGGGGTATGAAAAAGAAAGAACAGAAGGAAGAAAAGAAGAGAATAGGGTAAGTACTAAGTAGTACAGACACTATAATAATTGTGCAGTCAGAATTTTTATTTATATTATGTAAATGACAAAGCTATGACGAGCAAAATTTTTCACATATCCTGCATAAAATATGGACACAACCGTATTAAGTAAGAAGTACTATGTACATCACAAGTCTGATTGTTCATCATTAAATACTAAATATCCGTAAAAGGCGATTATTTAATATATCGTAATACTTAGTAAAAAAATTAAAAGTTGTATAAATTGACTAATGAACGCTAGAAAACCAGAATTATGAATTACTGTAATTTTTTTACAAAAAATTACCTATTTCTAGGAATAATTTTAGGACATCTTATTTTTATTGTTTTTTACCAAAATTTAGTGCTCAATAACGGTAGCGGATTTTATTTTTAGCAATTACTGGAAATAATGAGACTTAACATCTCATGTCTCAGGATGTCGAGCGCAGTGGAATACCAAACAATACTTTGTAATTCAAGGTGTTGGATGGTGTTTCTACTATTTATGAGCGGACATATCGCTCACTATCAGGCGAATGGCAAGCCCATCTCGTCATTCAAAACAATAAAAAAAATATATATATAAAAATATATAAAAACTTCTGATGTATATGTCTACAAATCTTGGTAGCTTTACGCTTGTTTTGTTGTTAGACGATTAACGAACAATTGACTCTCTTGATTACAACCGCTTAAGGTAAAAAAAACTGTTAGTAGCTCTTTCTCTACTCAAACAGACCTATTCATGCCGTAAACAAAACTTGCTATAGCGCGAGCCAGGAACTTGTGACGTTACGCGAATTAGTTTGATGCAATATAACACTTATTCAGAACCGACCTTGCCATATATGAACTCTTTTAATAGCGCTATGTAATTATCTTCCACGAATCATTTAAAAATAGGCTTACCTTTATACGCATAGTATAATTTTTACTAAGTTGAAACAATCCAAAATAAAATAGTGTTTTTTTTGCCGAATTTCGTAATAGCTTACAGAATATTATAACCATGCAAAATTCTATTGGCTTCAAAATAACTGTTTCATGCAATCTAACGTAATAATAACTTATAATAGACAAAAATAAATATTTTTGTTATATTCGAATTAAATTAACACAAATACCCAATTACGCGTTTTGGTTAGAGGCGGGACCGCGGGCGGAGCTTATAGACATAAATACTATTAGTAGAGCATAATAACTATTATTATGTATCCATAGCAGTCATATTTGAGTAACAAATCACCCACGTGTTTTGTGTCTTTAAACCATACATTGTTGAATATTAGGGATTATCTATTTTGTATTAAGTTGGTAACCTTTTCTTATTAACACAAAAAAATATGTGACACTTTTAAAAATATATGTGGCTTTTGATGTGCTATATCGCCTTAACTTTGTCGAAAAAATTAAATAACTAATAAAATAGGTTATTGGAATACCTTTATTTTCGCGGGGATAAAACGTATTGCTATAGGTTTGAATGGAACGGTTATGTTAGTTTCATCGGTTTTACAGTCCAATGCCGATACTCGGGAGTATAACATCATCTGAGCTAGCATTGGACCGAATATGCCTCCTACACCGACATACTAACCAAACCCTCGGTGGCCTTCTTCGACACATACGGGGCGGACGGGCCCCGGGGTATCTTGTTGCACTAAGACAGCGGAACCGTCAACGGATCAGAGCGCCATTGAAGGCTTTAAATAATTTAACCATAAGCATGACGGCCTGAACTCCATTTTATGGTAAACGTATTTTTTATACGGACGTTGCAAAATGCGTGTACTGCATCTCATGGGAAATGGAGTAGGTCCAGATAGAGCTTCGACTGACTAAAGATAATTGTCTTAGGTTTCGAGTCGCCCTGGCAAAGTTGCACAGCAGAATAACCGTGATTAAGGAGTGAAAGCAAACTAGGTCTTCAGTAAAATAACAACATATATATTTCTAATATATTTCGCGTCAGAACACAACCGTAACAAGACAGCACATAGCACTTAGTAACAACAGTAGATTGTTAATCATTCGAAATACATTAGTTCAAATACTATTATGCTGCCAGTTCATATAATATTATAAAAAGGCATTGTATTTGTCTATGCAACCTCAACAAATTGACCCTCGCCAATCAACACAATAATGCCCGCTTGTTTTAAATTCTTATTAGTAAATACATAGGTGGTTACAAATATTAGAACTTATTTTGCAAAAGTCGGTTTTTTGCGGCGTTTAATTATCTAAACCGATGAATCAATATTTCAAAAAGATGCACCTAACTTTGTTTGTTTTTATGAATTTTATGATGCAAGAAATATAGCTATTATCTGGCGCTATCTGATTCATAGCACCATCACACAGCACATTATCCTTAGACTATTTCTTTTTTTTATAACTTTATTTTTTTATGGCAATCAGGAAAAATGACGTCCGCAATTTACAATTGTTGATAAAACATCTCACATATAAAGTCACCAATTAATATCCAATACAAAATATTAATGCTTACATAATTTTGATTGTAAATTTATGAAACGTATCAAAGGTCAGGGCGACGCATGTGTCAAAATGTGGGTTAATTCCGTACAAAATTTGCAAATTTTATATTTGTATGTTAAAACACGAAACAACTAATAAATAACTCGTTGGGAAACATAAATTATTTGTATTGTTAATTAATTAATGACGTTATTTTCAATCCAAAATGCCAGGGCTTTAGTGACATCTCACATTAATTATGGTACCATGATTGGGTCATAAATGTCAATATTTAGATCAATTTAAACAATACATATTCAGTTATGTTAGTTTTATATTATTTATTAATTTATAATAGAACAATAAAACGTCGATATTTGTTTATTGTATGTCAATGGAATAAAATTAGATTTAATTATGAGAACAAATGCAATAACGTCATGCGATTTTACAATAAAGTTTATTAAGTATTTTATTACTAATAGCAATCAACAAAACATAAAGTTCTTTTAAATTAGTGCCAAAAGAACCTATAAAACGCAAATGACAAAGTAAAATATAACTCATTAATTAGAACATGATATTGCTTTGTAGATAAATGAAATATTTTATTTTTATACATCTTATTTTGTAATAGATTTGGTTTTTATCATCACACATAGTGACGTAATACTACACGACCAAAATAAACTAGCACTAGATCTTCCTCGGTTCAGTAAAAAAGATCCCAAAATTGCTATTGTCACGTTAGATTTATTACTGGAGATAGACAATATGGAACACAATTTGTAGAAGGTATGCGTGTTCCGCAAATAAATTTACCAATAGAAAACGACACCATTTCTTATACTTGTCAATGACGAGAGAAATAAGCTCGCCTACTGGTTAAGCATCACGATCGCCCGTAAATAGTAACAACACTAACAGAATTTAGAATAAAAGACTACTTGGTGGGAATCAGTGGAATTTTTATTCAAGAAAGAACACAGATGCAGGAAACTCTCGGGTACCTAATTAAAAAAATATTATAACGCAAGAAAGCAATAAATACTCATCTCATTTGTAATATCTTAAGAAAAAAATCATTTAAAGTCAGGGGTTTTGAGTTTTTGCACTAAGACATCGTGTCGAAGCATCGACCCCTACTTACATCGTTTTAAGATCAAGATACTGTTAACATGATTTTAAACTTGAAGTGTGAATATTTCAAACGGACAACCGTGTTGAATCAAAGGGTTAATCTCTTTGTCCATATCGTATTAAAACAAGTTTGCAATCCGTGTAAAAGTTGCTAAATCATTTTTCAAACATTCAAAATTAATACAAACCAATAAAACGAAAGTAACAGGTGATACTTCATCCTTCTTTAATTTTGATTTAGTTTTTGATTCGAATACCGTGGGTGTTAAACCTTAATCAACATATAAATGATTAAGCACATTTATTTGTAGAACTGTAATGAACTAAACTCCAATTACTTTGTTTCTTTGTTATAAATCACAAAATGAGGCAATAAGATATTCCATGTGATCTAATAACCACAGACAACAAAAAGAGAGCTATTTCATGTACCTTTTCCAAACTTAATGATATTAAACCGATATAACACAGAGGACCTTACAAATCAAACCAATATTCTTGGCGAAGAAATTTCGTAACTAGCTGGGTTAAGTCGCTAAATATAGGAATCGGGGTGTAAAGGTCATTGGAGGGAAGGTGACACCACGTTGAGGTCGCGACCTGCGGCAATTAACAACGTAAGAAAAGCAAGGTGTCATCAATGTAAAATTAAAATGTTTATGTGTATGCTTCGTACGAAATCAAAGAGACAACAGCAGACAGTAAGTATTAATAATTTGTCTTTTTTTCTTTTTTATATGCGAAGGTTTATATTCTTTTGCGGTTTAGAGAATTGTATGAACCAACACGACAGCATCAATTAAAATTAACATCCAAAACTACTAAAAATCGATTTCTTCCACCTGCATTTAAATTAATCAGGAGCCTGTTTAAATAATGTCTTATCAAAAATAACTTCAATTCCAAAAATTACCTTTTTATAATCAGTAGCTTCGCAGTACTAATTAATCCAAAACTTGTTAACCGAGATCTGACGAAATTTTCCTTTGCCGTTGAAACACAAATTACGCATTATACTAAACTTATTATTCAATGACACGTGGGAATCTTCGCAATATCAACTTCAATGCTATTGCGTATAATTACATTAGTCTATGACAGTTTTTAAGTGCTTACTTATGTTAATGCTAAGCTATGACTATGTTTTAGACGAACATAATGAGCTCCTACTGATTTTCCCTTTCTTCTTCGACAAGTACGACTGATTCAATCAGTTACATAAATAAGATGACTGTCTAGCTATAGCGATCATTATACACGTGGTGAAAAGTGTGTTATTCTAGCTCGTACTAGGGTTATTGCTAACTGTTGCATACAAGTATTTCATCAGTCAAGATTATATTTAAAATCGATTGTTCCTAATTTCAGCTAAAACTGTCTACCATGTAAAAATATTGCAATATGTTTGATTATTAAATGTTTGGTTGTATCCCAATTATAGTCTGTAACGATATCACAATTCGTGTAGATATACATATCTAGTATTAGAAACTATAATTTAATCCTAGCATTCTTAAGTTTGATACAACTTCAGTGCGTCAAATGCACCCTATAAAATTGTAAAAACGTACACTACTAAGCATACTTTTTACTACTAAATGATTTCTCATAAATTTAGCCTATTTCTCTTGTTTTAACTACAAAGTTATAAATAAACAACAAGTTTAAGAAGATAAGATTTTTCATTGTCTCCCTTACAAATAAATCAAATTTTCCAACGCATGTCAAAAGTCATGCGCACAAACACAATTCATCAAACAATGTTGCACACTCAAGAGTGCACAAAATCCATTAAATAAATTCCAATGCGAACTGCAATACGAATTCGTGAACAGTATCGATTTTAATGGCATCCGTGAAAAACCCGCCGCGGCTGGTTCAGAATCTGAGAATGCTACCGACCCCTAACCCGGCCTTTTATTGGGGTGCAACGTTTTATATGAAAAAAGAGCAACGATGCAGCGGAATGCGACATTCGTTTCGTCCTTACTCGAGATTTTGGCACCGTCGCGCCCACAAACCATGACATTTATTTAACGATACGTTTTATTTCACGCGATCTTAGTTCGAGACATTCCGGATGTAGTCCTGTGGATGTACGCATTTTTTTTCCAATCTGAAAAGTCTTGTTAGTTTGGAAGTTACCGAACGTGTCACTAAATTTATATTAATGACATAGAAATGATATTTAAAAATCAAACTGATATAGATATTATTTAAAATATATATAATGCATTCTTTATGAATCAGGAACACAGATCAATTAGAATTTTTGCCAACATTTACATGTTATTTTGTTGATCTTTCAGAAAATTGTTAATATGCATTGATCAATATATTTATAGCTTAATGTATAAGATATTATGTAATAAAATTTAAATCAAGTTTTTATTTACGTCACGTGCTTGCATCTTTGACGTTTAACGTATTTCGACTTCTAAATTATTTTAGTTGGACCTCCGCTGTTACTAAATTTTTTATGCAATTGCACGTAGTTTGGGCGAAATTTAAGTATTATTTTAGTCAAATTGTTTTTGACACAAAAATAATCGCGACATACTTACTATGGCAAGCTAAGTTTTTCTCGCGGCTCCGACGTAAAAGTTCTCTCAATATTTTTCTGAGTAAAAACTAATCTATTTATGTTATTCAAATCTTATATATTCGAGTATATAAAATTTCAACCAAATCCAGTCCGCGATTTTTGCGTTAATTCTAACAACAACCATATTCACAAACGTTCGCATTTAACCTACATTTAACGGATCAAGTATTGCTAGAAATAATCGTAGGCAATTGTTGCTTAAAGTTATCCCGTCTGAACATGACCAAAGGCCAGGCAATTCTGTTTCGCATTAACGTTTGCCTTTCTATTAACAAGTAACTATTGCAAAAATTGTTATTGCTAGCAATAATTCCTCCGTCTAAATGGGGCTTTATATAAGTATATTAGAAGGATTCGTTAACTATCATTCTCAGTGAACGGATAATTCTCATTACAATATTAAAATAATACCGTCATGAGTCTGCCCACGCCTTTAAAGAGCTGTTGGTTTCATCTGTATATTTTTTTTACTGTAATAATATTATCAGCATAAGTGTTTGGTTCGTTTTACTATTGAATATTAAGAAAATTATATTTATAACCTTAAAACAAAATATTAATTTGTGCGTGGTATGAAAACACTGGGTAAATAGCGCGCGTAATTTTATGTACAATGATAATATTATAACCTATTTGTATAAAATACAACCTTAAAGATACATACATATTAAATCAGCTTAAAATCCAAAACAAACAGAATCGTGACATAACTTCAAGTAAAAAATCACAATTAACATAAATATAACATTTTGTCTAAAAATAAATTTAATATAAAACAATACGTCAAGAAATCGATTATTGCAAATCTTTTATGGCACCGGCATCAAGTCATATAATTTGAATATGAGGTAGTTACCCTGTTGACAAACAATATCACTTATCTGGCACTGTTTATGGTAACACCAATGAACCATAAATTAATAATTAGATCCAATCGGTTTTATGGGTGGAGCAATAAAGCTTGTATTAAATAACAAATAATGCTGCACCCATATTGTGGTCGGAATGCATGTCCATATTTGGAGTTCGTGGTCATTCTCATCTTTGTTTCGGTTTGAATGTGTAATAGAAAAAAACATTTCTTCGTGAAGGTTAGTTATATTTTTTTACAAAAGAATATAAAACATTCGGTAAGAAATACCAATTTGACATTTTCAATTTAGAACAAAAATTTACCATTAATTTGAGGTGTCATTAATTTTAATTTGCATATTTGATAACATATAACATTTTCATTAAAAATAAAAGACATTATCACAGACAGCAAGGGACTTCTTTATAAAAAGGAATATTGATTACAGTTGCTGTTACTTCTATCAAATGTGATAAATGATAACAATTTAAAATCCTCATAATTCTGCTTAAATAATAAATTTGGTTAATGACAATTCCTATGATGGAAAATGTAAGTGTCTGTTTCAAATATCAAAATCACTTTTTCCAATTTATGGTTCATTTTTCATTGTATGCTTTCTTCTAACTGCAGCTAATCTCCAAATTTGCTGCACTGATTTTGATGAACCTGTCGCTGACTGGTAAAACTATAAGCAATAACATACGTTTCTCGAAGCGGTGATAGCCTAGTTGGTTGTAGAACGGACTGCCGAGACGAATGTCCGCAGGTTCAAAACCCAAGGGCACACACTTCTGACTTTTCTTAAATTATGTGTGTATTCTTTGTGAATTATCGCTTGCTTTAACGGTGAAGGAAAACATCGTGAGGAAGCCTGCATCTATAGGAATTTCGAAGGTGTGTGAAGTCTACCAATCCGCACTAAGCCAGCGTGGTGGACTAAAACCTTATACCTCTCAATAGCAGAGGAAGCCCATGCCCAAAAGTGGTGACAGTATATAATACATGGCTGATATTATTAACTTACGTTTCTATTCATTCGGAAAAAATTTATAGTTTCAAGAAATAATTCTCCATAATTATAGACCATGATATTTTCCTTGGTCCACAGCATCCTAAAACAATTACATCCGGCTTTACTCTTTAACGTTCCACAAATCAAATCCCATTCACTATTATTGAGATATTACATTGAATCGTGAGAGATTACTCTTTGTTTGACAAGAATGTGGTTTAAATTCGACGTAACATGATATCGGAATGGGTTTCTTTGAATTGACGTGGACTTATCCCATCCAATATGACGTTGAGGTCGCATCTTTCAATAGACGTGTTTACCGACGCCTTCCTGCATTCAATAAGACTTAGTACGTATATGATAATAACAAGCATCAAGTATTTTAAAGGGTGTTTTACATTTCATATTGATTTAAGTAATAAATTCAAGCACTCGTTTGGGTTTATATATTCTCCTGCCCCTACCCTTTGATGTTTGTTTTTTTTTATTATTAACTTTGAGATATTTTAATTTATATTATGACAATAATAGAAAATCACTTGAAATGGTTATTATTTCATATTAAGTATACAATTAAAAATCATTCAATACAAATTTATTTAAATGGAATCTAAAAAAAAAAACATAAGAAAATCTGTTTCCACTGAAAAAGCATTAAGGATTTTTATTTTTTTTATTTAATACTATAAGTAAAATATTATCATAGTGGCTATGTCATATGTACAATAAGATTGAAGATATATTTTTAGATATCCTCATATAATTGAATCCTTATTTGGACTACCATTGCGTGGTACAACCCTGAATAAGAAATACCAATGACCTAAGAAAGGTTGTTAGGACCTAAATCAAGTCCATAGATATTAAGATAAGGTAGATTCATAGAAACCCTATTTTTAGTACATAGAGCGATTAAAGAAAACCAAATATAAATAAATGTTCTATGGTATTCAATTTAAGTTCAAATGTAAATAAGTCTGAAATATATTTTAGCACAAGAAGCAAAAATTAAAAGCCGAAACCATAAGGCAACGGCTTGGCTGTGCCTCCGGCTTTGCTTTAGGCCATGGGCCACGGATGCTGCTTACCGCTTGCTCGTTTATCTACGAAGGCCATAAAAAAGTAAGCAAACCTTAAAGATAAATAAATTAAAACGGCTTATGTTACTCACAGTGAGAACTAAGCTTAACTCTTTCAATGTTACCGGAGTGATTTACAAGAGTTAACAATAAACGACCTCAGTTAATGTTATTCTTGCTAGTGTTTGGTTATGTGTTAAATTAATTGACTTATCAATTATGAATTTCGTTAACAATCAATTTGACTTAACTTGAATGGTTGTGATATTTTTAGCTTCTTGTAAATTAAGGGACTATATATTGATTTAATGTCTCGACTTAATTTGTTATTCAGATGATAGCGTTGTCTTTTTCTAATGTAAAACGTTTGTTCAATGTTTAATTAATGAGTATCGATTTGGAATACATTAAATATTAATTGCCTACAAGTACTGCATAATTAATAATTAATTTAAAAATGATTATTATATTTTTTAACATTACATCTTATGTTTGCTAGAAGCTATCTGTAGCATTACGTCATTGACATTTCGATTTATTAATACCGCTACGTGATAATATGTCATTTCGCGGCAACTTTACTTTTTTGATTATCTAGAGATATTATATTTTAATAATCAAAAATGAATCTTCACATCTCTACTAATCAATTAAAGCAAGTTCACAAAAATCCATTTTTAGCAAACTATTAATCACAAAAACGTTTGAATAATAAAACAAGAATCAATGCCGCTGGAAAATGCTAATATTCTTATAAATTTATGCGATCACTATGGACTGGTTTGAATGGAATGTGGTATATTATCGATATGTCACCAAAATGGTTCGTCTACTTAATCGATTTTACGATGTTTACTCTTCGGCCAGGGTGCAACAATAAGGCTGTGGTTATATTTTAAGCTCGGCGACGCGTCGCGACCGCCGCCGGCGCCTGCGCTGACGCCGACATCCGCCCGCGAAACAAAATTAATAGCCGGGTACATTCCGTACATTCTTGGAGATTCCTGTTTTGGGTAATGGACGGCATTCGTTCGCTTATTGATAACGGCGCCAGAGTCGGCACGATACCTTACCTGATCTTGTTCCGATCGTGATTTTGGACATTTAATATCTGAGTAATTTGTGATTATCGTTATTATATTGAAAATTCGACACTTGGTGGCTTTTAAATATTATTTATGATTATCAACTCCATTAGACGTCGCCTGCACTTTAGAACTTGGTCGTTTTAGGTTATTAACCGCGAACCGTCCTAAATTGTTATACCGACATGTCATCTCATTACCAGATAAGTGATTTAAATGATGTGTTATGATGTTTCATTCCGCTTCGACGGCATCTAACGGTGTGAAATGGGCACAGATTAGTTTGTATAAGAAAAGTTCGAGTGTACTTAAATTGACACCAAAATAACGGTGAGTCCATGATCAGTGTGAAGTTGGACAATACCCGATTTCTTACCAATATTATAAATGATTACCATTTATCATTGCCAGGCTATCATAATAAATCTTTGCTGTATGTATCATCGGATTTACAGCTCTTGTCTCTTTGGAAAGCAATTTAGAACCGTAATTGTGGTTGTAATAAGATTCAAGTGGCTCTGCGTGTGCCACATTATATTTTTTTTGAAGTTGCAACAATGTAACTATTTACAAGTAACAGTATCAAGGCTGTTTCCGTAATATAAATAAGATGTGTGTTTGTAATGAGGATGACGGTATGCATATATCATATGAGGTTAAAATACTCTATCAATCATATTGTACGAAGATGAAGAGTAAATAAATGTTTTTTTTTAGGGCTCAGGCAAAGGTGTAAGTATTTTGTAAGTGATTAAGTCATTCTTAAACATCTACATTAAGTATCTGGCCATATCTCTTATTAGAACCTCGTTTTGTTAAGATTCCCTTCGATTTTATCGATCGATGTACATCTCAATTTTCTATTAATAATTTTTCGTCTATGCTCTAAGTGAATTCTTAATAGCAAGAGTCAATGAAATGACGAACTTAAGGACAGGATTAAGGACCAGTAAAGATGTAATCGCCTTTTAGTTTTCAAAGACTTTGTCTCAGTTTACAGCTCGGTGAAATGAAAATGCATGCAACTGTGGATCTTGATTTACAAGAGGTGGGTAGTAAACATGAACAACATATTCTTATATCTCAAAGTAAGACTAGAAATACGAAAGTGTTGTACTATTTCTTTTGAATTTGAAACAGTTCATTAGTAGTATTTATGAATGAATACGTAACTGTGAATACAATGAATACATGCAATTTTTTTATATGGGTAACCCGATTTCGACTGACGAGAGATGATTACTCCTTAACAGTTAACACAATTATGCCGGCCTGTTGGGTCCGGATATACACATACTGATCCCGAAACGCAACACACTAACGTGAGCCACTATGATGGGTTTTAACATCTTGCGTACGGTGGTCGCTATCCAGACGGATATAAAATATATCCTACCACCAGCGGTTCGATTTCTTGTACAATGAATACTTGCATAAGTTTAAAACTACATTACAAAACACTATGAAGCACTTCGCCGATCACCTGAGACTAAATGTTAAAACTAACACTACCCAGTAATTACGCTGATTACAAGGCCTCAAAACTAGAACAAAACAGGGCGTGTACAACGCTCACTGATACTTGAAGCCAGAAATAATTTAATACCTAGAGGAATATTTAATACTTGAAATATCTGGAACCACGATAAAATGCATTTAGACGAATCTAGGGTTACTTAATATACGTACTGATAGTGTTTTTTTATGCGATTCGATGATTGATAATGGATTTTATGCGAATCTTCGACGTTGAAATAAAACTACATACACACTTTAAGTACTTTTTCGCAATGTTATTTGATTTTTACTCCTAAAGTTTTGCAAAATTAGCAGATTTTATGTCGGATCTGGCTGAGTCCCGATATCATGAAGGCTGCAACGTCTTCGAAAGATCGAAAATAATAAGTAGATCGTAATTATAAAGGAATTTTATTTTAGAGTACTAATAAAAAAGTAGGATACCAACAAGTTTCAATACTATTCGCAATTTTCTACTCTATTTGCATGAATAGGATAATTATTAGGGTGCAGGTTAATGCTTTCGGAACAGTTAGAGGCCAAAAATAAATATCAATCATGCGCGTCTTTATAATTTGCAGTTAGAGCGGGTTAATTATAAACTGAACCTTCTATGTTAACAGTAAATGTTGATTAACATGATTTGTTTACTATTCGACGTACGTCAAAATTAAATCGTATATCAATCATAAAATCTATGCCAATATGATCAGATAAGTAAAAGTATGACAACAGTACGCAAACCTCTAGTTCTTCGACACAAATTCCAATGCACTGGGTTCATACGCCGTTATAAGTTTAGTAAATGGAAATTTATCATATAATATTAAAACAAATAACTGCATCCTTACATTGACTAATGACTTTAATTTTGCACGGAATTTGGCATATAATTTCTCGGATTTATGTATATTATCTACAGTTGGTCGGAAGCTCCGTTCTCTAGGTAAAAGCCTGCGGTTTAAATTTTAATATCACTGATTTCGACCATGCACCAAACAGCATATATGAATCTCAATAAGTGTGTACGAAAATAAAAATGAAATACGAAATTTTAATGATAAGGTTATATTATTGTACATTCTTTGTTCAGTTAAAATATTATTTTGATGAATGATGCCTAGTTCCAATTTTGTCCGAATTTAATTGCCTATGATAGCACGTGTAAACTTAAACGTGTGACCTTAACAATATAATAATATGGACGTATTTAATCTCGAAATAACTCACATATTTTTGCACAAATACATTCTTTCTACAGAAAAAAGTAACGTTACCCTCACACGTGCAACATTCTTTGCTAAAATCCTTATTATATACTTCGCAAATTATATAAACACATCAAAATAGTTTTCCAGAACGATTTTCTGTGCTCCAATTTGTAATATATGTTGGTTTGGTATTAAATATGCAAAATTCCACCCACGCCTCTATATACCAGATGTTGAATAGCTAAACATGCAAAATTATACTTTAAACGGTGCCTATAGAATGTAGAATCGCTTCGACCGTTGTTTATTAGCAATACGAGAAGTTGAATACCAAATGTCGTGGGTCGCAGTGTCTTCTTTGGTCGGCGACCGCGCAAGGCCGCAGAATTCCGATGACCTCCGCTCAGCCGTGTATGTAAGAAGAAATGTGAGTAAGCAAGATAAAACTGGACCTGTGAAATGATGTTACCTTGACTTAAACAATACTTAAGGATATTAACGTAATAATATATAGAGTTATAGTCGTTTACTTAATAAATTTATTAAAGGAACTGCATAAATGTAGCGTGTAATGTGTACACTTTACTGAACGTGTTCCGTTCAAATTTATTATCTGTTCAATAAACATTCTTGTATTTATTGTTCTGTTGATTTCACAACAGTTGCCAGATTCCTGGCATTCGTTGTTTCCACTAAAGGTTTCGTTCAAGTGTTAACCAAGAAATTAATTTGTATGGAAAAATATATGGTAGCTCACTTTTAACAATTGTAAGAAAAATACACAAATTATTTTTTGGTTAGGATTACACGTGTGTTAATATGAAATTAATATTATAATAGTCCGATGGCGACATATTAATGTCGTCTAGAAACATATTATCGTTATGATAATTTGAATTTTGGATGTAGAAAAATAAACATGTGGCCAATAAAACCATTCGAAACTGGAGCAAATACGAAAACATACATAATCTATGCAAACGTAGGCGAGAATTTTTGTCAACATTCCGATCTGTTTTATTTCAAGTAATATTTGTCAAAGACGTCATTCCAACATACGAATATACGTATTTATAACTTAATATATTTTGTATTAATACATTAATATTAACGTTTTTTGACAGACCACTACTTTTCCGTCATTAATTAGGAACATTATAATTTACTAAATATTATATCTGTTATTAAAATATTTACAAATTCCTAGCAGGGTTATTAGTCTACTTTCCATGTATTACTTTATTGCTTTTTTATATTACCAAATCTTAAAAAAAGCATATAGTTCGCAAAATTTAAGCGCTGTGCCTGCGCATATAAATATCTACTAAAGTAGATTAGAATAGACTACGAGTGCTATGTCTTGCATTGACTGACTGACTTTGCTATGAGTGGTCTTTCTTTAAATGAGGCTTAAAAAGAATGATCAGCTCCCGGTAGGCAATGGCTTGTCCGTACCTCTGGCAATGCAAAGTTTTACCAACAGGCAGACTGCTTGCTCGTTTACCTTCTAAGGAACAAAATCGCATAATTATATTTTGCTGCATGCACTATCCACGAAATGACTTACAATAAAAAATGAATGAAACTGTGAAAGAAATCGAATAAAACTGTCTCAAATATGCCTAGAAACAAATGAGTCAGATGTTAAATGTCACATTCCGATGCCCTATTTAAGGCAATTTATAACATAAAAAAATAATTTGTTCTGGTCCAATATATCAACTTATTAAGGAAGGATTGTTTTAGTTGCCAGTTAGATTGACGTAGCATTTATATGTAAATTGTTATAGTTTTGACGCAATAATGATTAAAATGTGACATCCTGCTTTGCTATAAATTGGCAACATCACCTTGACCGAAATGACTGATTGAACAATACTGAAAACGGAGAATTTTATTTTTTTAGTTTTGATATATTATCAATTACATAAGTAAAATTGTTTATTAATGTTTGTTTCTTTTTGTACAAAATCCTATTAAAAAACGTAGGCGACAACTTTGTTATACACAAAAGATTTGTGATGTAGTTTATAAATCCGTTTTGTTAAAGCAAACAACAATAGCACAACAATCCATATTTGGAAGTCCTTTATTGTTCTCATAAAATTGTATTACAGTAATAACTTAGTCCTCAAAAATATTAAGAATGATTTTCAAAAATAACTACGTTATTGTCCCACACAAATGCTTATTATGTCCTTTAATCTTTATCTAGAAATCAACAAAGCCTTTTGTTTGTAACTATATTTAAATATTTATACATTTATTTTGATCCATGTCATATTATTTTAACACTGTAGAGGTTTCAAACGTCTCTTCAAATCTTTAGTGTTAATTCCTTAGAGCGGAGACTCGATTAAAGTGTACTTGAGTAGAAGAGCGATTCATTATAATGGTTACATTCCGAACAAAATAAACATATTCTTCATACTGTTAATTTGTGTTAATGTGTTACACTTTGGCTATTGTGGGTATTTTTTTCTCGATATCCGTTGAATCTTTACCGTTACAATAGCTTTTATAACCGCATAAATATTCGACGATGGAATTTGTTTTGATATTATAATGAAACATAATGTTATTTAATTAACACTTATATGCAAATAACTGTTCGAATCTCAACAAATATGTTATTATGGCGCCAAAAGTAAAATATAACCTCAATTCGAAATCTGGCTTAAATCGTCCCTAACTCTAACAAAATAGCACTTATTCCAAGTACGTTATGTACTAAATTCTGATACGCACTGTAATATAATAGGATATAACCACGGGAGCCTGAAGTTTCTAATTGATTTGGATAAGCCATTAAGCTCAGTTGATGGATGCGTTCCTTGTTTACAGAAATACGTGTTTGTGCGGTCGGCGCTGAGGCGTCTTAATTATCTATCAGTTTACTTACTTATCATTACTCTATGTCTTTCTACTAAGATCTATGGATTATAATTAAAGTATTTGATTGCAAGGATTTTGTGTTTAAGGCGTTATTTATATTTGACTTCTAGAAGCGGGTCTTCTAAGATATCGTCTCTAATCTGTTTACATATACTTAGTATTTATAAGAACATTACAAAATCGTATTCATATTATAACATTTACTAAGCCTTTGTTTGAATAATCGATTATACAAAAAAAAATAGTTTTACGATAATATAAAATTGTAAATCTAAATTTTAATATCTTAATAGGTTAACTTCAAAATACCAATAGTCTACAACTTTATTATTTTTTTTACTAATCTCTTTAAACTTCCTATCCAATATAACATATCAATACATAGTTTAATTTGTTATTAATACAAAAAACATACTGTTCAATCATTAGGAACTAATAAAACAATATAAAAAAAGAATTTGTAAAGGAAGTTCTTAATGCGATTAAAAAGGCATTAAATGTGCCTAATTTTGCTTGATATCTAGTTTTTATAATCATATTTTAAGACTTAATCCTTACTAAGTGAGGATTTAATGTAACGTATCATCAATGTAATGTTAATTAGCAGTTACATTGACGCAAACCTTTGTGGTTTCCGTTAAAGATGAGTGTTCAAATCCAAGTAATTTATTATAATTTTTATTCTTTTCTTCATTTACTTTGTTATAACTGCCTGAGTTACCTATTAGTTCTTCCATATTAGATCTTTTTGTTTTTATCAACAAACAAATTTGCGTATACTAGATTATAGATATTTCATAGAGTTTCTTCCTTTAATAATTTTACCTACATCCCATTTTTTCTTTTGGTTTCCCGATTTCGATAAAAGGATGTGTTATTACATTTTATTGTGTGAATATACAATCAACAGCATCGGAAACTGTATAAACAATACAATTTCCTGACCTAGTTTGATTCATCGACGCCCTTACATATACAGCAATTATGTAATAAACCATAAACTACTTTTTATAGAAACGTGATCAATGAACCATCGACAGCGTCACCGGCAAACAACCAGCTGTAATTTCAACCGAGTGAGCAATAATTTGCACTGTCGGTAATGCACAAACTTAGGGATGTTTAGACAGCAAACTGGATTGGACGATGAATGCCGCTGTTATAGACGTTCCTTCCCTAATATTTATCAACTTGATACCTAAAACCGCCGGTGTTGTGTACCGTACTGCAAATAACAGATAAGCACGTCCCGCGCCCGCAACTGGTCGTGCCTCACGAAATAAATGCGTGATTTATAGCGCCAAAACATAACAGCGGGTTGCTTAGGCGAGTACACGTGTATATGCTTTCGAGCCCTGGAATTTGCGGTTTTACTGTCTTGTAAAGCTATATGATATATTTAATATTTTGGGGATACAATATACTGGGTATTTTTGAAATTGTATCGAATGAACTATGATAATAGATTCAATATGATATGTAATTATTATAGTATCAACAATCTGAACATACATATACTTTATTGGCTAAAATTATTATTGTTCTAGATAATATAAAATAATGTTTAAATGACATTTGTAAATAGATTTATAAAATAAGTTAATTTGTTTAAAACTAGAACTTTATTATTCTTATATATTATTTTATATCAAGATATAGAGAGCAGTGTAGTGCCTTGAAGTGCATATTTCAAAATTCTGCGCACAGTTGATACTGTTTTTGGACAAGCGTGGGGTTTACCCAATCACGCGAACTGCTATCATATTGTATAAAAAATGTTTTATAAAATAAGTATACGAATTCTAAACGATTATCTTAAAATCCGCATCCGGGTCAGTTCACTTTAAAAATTCCTTCATAATAATAAATATCGAATGTCGATACGAAGAGTATCGGTTCCTAATTCCAGCATTTTATCCTTATGGTTAGAGGTGTTAATTCCTTTTATACTAAAGCTAAATTTCTCCACATTGTGTTGAGATTTTAGTTATATTTAAAATCGACCCGTTTCTGTTCTTAATTTGGTGTAAAATGGAATACCTAATTTTTGGTTTTGGAACTCTGCAGTAGCGAAACATTTGTTTCATGATTAAATTAGTCTGTTGTATCTGTCTATCTAATGTAAATAAACTACTCATTTTGAATTATACAAAAATATGTTAATTTAGGCCTCATATGTATTATACAGAGAAGATATAGTGGAAAATGTTTTTGAGATCTTAACTTCTTAAAATATTTATTCGTTATCGGATAGTACTACTAAAAAAGATATAGTAATTGAATTTTTATTAATTAAAATTATTAAAATGAATCATTCCAGAACCAGCGTAAAACATTACTCAACAATACTCAGAAACTACGTCCAGTATTACCGGAACGTACTAGCAAATGTAAAACATAAATTTCAAACATCACATTAACTGCATTTTCTGCATAAACATCGCATTTGAGTGTAATCCTTATTGTAAGCAGAAAGGATTGTACACTAGCTATATCCTTTTACTCCGTCCGCTATCAGGTTTCAGATTCCATACTTAAGTGATCGATACTGCAAAATAAAAAAGCGTAAATAATACTGGTATCATTGGAGCATTTGAATTATTCTTTCCCGTCGTCAATATTTTGAGTTTATTTTTTAACGTTATTACATTATTTATTTATACAAATAATATTTTTGTATTACCTATCTGTGCTACCATCAGAGAAGAGTGGCGGCGTGTTGTGGAGCTTGCCACCAACACCTAAAGTAATGACCACGACAGCTCTGTCAAGAGTGATACCAACAAAGAAGAAGAATTACCTATCTGTAGTACGTATCATATAATATTCGAAAATCCTACGCGATGTCCGCGCTGCTGCCATGGAAAAATTGAGCCTTTTTTGTGGTTCTGGCTTTCGCAAGCCCGTGTCCTTAACAGAAAATGATAATATAGAAAAGGCACGTTAAATTCTCACTGAGAAAGACTATATAATAAGTATCTAACAAATTAGTGATAAGAAAATAATTCAGAAGAAACTGTATGTACACATAATGGATATATTGCACGCCCAACAAATAAATTCTACCAGTACAAATTATATATGAACCATGTAACAGAAGTATTGTTTGAAAAGGAACCTGAAACTAATTCTTACAAACATGTAATCTTTTTTAAAGATGCCTAAAACAAATTCTTACAAACACGCTTTATTTATATGATATTTTATATGAGATGCAATCATTGACCCAAATACTTCCAATACATTTGAAACATACAATGCTAATAAAAAGGGCAAAATTTAAATTGAATTCTTAGATTATATTAGTTTAGTTAATAATGTCATTTTAAATATCATCTACCCACGCTTTTACATACGGACGCTAACAAAGATATGGCACATGACCAACGCAGTAGTCATAAGTGTTATTTACAAGCTTGTCTTCAAATGTGGTATTTTAATAGTGTAATTGACTTTATAAGTATAAATAAGTGGCGTCTTTGATATTTTTATTTACTCGCATGTTGATCCTAATCCTACTTTAATGTCTTGATTTGTTCATCAGAATTGTTTTTTAAATTGCTTTGTTTGCATCGTAAGATATTTTTCAAAATGTTTTGGTGTTGAGATGATTGTTGAGAAATAATTATATAGCTTCATTTTTAGATGAATAATATTAAGCATCAAAAAATACTTATTTTACATTACAATAACTCATATTATAGGTTCTCAGTCCTCTAACAAATCATGATATGATATTTTTGATACAAAATCTGTTGTTCTTTAAATTTTATATAATTCGTGGCAGAATCTCTTAAGGGTTTTGTCACCTTATGAGATGGCGTTTTAGTTTTTTTCTTACCATATTCATGATCCAAATTAATTTTAATATTAATATAAACATCGTTACCTCCACGTAGTGCATCCTAGAATGGAAAATCTAGATATTGTTTTGCTGAGAGAGATATATTATTTGTTTCATTTTTTTACCATATCAGTTACCAGAGACTCATTACTAGTACATAATAGTGGCGACTCTTTAGCGTTGCAACTGCAAAGGCTCTGAAGAAGATCCTCTTGTGAAGGAAACAAGGAAGAAGTGACGTCAAAACCCTTTTAATCACCGATGTGTCAGTTGCTACAAAGGTGTTTATGCAATGCACTTTGCACCCGGATGTGCTAATGTTCCCGAAGACGAACCTCTACGGTAAGTAGGTCGAGAGCACTACCCTCTAGGAACACACTGCATAAGGTTATGTAAACTGTCATGAATAGTATACCAAAGCAGCTAATATTATCAATTCTAGGCATATTATAGACAAGGTTTCTGATGATATGTTTGAAATGAACTCAAAATGCTCTGAATTGAGCACTCAATTTCGCACATATAAATCAGGTCGTTAACTGGGCCTATGTCTACCCCTTCGGGATAAGAGGCGATAGTGTGTTGAGATGATATTGGTCTTTGAAACTCAAGAAAATAGCCTTAAAGATTAGCCGTCAAAAGCTTAATTATAGACTAGATATAAGATAAGCCAAAATCAAAGTGAAAATAGGTCTTACAAACGTTAATTCAGGCAAATTCTAAAGATGATTTGTAACGTCTTAACTTAAGAGTGTACTATATTCTGTAAGTGAAAACTTTTATTTAGGCTTCTGTCACTTTTATAAATGTTGAAATTTGTATTAGCTGTGTATATTCTACAATCAATAAAAAAGGCATACTAGATTGACATCATGCGTATTACCCTCTGATTCATATAAGTCCGTTTCGTCTTCAATCGAATTTTGTGGAAATAATTACCACTTTTGTATGCGAAAATTTCGTCATAATAGTCAATACACCTAACCTACACCTTGTAAGATGTAACTGTATTAGATGACACACGGTTATTCCCGATATTTAAAATGAACAAGCGAAAAGGAAAATCAAATTGACTATTTAAATGTAAATGACATTCAAGAAACTACTCATCGGAAAGATTCTTTGAATGACATAGACTTAAATATCATTTTAACGATACTGTTATAGCATTTCATTTGACGTCCTATAAAGTATGATATGAATTTTCAAAGTATTGTGTAAACTTCAAAAGCACGCTCGCGTGATTTGTTACTGTGAGTCATACATTGTCTATTTGCTGTGCCTAGCTGAAATTGAGAACATTATCTAAATGATGATTAACTGCTTGTTTTAAAACATTTACAGTGTTAAACTTATTGTAGTCTTAAAATTTAATTTTATATGCCCGACTCGGTAGCGTTTTTTTATTTATAAGGTTCGAATTCCGAGACAGACAGTTATCATCTCAGCCACAGGAAGTCCACTGCTGAACATAGGCCTCCCCCAAGGATCTCCACGTCGACCTGTTGGAAGCGGCCTGCATTCAGCGACTTCCTGCGACCTTAGCCAGGTCGTCCGTCCACCTTGTAGGCGGGCGTCCGACATTTCTCTTACAGGGACAGACAGTAATATTAGGTTTTTCTGCTCAGTATCAGCCTGATCTGGACTTGGTGCTTTGGATTGGATAGACTTGTCCCCTTTTACGTTATGGAATGATATATACAAGTTCAATTTCTAATTACCCCTTCAGTTATAAAAGACGTGAGTATATGTGTGTTTTTTTATACAACTGAATGATTAGACAAGCAACCCATGCGTCTGAAGGTAACCGTCACCAGTATACGTAAATAGTAGCAACATCATCCGTACTTGCGATTACAAACCACTGCGTGGCACTGTATGAATCTTTTTACCTTGATACATATAATTTTAAGGTTTAACAAATGTATACAATGCTTACAACGTCATTCAAATCGAAACACGGATGATCACAGTGTTGCAATTCTTGTTAGAAGTAAAAGCTATAACCGTATACATTTGGCATGTAGATAAACTATGTCCTGGACCAACATTTTAGTTGTTGAACCTGAACAAAGAAGATATTTCTTTATATGCCAGGAAAAGTGGTTCACTTGATCAGCGACCCAACCAACACCAAATCTGCCCATACTTGCCATTTTTCTTTTTAAAAAGATGTACAAATTAAACGGAGAAATTCCCAGTAGCATAAAGTAATATTCCGTCGACAAGATTTTCTCTAAAGTAGCGTAATCGAAGCGAATTTGTCGGTAGCACTGGCATCAATCAATCTTGTCAGACACAACTCTTGAGCGGAATTACTTTAGGTATACCAGTTGATTTTGGAAGATATGCGCTTTGAAATACTTGTATAAACGATCGAACAAGAAGCTGGCAGAAAGGCAATAAATGGATTCTTATTCAGTATGATAAAGGATCGATTATTAGTAGTTACATAGTCATTAGCTTTAATGTCACTTATCGAATGTATGACTATAATTGGTTCAACAAGAAGAAGAATGCGCGCATAGTAATGTTAAAGGATTGTATAATCTACGATTCCTGAGAGGGTTGTGCAGTCATATAAAAATTTAAATTAATTTATTCCTTATTTCACGAGCCTATAAATGAACTGCTCTAAACTTTTTTGTTTTTTTTCTTCTTACTTTATCATGTACTGTAGTCTTTACCCTAAACTGATTGAAAAGAGCAACACCAGAGTTTCTTGCCCGTTCTTCTCTGGTGAAAACTGCTTTCCGAACTGGTGGTAGAGTTAATATTGACGGAATCTAAATAATGTATAACATTTTACAGATTCAAATAAATCATTTCATTTCATTTCATTACGAGTTATGACACTTGACATTGATATGATTAAGTTGCAAAGTGAATTTTTATGTGTTGCTTGTATAGAATTGACTCTAAAACTTTCGAAATGATTATAAAATATATCCACTTAAAGGAAGGTATACGGGCCGTGAATAATATGAGTTATTTATGGTCATTTATTCGTTCTTTTTCAATTGTCGAATCCCGTTCAATTGGGCAGTGTTGAGGTAACTGGACAAGATCTTCTAGTCGAAAATAAGTCAGTGCATTAGGACAAAGAAATGTGCATAACCAGTAATGACATTCCAAATAAGGCGCATGTTGTTACTTATAGAAAACAAAATTAAGCTTTCTATGATGATAAGCTTAGAATCTTGGTGGAACCAAAGACAATAATTTTCACCAAACTTTTTTAAGTGATAACATTTGTGGACTATTTGACCGTTACTAACACTTTTTATAGAAAATAAAAAGTTGTGTCGCCCAGAACGAAATTAATTGTTGCGGATCTGGCGATGGATTTATTACTAATTTTAAAAACATTCTTATAGCATCTGGTTTTTAGATGCACGTTATTACATAATGAGAATGTATATAATTAATTTAGTAAACACCTGAGTTAGGTATTCTGAATTATTAGAGAGGAAAATATCACGACGTTCTTTGTCCAAAATTTATTATACTTCATGTTTTATTTATACCCAGACATTATGTTATATAAAATTTTATTACACATTTTTTATGGATAGCTTGTTTAAAGCACCAATCAATATCAAACTTCATATTTTTATGTTTAATTATTGTCATTTATGTTGCTTTCGATTAAATTATGAAACATTCTTTATATCCTTCTATAAGTAACTGGCAGGGCAAACAAGCCTGTTACTCAATATTTCACAAGAAATACTTATTCAATATTCATCAATAAATTGTTTTCATATGAATTTTAATACTCTTAATTAGAAATTGATTCACGATTCGGATTACGACTGTTATTTTTGAATATTGAAATTATGGTATAGATGCCACATGAGGTTTTTTTTTTGGAGAGCTACTGTGGTTATGACCAGAGGTACCCTGCGGACGGTGTACAAACGATCCGCCGGCATAGCAACCACGGCATTCCCTAGTGGAATAGGGAGGGGATAGCTAGGAACGAAGTGCGGGAGGGAGAAGGTACTATATTAGGATGGGCGGAGGGGAGAAGGAAGGGATATGTTCGCGAGCCCTTATAGACCTCAATGCGAATTTGGCAACCACGAGGTATACAGTATACACACTAACACACACACCCATGAGGTTAGATGCAACGATCATTATCTAACATTTAGTTATAGCGATGGGTAAACGTTTTTGAAAAGGAATTTTACACCAATTACGAAAGTGAAGCCACGAGGAATCGGATTATATGGACCGCTCGCCACTGATATATAAAAACACGCATTAAGATAGTATTATATTCCCCTGCATCAGTGTATACTAGCTGACAGGATTAGATATTGTGTCTTCAGTAACACGCAAGGAACGAGAAAGTTTGATTTTAAATACGTGTTAATCAATTTGTTATAAAACTAAATCATATTTATATGAACACCATCTAAATTAAACTATTTTACGAATTTTATCGCGGTTTTAATATTTTACTTTACTGGGTCCCCCCGTGACCAAGAAGTCTGCAAAGTCTTCGAAACGTCGGGAGAAAAGTAAAATAATAAAACCGTGATAAAATTCGTAAAATAGTTTAATTTAAATGTCTAACATTCGCGTAAATTTAACAAATCATTAACACCATCTATTCTCACACCAAAAAGCACACAGAGTAACTAAACTCTAGCTTATCATGAACGTAAGGAAAATGTTCGTTTTTTTTTTATTTATCGATAACATGTTTTGGAACAAGTCTATCAATATTATGAAATTCTTTTTGATGTTAATCATTTTCCAGTGACAATCCGATTTCAAACCGAGGGCCATCGATACCACTGTTATTGTATACTATTTTTTTATGCATTTGAATGGGGAGATGAGGTTGCCATTGATGGTAAGCGATACGACCGCCTATAAACAGTAGAAACACCTTGAATTACAAAGTATTGTTTGGCATTCCACTGCACTCGCCATACTAAGACATGAGTTGTTAAGTCTTATTATGTCAACTCGTTCACTGGCTACAATGTTCTTCAAGGCAAAACACAACAGTGACTTCACACTGCGGTTTGGCGGCAGAAATGGACATTGCAGTGGTACCTACTCAGGCGGATTCTCACATATGAGAAATCTACCACCAAAACACAAAAAATATTACATCATAATTAGAAAAAAGAAATAAATTTTAATATAATATTCGAAATGTTGTTTAATAAATAAAAATCAACAATCAGCAAGTATTAATATTATTTTTGGCATTTAGCTTTGGGATCTTCATTCAGGATCGACCTACTAGAACGATAAATGTTTTTAATTAAATCACAGAATGCATTCTAGTATAGGGTTAATGTCAACTTTTTGTTCTTTTATCAAAAATTTACAATATTTAATTTATAACGTAGCAAAAATTATCAAAATTCGGTCAAAAATAAAGGAAGTTATACCTAAGAGCTTGAAATAAGTCGGAAGTGGTAACTGTCAAAAACAGAAAAGAAATGCGCGTAGACAAGCGTGACGTAACGCACGTGAATAGTCGTAATGATATGGGAAGAAGAAAAAGATGGAGGGATATGTCAACTACGCACCCTCTTGTATTCATTGCAATATTTAAAATAGGAATTTCTACCTAATGTTTCAACCAAATTTGATGATTTTTTCGCAAAGTTGTGTCTTTTCAGGGCTAATTTTTAAATTAATCATACATAGACACACTTTATTTGTAGGAAACAAAATCTAATTAAAAATGAAAATTTTATACATAAAGTTGTCAATTTGTCTCACTATTATATTCAGTCAGACTATAATTTATATTTTGATGCATAATTTTTATTTCACGATTTAAAAATTAGCCCTTAGTGTCATTACCGGTGACCTAATCCTTCTCCTATATATATATATATATATATATTATTGTCAGGAGAAGGATCTTATGAGAGAAAAATTCAAAAAATTGCGCGGAAAATTAGAAAATTTAAGAAAACTTTACGACAATATTCATTTTACATAACTGTCAGTGGTTTGAAATAACTGTCAGCGATCGACAGAATGCGCGCGTGCATACATAGTTACGACAGGACAACGTCTGTCGGGTTAACTAGTATAAAATAAGGTACAAAATCAAACACAGACATCTACCCTTTTGCCAACGCGAAGTGATCATTTAACTGCATCGGATTTCCTTGGAATACAGTGACTTTATAGACTTATGGCTGGTGGTAAGAAGCTGCTACAGATCATCTCTCTACCGTTCATCAGATTTCGAGGAAACGATGTGAAGGTGAGATCTTTTCCATTTTAATATCAGTATATTGAATATTTAAAATTAATATGACGTTGGCTCTAAATGAATCATCATCATCATCTTCCATTAATGTATGCACAATCAGTCGATGTGACGTTGGTCCAAACTTAAACATTATAATTTTGATAGCACTCAGGAAGCGAAGATTTCATACAAGTTTTTCAAGTATTCACCACATGAATATTCCAATGCATCTATAAATACAGGATAAATAGCGTCTGAAGTTGTTTGTCGTCTATGCACTATTAGCGTATAAGCAGTTAATAATATAAAAGCGGCGATAGCCTAGTTGGCTTTGGAACGGACTGCCGAGACGAATATCCGCAGGTTCAAAACCCAAGTGCATAAACCTTTGACTTCTCCAAAATTATCGCTAGCTTTTACGGTGAAGAAAAACAACGTGACGAAACCTGCATACCTGATAAGTTCTCTAAAGGAATTTTGAGGGTATGTGGAATCTACCAATCCGCACTAGGGCAGAATTATGGACTAAGGCCTAATCCCTCTCAGCAGTAGAGGAGTCCCGTCCCCAACAGTGGGACAGTATATACACAGCCGATATTATCAATATAAAAATACATAATTCATTTAATAAATATTAATACAAACATTACATAGACCAAAATGACATAACAAGTGACGTTTTTTGTTTAACATGCACAAATCCTGTTTTGTTACGGAAAACAGATGTCACATGCGATGCTAGAATATTCTAACAAGTTTGAAGATAACGCAGTGAGCGTATCGTGACAGCGTTCAGACGAATACCAAATAATTAATGTCTTGTAAAGCACAACTCGGGGAACTATCTCGGGGCCGTGAAAGGCAGTGGCATCTGACATATCCAATTAACACCACATCCGGTTCCTGCGAGGATCTAGCATTGCCGAGTGTGAGCGTAGCGCCAGCTTCCCTTTGGCATTATTTTAATTGCCTTACACTTTATGTATCTGAAACTGCATTTTGAATAGAAGTAATCCAGGTTTTGGTAATCTGGTGCGTATGGAAATTAGTAGGTTTGTAAAGAGCTTTTAGTGTTTACAGTTTAACGAGAAAAATGCTTATAATCATACATATTTCCCTTTATTCTCATGAGAGTGGCTGTGATAATTCATTTTCCAAAATACAATACGTAATGAATTATTATTTATTTAGAAATAAATTCGATTTTTACATCATCTACAAAAAACCAAATCAATTATACTGAAATAACTATCGAATTGCAAACATACGTTTACTAATCCTTATCCTAGATACTATTATGAAACACGACCTTCAAATTTAAATACAAATCGTACATTTTAATGATTACAGCATTCTATACTTTATTATCTAGTGGTAGTTCGCGCAAAAATGTCACACGGGTCGTGTGATATTCCGAATACGGATGAACGTTGACCAATAAATGTGATCAGGTTATATATTCAGAAGATGAACGATCGAAAGCTGGTTTTGATATTGACATCCTATATGAAAGCATGTTAATTAACATACGTTGAGACATATAAAGTTCGAATGTCAAGGTTGAAAGAAAAAAAGTCCTCTATCACTCTACATCCTTGTTGTTAAATTTCTTATTTATTTTTCAAGGGGCAAATGAGCATACGATTCACTTGTCGGTAAGTGGCCAACGCCACATCTGCAACATCAAGACGACGCTCATTTTTTGAAGGTTGCCAGCTCGTATCTGTCCGAAAATGCTGCTGGCGGCAATTGGTTCCATAGTTTTGTTTTTTTCCATAGTTCCTATTTATCCCCAAAGGGACGGGCAGAGGCACAACCAGGGCACCCACTTTTTGCTTGTATTTTCCATCCCATGAGTTGATAGGGGCGATTCTATCACGATAACGGGCATAAATTCCAGACTCCGGACTCACTGAGCAGAAAAACTCAATATCTCTTTGCTCGACCTAGTATTCGAACCCAAGACCTAAGATCAGTGTTATACAACGCACGCCATCCAACTACGCCGGCGAGGCGGCCTGAACAATCCAAACAATTGGTTTAGACGGGCGGGAAACGCCCGCAGGCTTATTACTAACAATAAGCTAAGGCCGTTCAGTCCACTAGACCGTACAGGCAGTGAGTTACTTAGCATCTATTATTTATATGCTGATTACCATAACATCCTAATGAGGTGACGCGTTAATGCACTCACCAGTAGAGATGTGCATCGTTAGCATACTAGTGCTGGCATTAACAGTACCTAGTAGCAAATAGCTACTTCAAAGTTACTATGGTAACGTTATTAAAATTAAAAATTCGTAGGTGTGACTTAATTAGATTCTCATAACAAGTATACAGAGAGAATCGTAATTAACCAGGCTATCGATACATCATGAATGATCAAGGTATACAAGAATTTATAAAAAAAAAAGAATATTAATCAGAAATCACGCATTTTATGCTGAGCTTATTAATATTTTAAATAAATTAAAGGAGCATGATAAAGATATAAACTGTTTTGATTTATAACGAATCTGTTGTCAAACATCGTTTATATACCCTTCATAGTGATATAGTATTTGCCAAAGGTCAGGTCATTTGTATAATTAAATAAAAATTTAAATTGATACGTATTTGCATCGGAATAAAGCTTAGACAAAAATGTGGAATCTCATCAATTTAACAAGGATAGTTTTAGAGTAGCTCATTACTATAAAATAACAACTATGAACGTTATGCATAACACCTTTTTAGTCATTTACATTGTTAGAGGCGTCATTATACAGTAAGTAGCCATTTAGATGCATGGTTATACTACGTCACACGCGGATATTATCACAACACCCTCAATTAACCATAAATTAACCGTTTTGATGGTCAAACCGTCGCTTATTTGTTTTATTACGCTTACATGTAATCAGTCATACAATGCAAATGGACCGGTCTCTAATGTATTAAAATTATGATCATCAATTAGATCAAATTATTTTATTTTCGATAAATTAACATGTTTTTATCGTAGAATTAATTTAATTATACCAGTTGCAGAATTCATTGACATCAAAATAATTATTGTATAATGGTATTGCGTATTGGAAAAGGTGTGTCCATAATACAATAACGTGTGCACATGCAAAATTTTATAGATTATTTATTGATTTCCTAATGCGTGATGTTTTAAAATCGCTACACATATGACCCAAAACCTTGGACATAGATTCCATAACATATTTATGTCTTCTTCAGATGTAACCGAATGGTATTTGATTGCATATTTAATTCCGCATTCGTTATTTCTAAAACATTTTATAACAAATTCTTTGTCGACTAGTCATCGTCTATCGATGATACATCTTAAGTGGTCGTTATTAAGAATAACTATACATTGATATATATCCAAATAGAAATCAATTAGTTCTTTTTCTACATAAAAAAATCTAATATACGTGTCAATATAGAAAACATCAAAAATGTAGAGATACCACAACATTGTAATTCATTTTAAATGTACTAACTTATCCGTAACATTAATTCTTGAATCTCCTGTTATTTTTTAACAGAATAGAACAAACAAATCTTTTGGCAATTATACAGCTCTGCAGATCATAAGCATCGCGTAGACGGTCTCAATTTGTTCCCTACAAACCTTACACTACTATGAAAAAGACAGAATATTATGTTAAAAAAATATCACTATTATTAATGCAGTGTTGTCACGAACAAGTTAAAATCGTCTGCGCGGCGCGTTACAATTCTCACATACAACACTACATCATAATCTGTTTAAAAATCTAACACTTCAATATCTAACAAAGAGTATTCCCAAGTTGACAGTAAACGTATTCCGCGTTTCATTGCCATATTTTCGTTCAGTGGGGCAAACGAAATCGCTTCTTCGCCGCGCCCCGTCGGGAGAGAGCGTTTGATTTGGCTCGATAGTATCTCGCCAGCTTATCGTACACTCGTGTTTTGGGACCATAGACATAAAGGTCTGCTTGGATATGTCTTGTTTATATTAAACTACATTTTTTATTGGATATGCTCAAGTATTTCAAACTAGAAACGAAAGCTAAAAGCCAAATTTATACATGTGAAGCCAAAACATAAATTCGAATAACCTCTAGAGAAATGCAGAACGAACAAATCTGGGAAATCTTTACAACTAATGCATTGTCAATACGAGATCTTACGGCTCGTCTCAATTTTGCTTGATAAAATTATACTAATGTTCTTATCTTTATACCAAATTTCATTATTTTTAATTCAGCGGGTTGAGTTGCTAACTAGGAAAGATTCAAAAATATTTTCACAAAGTTTTGCGTCTATTAGCAAGATGCAATGAATAAGCAAGTTAATTGTATACAAAACATAAATGTAAGTTATAATTACGTTATTAAAATCCAAAAATATTTCGCTATAGTGTATTCTGTTTATTTTAAATCTCTAACCGCGTGCTATCTCCACAGCGCTTGTAAAAATGAAACCCTCTGCATTTATTACAGTTTCTTATCTTCCACTTTCTTTTGTACTTTTGGCGTGGAAACCTATGTAGTAATTTTAGAACATATTGTATTTAACGAATTACTTTCCATGTTCTTGAAATCTTTTAAAATTGTACAAAATGTCCACCTATCGTCATTGGATTTAAATTAAAGAACCTATATATTTTTCTAGATTATCATTCGTTCTTTATGGTTATTATTTAATTTAATGTTAATAGGTACCTACATTGTTATGCCCTTAACACACAGATAATAAAACAATCGTTTAAGATTGCGGCGCTAAATATGTCATTCTATAATTCAATTCATTTTTATTGAATCTCCTGGTGAGTATTAATGTTATGGTAACGTTAAAAACATAAAAATATAATGTATAATGATATTATTCTGAATGAACTAATCAATTTTATTTTTGAATATTTCTTTTGTGTTAAGCTGCAGTGATGATATGACTAAAATAATCATTTAATTTTATGCTAACTTGTCTCCGTTTTTGACTAGTCTAGACTACAATAATTAAGAATGCAGCAGATGGCCGGAACGTTACAAATAAAATTAAATCCCGTAGGTCAAAGCACTATACAACATGTACGTGTGTAAATAATGCTAATACCTAGAATGAACTTTGAAGTCTTCTTACTAATCAAGTGGACTGGTTTCCCACGGCACAGAGCACAATAGGATTTTAGTTGAAAACTTTGTTAGCGGAAGGCCAAGATTGCAAATTTCCCACTGGGCCTACGCCAGTTTCAAGTTGCCAGACTGTATCGATAACTTCTCTGACATCCGCTTAGTTATTTATTATCATCAAGTTGGAAGTGTAAATTGGATTCCGCCGAAACAATATTTTAAACGAATAAAACCGATGTAAAATGGAATTTGGCAAATTTTACGCGTCCGTTTAATTTTCCGTAACCAACATGTTTAGCAGCGTTCTAATTTCAGTACGGACAATATTTTCAAAGAATACAGAACAAGAAGGAAGTAAAAAAGCGAGGAGCAAACATAAAATTGAATATTACAAGCGAATCACGAAATTCACTTCAGTAATTTAAACAAAGCCGTGGATGCAGGGGTAGAGGACTTAATTTCGGTAAGAGACAGAGAAAAATGTTATGCAAATTTGTACAGCGTATTTTTTCTTCCATTAACCTTCTGGACGAGACTGTACCGCCGCGCCGCGCCACGCGGAAGGGACAACAGTCGGGACAGAACAAAAACACGTTTTTATTTTGGAACTGTAATTAGGAAATTAACGACTTGGACTTAGAAACAAAGGTCTCGTTTCATGTGGGATTTTTGACGCTATTGTTTAGAATTTTAATGAAATATTGCCAAAGTATGTGATCGCAATGTGATTTCGTTTACAAATTTTGAATGAGGTTACGCTTTGCGATCCAAATTTAAAATTATTGTGATTCATTTACTACTCAATAAATAAGCATTAAGACAAAATATTATTATATAAGTAGGTGAATATGTTCTACTATTTCTATAACAATAAATTGATTTTTATTTAAGTTATCGATTCAATTATTTATCGGCATCGTACTTAAATTATAAAACCGATATAGTTCTAGATTTGATTTCTAGTCAATGAAACTAAAACTATCCAATTTTCGCGCAGGAAACAAGTTATCCCGATGGTTGAATTGTGCTCAACGCATAATAATTATACCAGCGCGAACACGCTCGACGTACAAAGGGTGCTTAAGATGCACCCTCTATGAAGACACAGGCACGGGCTTATGTCTGAAATATGTGTATTATTACTACAATAATGTATCTATTTCGCCTTAAAGAACTAAATATACAATACTACTTTTTGTCATAATGCTATAGCAATATCACCAGGCGCTTCGGGACGATATCTTTGAAATACAAATTAAATAATGAATTTAGAATTGAATAAAATCTTATATTATTTTACTATTTATTATCTTACTTTTTATGTTATCTTATTAATATAGATACATATAGACCATGTGCTAGATTTACACGCAGACTTTTTGTCCCGGTAATATGTTCCCGTTGGAAACAATGTTTCAGAATAGATTTTTTAAAAATGGCGTTTTGAAGTTTATAGGGTTTCTGTTACTTCACAAACTTCACGTATAATGGAAGATCTTTATAATAAGTGTAACATTTATTATTTGAGCGCGTTGCGTAGGCTAGGCCGCGTAATTTAAATGGGTGGCTGATCACCACAGCGTCATACCAACAGACGGCGATATGAATTGCTTTATATTTTGGGAGTTTTGTAGCGGAAAAGTCTGTTCACGCGAACGAAGCGACAAGCAACACCTAGTTATTTGATAAACATCTATGCCCCATCTTCGAGAATTTAGAAAAAAGCCCCGCTGTATTGACAGTAGGTGTCTCAATATTTAGATGGCATAATTTTATATATGACTCGGCTCGAACGGGGTAATCTGTCTCGGAGAAAACTAGCGTGAGGGTGCGTTTGGTATTGTGAGATTTCCGAACGCCGAAACATCACCCTCCCTAACGCGGGCTTTCAAAAAGGGATAGGGCTTACCTCATTCCTTCCTCTTCGCAGCGCAAGCATGGTTCTTTAGTATTTAGGGAGTTTGTGGGAGGCGCAGATCATTCTTTTGGTAATAAGAACGTTATGACGTTTATTTATTGAGACTATTTAACATCAGATGTCAGTTAAATACTTTCAACGAATTGTAGATGCATTTGTTCCACAACGCCCCTTTGAAAATTCTTTTCGACATGGATCTTATTGTAGTTAATAATAGGTTAAAATGACCCGTAGATAGTAATATGCGGTTTTTCATAGGGTTTTAATACTCAAAACACGAGATTTTCGGCGATGAGTTTCGGCATAGAATCAAATAGAAAGGAAAATAAAAAAACAGTGAGGTGTGAATCACACTTGTACTGAAGGTTCTGCTTTCAAACACAATGTAAATATTATTATATCTACCTAATTCCTATTTGAACATCTTAGCTTACAGATAAAAAAAGAGGCGACAGGTCAGGCAAATAAAAAAGGTTTTTTTTATCTATTTTCCTGTTTTTACCTTAACACAAAAAAATCACAAACAGATCACCCAAGATTGATTCGTAAATCTGTCCAATGCTAAAGATTCCTTATCGTTAATCTTTCAGCTACCAATCCCGGTTTGAAGAAAACAGAGATAAGGCGCGGTACACAATAAAATATTCCCGTCTGACGTCACAGGCATTCCCGGCGGCCATCCATCACGCTGCCGCTAACTGCTTTAACTTTACTGATATTTTAATAGAAATTCACTACATTTAGGTCGTTTCTGACTCGAAATTATTTCAGTGTGTAGTAAAGTTTGTTTGCTGTTTATGTTGCCCTATTAGCTTAGTATCTCCATAATCGAACTGAACCGTGATGTTTTGGATTTAATTCCCAGATGGCGTAACAAAAATTAATTTATGTTAAGATACACCATCATATTATAGGACGACAAAGGCGGATAAATTTAGCAAAGTATAGGTATACTACTTGGGCCCACGTCTAACTCTAAATAAAGCCATGAGCTTGTGTATAATTATTTGTTTCATTAAGAAAAAAATGACGCGTATTCTATTTAGAATGAAAAGAGTGTCACTACCGACTCAGTTTTTTCATTATATAAAAACGAAAATGTAGGCCACTACTGATTTAACGCGACACATTTCGCAATTTTTCTATGGAAATCATAAAGTCTCATAATTCATAGATGTCACAAATATTTCCAACGTACAAAATAACGTGTTTATTTAAATAAATTCTATAAATATTCGTATCTTGTCTATTAATACCAATCTTATTTGCATTAAAATAGTTGAGTTCTATTCAAAATATACTCGTACTAAAGAAACCAATTAGTACCATCCACGCTCTTTATTATTTTAAAATCCATTCCAAAATATGAAGCACTAGACCCATTTAATTTGGAAAAAAATCAAAAATGTTCGTTTGGAAACAGCATCAATGAAATCTGGGTCAAACATTAAAATTTGAATGCTATCCTTAGTTAAAATGACGTCTAGTACAAAGCTCACCTAATTCAGTGAGTAGTTTCTCAAATTCAATTTATATTTTGAAATCTAAAATATTTATTTTCTCCAAATATAATTTAATGTCAATTTATAAAGTAGTCTTTTGTTTACTTAGTTAAATGTATAAAAAAATGTACCTACTAATAGGAAACTAAACCGTTCATAATAATGACTAACACTTCTATTTTACTTTGTTAGAATCATTTTGATCCGAGAAAAGATTAAGATGAAATTAAGAACTCACGAGTTTGAAGATAGAAAATTGAACCTTACGCCTCCCCACATAACGAAGAAAGTATAATCAATAAATTTATTGGAGTCATCCAACTATATTTTACGCCGATACAATTCAGCAAGCGTTAATTACGCCAATAATATTATCTCACATAGTGACAAACCCAAGCGAGAAAAATCTCTCGCACATCACCCAATACATTAAACCTTCGCCAACCACTATAATTAATTAGAAGTCATTAATGTTGACTTCATTCTTTGCCGATTATCATTTGTTTTATCCCGGGGCCGAGAAGGGTCCGGAAAAATACATTACGCTGGGGTTCTAACATTTGTCTTCGTCGCCTTCGGTTCAGACGTTAATTAATATGGAATACCCTTTAGGTTTGCCGCTGTTTGCCACACTTCGAAATATGTCTTTGTTTCTATTTTATCTCGAATATTCGCGATAAAATGTCTGAACGTTATACATTTCTGGTTTAATTAAATATTTCGTGTTTCTTCGTTCACTTCACTTTCAACGTATAATGCAACGACTAGATTCTAGTATCATTTCGTATAGAACTAGGTATGTTCTTCAATACTTTCATTGATCATTTCAATATGATACTTATTTTATCGTAATTATACTAACTATCGAATACAGATAACGTATTCTTGAAATTAATGAATGTACCTTGAAGTGCTAAAAACTCTAGAAGAAGCCTATTGTAAAAAAATAATCATCGGAACAAAAAATTAAGTAGCATCGTCTACTTTATGGTGATATACTTGTACATAATGTTATGGACACTACATAAGTTATATTTATATTCAACATTGTTGGTAATATAGAGCAGTTTCCACAACTGCTTAACGAGATAAATACAGACGCTATAAACATTTCCGCAAACTTGCAAATCACGTCGCGTAATAAATCCAAGTCAGTATTTATTGGTTTCTGAAAAGTAATTAAAATTAGTTACGCGTTGTTCATTCTTAAGCGTGGATGGACTAGACAAATCCGGGAGATTTGTCCTTATTAAATTATAATGTAATAATCTCATGTTTTTCTCTGTTTCATTTCTAATTAACTCAACCTAGGGAATATTTAAATTTAAAATAAGACGCAGACAAACTATTGGTGAATATAACCTACATACAAGTACATTAGGGAAACAGCATTCTACCAATACCACAATCGAAATGAAACCAATATATGAATTGCACGAACCAAATCCGTGAGTGCCAATATCTCTTTGTACCGATAACAAAGGCCAGTAGTTAAACTAAACACGAACCCTGAGCAAAATTCATGAACAGTTAGCTAAGGAAATCTACAGCTGCAGTATACATAAGCAGCTTTGGTCAGGTTGAATGATTATTGAAACGGGCCGCATTGTCAGACTTGCTTCGCAATAGCACATCGTTGCTCAATTCACTGGGGCCCGCCTATCGGAACAAGCCGATGTGGACTCACTTGCCCATTGCTCTAGTTAACTGTTTATTGAATGGGATTATTGCACTACGTGAGTGTTAGAAAGTGATGAGATGTATGGAAGTCGATCCATGTTAAAATTGACTGAATTTACTGGCATTTTTTCACAAGATACTGGCCAGTCATTTTTGTTTGAAAGAAAAATAAACTTAGAACTGCTAAATTTTAGTATGCTCGACTTATAAATTAAGAATTACAAATACCCCTCCTCATTTTTGAGAGATTTTTCTACTCGTCATAAAACTTTGAAAAATAAACGACATAGACTACGTTGTCCAATACGTGTTAGTTGGTTCTAGAAGCCTCATCGATAAGGTAAGGTTTGTATTAGTTATGTATATATGTATTCTGTTGTGAGCCAGTAAGTTTCAAACAAACTATCTGAATGAGATAATAGATAGGTCAGTAATTAACAAGGAAAAATAATAATAATCAAATTTTTCGACTAGCATATAAAAGTGATCAAAACCAAAAATACAATATAAAAACAACAAAAATTCAATTCGTTTTTCATTTATCTGATAGATAACTTTCAAGTGATGTAAAATATTGTCCCTGAACAAGACATTTTATAAATGCTATCAGGTGCACGAAGCCAAAATGTAGCCTCGGAACAGACGTGCTGACTCGTGTCAGAGAAGAATAAACAAATGGCGCTGATTGTCACCGAGTAAAGTCTGCCGGTGTACGAAAAACGTTGATGGACAAAAACCAATGCTTTGCGTTCGGCAGAACTACAAAGGTATTTTAGCCTCTTTGTTTTCATACTGTTATTGTGCTGTCCTACTTATATTAAAAGCCAAAGAGTTTGAAGATGTTCGAATGATTGATACAACTTAACGTATAAGTAGCATGAATATTTAAATATCTATAATGAAATTGTAACGAGCCGATATCTATATATTATTATGAATATTGAAGTAAAACTAATATGGAAGGTCTTTATTAGAGGAAAAGACGCCAAAACAACAATGTTTATATTTTTCTTCTGTATACTGGTACACGAATCACGCAAAAATGACTGCATAGAATTGAATGTAGTTTTGACATATGTATTGATAGAGGTTTAACTTAAAATATTTGTTCCACTTTATCACAGAAAAATATAAAGCGGAACTTTTATCCTGAAAAATTTTTTAGGCGGGCGGAGATGCGAGCAAAAGCTAGTTTGGAATATAATTATAACAAAGTCGGACCATTTCCTAAACTTACATATTTTGTAGGCTACTTTATATGTGGGACCTTAATTTAAAAAACAAACTGTATGATCTTTGGTTGAAAATACAGCTGCAAGTAATAAAATAGTAATTTCTATTACTTTTCATTTATCTGTCAAACAATTACTACTCGCTTACACTTCGCGTCCACAATTTAATTTACAATTTCAAATACACGTACTCAAAATAGTTCGGGTTCACCTTTAACTAACGTTTTCAATAGAACTTCCACCTCTAAGATAAACTTATCGATATAATCTAAACTCGCATTGTTTCAAGAGCATCCTCAATATGCTAATAGCTAGATGAAGTTTGGACACTCTTGAACATATGAGCTATCTTTTAATATCTTCACTAGTATTTGATGTTGAGTTAGCTGAAGTATTTATATTAGTATCATAAATTTATAAGAAGTAGTCAAAATGCCTTCACGCACGGCACCCTTCCTGAGAGAATTATTAATGAGTAAATGGAATATTTGGAATTTCAAACACCTCGTGTAGTTGACGATGGAAGTTACTGTAGTCTAGTTTATATTGACATTAACGGCTTACAGTTTATATTGGAATTATTAACTAAATTTACTCGTTGTGAATTTATGGAATGTATACTTTGCAGGAGTATAAAGTAAACCACAATTAAACCTTTTTCACAAGACAATCAATACAGAGATATTTCGTAAAGAAATATAGTCTAATAATGATAATATACGGGACGTAGAAAGTCTGAAACCTAACGTGCTGATTGGCAGAACCTACAGAAATGATAAATCAACAACCGTGATACCTATTCGATTGCACTGAACCAGAATTAATATTCCTGACAAATTCCGAATTAGAACTTTCTTTTAGAACAGCGACTACAAGGGAATATAATAGTCAAAAACTTGAACTTTTGATTAAAGTACAAAAAGATCACGAATCTACCAATTTAGTCGTGGATAAAATTACAAATCGGTATCAAAAATATTACATATCATCTCTAAACAAAATGTATATTTCCTTGCATTGTTAATCAAAAATATAATCAGTGAGGAAAATCACAGCTAATAAAAGACAATTCTACAAGGGTCGACTATTTGCCTAATTTAAAGCAATTGAAGGATCGTGTTAAGACTGTCGACGAAAATATAGACCAAGTATAATCAGTCCCAGCTCGGAGCTGAACTGACCCATTTAATTTACGTCGCCTTTGACGTAGCAGATGTATTTCGGTAAGCCATACTTTTGTGCCTTCTAATCAATACGGGATTTGAGAGTGTTATGTAAGTAGTTGACATTCGATGCTCTATTAAGATTTCATCATCGGAAACATGAAGTCTACTGCTGATCATATCTCTTCCCTAAGCGACTTTATCTAAGTAATAATTAAATATTCTTATGTACCTTGACTTATCATAAGTAGAACTATGTTAGCCTACGTGATGAATAAAGCATTTTATTTTATTATTTTATTTTAAGGATTTCTGACGAAACTGTTAAAAGCGGCCTCTATCCAGCGACCTTTAATATTAATTTTAATAAAATCTCATGGTAAAAGTGTGAAGAGGTTCCTCAGTCAATTTATCGGTGACTGTATTTTGCTCTCGACTCTGGCCGAAGAGTATCCGTTTCCGGAATAAATGTCCTTCACTGATGACATCTGGTATATCCATGTGCAAAATCCATTTAGCAGTAAAAGCAATGACTTACAAAAATAAGCATTTCTACAAACATTTCAACTATTTAAAAAATATTAGAAGTAGGACATTCTATTATTTTCAGTAACACTCATTCACAAAAATAACACTTGCCTAGTTATGACGGGATTAAAACAGTCATTTTCAATAATATCGGCTACAATTTAGCATATGATCCTAGATTACACAGGTGTGTTCAACCAGAATCCAAATCTATATATATAAAAATGAATTGCTGTTCGTTAGTCTCGCTAAAACTCGAGAACGGCTGAACGGATTTATCTTATCTTGGTCTTGAATTATTCGTGGAGGTCTAGTGAAGGTTTAAAACGTGAGAAAAATTCGAATAATTGCCGAGAAAATCCTCAAAACAGCATTTTTCTATTTCCCATACAAACCTTTTCTAACTAATACGTAGAGTCAATTTGAGCTTTATTGCTATTGTATAAAGTTCACTGTTGTCTAAGCAATGTAGGTGTGTTCCTAACATCAAAGCAGTGTGCGTTGGAGCACAGAATATAATAATGTAATGTCGCGTTCTGAAACTTAACAAAAGTGATATCGCGGACCCGACTAAATTGAACAGTCACAAAATTTAATATATCATTAGTTATTTGGTTGGCTTCACGATATTATTTCTTTTGTTTTACTTTAAAATGCATGTTTTCGTTATGGACAATTTTTGAGCTACTTTTGCATATCTATACTTATAATAAATCTGTAGAGAGGTCAATTCTGTACATGAAATATATTTCCAAAATAACTGGGGGCGATTAGGGATAGATACTGATGCCAAAAATGCAATTAGTAAAATTTTTGTCTGTCTGTCTGTATAACCGTTATACAAACAAAAACTACTCGACGGATTTTAACTTAACTTGGTACAATTATTTTTCATACTCCTAAGCTGGTTATAGTATACTTTTCATCACGCTACAATTAATAGGAGCATAGCAGTGATGGAAAATGTTGGGAAAACGGGAGAAGTTACTCCATTTTTAAGCTTCCGTCATTTCGTGTGCAACCTTAATGGTTAAAAGTTCCTTCGATTTCACCAGGATCCCATCATCAGACCCTGACCGGACAATCGGACCACCTGCATACCACCATAAATTAAAAAAAACATCCCGACAAATTGAGCACCTCCTCCATTTTTGAAGTCCGAAATCCACGCGGGCGAAGCTGCGGGCGGAAGCTAGTCCAACATAAAAATGCATGTCCAACTTTTATCGCCCTGTCACAGTGACAGATTTATCTTTAAATTGTTTTAACGTTTTCGTACACCACAATATATTTTGCATGTGATTTTTATATTTTGTGTATTCATTTCTCATTGCTTGAATTGTTTTCGCATCATCAGTTTAATGGATTGTTGAATTTGTGAATAACGCAAACTTTTCGTGCGTTGTTTAATACAATAAATTAAGTTTTCAGAGGAAAAATTTTTTTTACAGTTGAAGATAAAAAAACACGTGTTTTTAACAGTAAAAAGGTGTACTTCTAATAATTATGGTCTAATTATAATAATACAGATTAAATGCTATAATTTGAACGTAATTATCTAATCTGAAATATCTTTGATGTCATTAGCTTTTCACTAAGCATAGATGGCTTCGAAACAATTTGTTTGCACCAACAGAACCATAATTAGTAATTACATTCTAATAATCAAACGTATTGCGTAGACCAACAGTCAATCAGCCCCAATCACATTGTATATTAATTTAATGAACACCGATTTAATGAGCTGACTATACGCCAGTATACTTAGTCTGGCCATAAATACTGTTACACTTAATTATAAAAAAATATTACATTTGAATTTCGAATCTGTCATTTTTATACGATTGTTCATTGTGTTTTCTCATTTTGGCGCCAATACATTGTAAAATATTTTGCGATATTAAAATGGTGTGGGGTGATAAAGAGAACCGAATCGCTGTGATAGCATTACACAAAGTAGGTATGGAGCCAAATGCAATTTTTAAAACTCTCCATACACTTGGTATTAGTAAAATGTTTGTGTACCGGGCTATTAATAGGTACAATGAGACCTCCTCTGTTTGTGACAGAAAAGATCTGGCCGTCCACGTAGTGTTCGTACGAAAAAGGTGGTCAAAGCAGTAAGGGAAAGAATTCGAAGAAATCCTGTCCGAAAGCAAAAGATTTTATCTCGGGAAATGAAGATAGCACCTAGAACCATGTCGCGTATTTTAAAAGATGACTTAGGACTTGCAGCCTATAAGAGACGCACTGGCCATTTCTTAACTGATAATTTAAAGAAGAATAGGGTGGTAAAATCGAAACAACTACTGAAGCGGTACGCAAAGGGAGGTCACAGAAAAATTTTGTTTACGGATGAGAAAATTTTTACAATTGAGCAACATTTTAACAAACAAAATGACCGTATTTATGCTCAAAGCTCTAAGGAAGCTTCCCAATTAGTCGACAGAGTGCAACGTGGACATTATCCGACTTCAGTGATGGTTTGGTGGGGTGTTAGCTATGAAGGAGTGACTGAGCCATATTTTTGTGAAAAAGGTATCAAAACATCGGCACAAGTGTATCAAGATACCATTCTTGAGAAGGTAGTTAAGCCCCTTAACATCACCATGTTCAATAACCAAGTATGGTCCTTCCAGCAAGACTCGGCGCCGGGTCATAAAGCTCGGTCCACGCAGTCTTGGTTGGAATCGAACGTTTCGGACTTCATCAGAGCTGAAGACTGGCCGTCGTCTAGTCCCGATCTTAATCCGCTGGATTATGATTTGTGGTCAGTTTTAGAGAGTACAGCTTGCTCTAAACGCCATGATAATTTGGAGTCCCTAAAACAATCTATACGATTGGCAGTGAAGAATTTTCCCATGGAAAGAGTGCGTGCTTCTATTGATAACTGGCCTCATCGTTTAAAGGACTGTATTGCAGCCAATGGAGACCACTTCGAATAAGCTTTTTATATTTTTAATTGTTTTATATTTATGTATTAAACTGACACACTGTAAAAGTAATAAATGTTATTTGCAGTTAACAATTTTCTTTTTTCTTTATTACAATATTTATGGCAAGACTAGGTATATTTGAATAGATACGTTTTCCATCAAATATTTGTGTAAATTGAAAATCAGGATCGTAGTACAAACAACGGGTTGTTAATGTAAGTAGAGGAAGGTGATCCAACATATTTCATTGATAATTAATGAAACGGATAATGAATTGTCTATGATAAAAACCTAACTATGTTGATAAGAAGCAAAATAAGGTGTAAACTTCTCGTTCGCTATGAAGTTTTAGGAGAGCAGATGATAATGTCAAGTTTCTTATTCAGGAACCCTAGGTTATCTAAAGTTGGTAGGTTTGATCAAAAGAACAAAAACACTAAAAAGTTGCATCAACACAACAATTTATACAACGTCGAAACCAGTAACATGGCCACCTGTTCTAGAGAACAAATTTTTTTCTCGTTTCTTTCAGTTAAAGAAAGATTGCAATAATTGATTGGTGTTTGGCTGTCTTGCTTTGCTGTGAAACTTTTGCTGCACGCCGCTTGAGTTGTTACAGCTCTGATTAACTGCCGCTACCAATGTCTTTCTCTTGTTTTTAGTACCGAAATTTTACTTGTAAATCTACTATGAATACAATTAAGTATTAGGCCTGTTGAATTATTATGTTTTATGATATGTTCTATCGCTTGTTTGGAAAGTATATATTTATGTGATTTAAAGATATTGCTTTATTGAGCTGACTAACTTTGTAGATTTTATTAAGAATCATCTTGCATTGATCTTCATTTAACGTAATAATTATCCTGAAAAGAAATGCCAAACACACCACAATTAAGGTTGGATAACCAGTATGAGTTACCTATAAAATCTGTTAAACTATCATGAACTTCATAAAAATACTTTAAAGCAATGTACGTTTAAGCTTTTGAATGTTATCTTTATTCAAGAGTAGCTAAAAAGTCAAGGCCTTAAGTTTTTACATTACGTAAAGCCACGCATACAGCTACAAACACGTCTACTTTTATAGTTAGAGAAGTTAGAACCGACGGACCCTTTCGGGCGAAAGTGAATGATCTAAAAAGTTTTTACAAATATATTGAACGGATGCGCCTCATTGCCATTACAAAACAAGCAGTACAGAAGGTAAGAGAGACATTTTTTAATGTCATTATTGTAGTCTGGCGTGACTGAATACATTTCGTTATAGGGTCTTTCGAAGAAATTCTCTACGGTATACACCCTCTATAATATGTTACATACATACATACATAACATCACGCATTTTATCCCCGAAGGGGTATGCAGAGGCGCAACTAGGGCACCCACTTTTCGCCATATATGTTCCGTCCCATAATGTGATAGGGGGCGAGCCTATCGCCATATCGGGCACAAATTCCAGACTCCGGGCTGATACTGAGCAGAAAAACCCAAATATCACTTTGCCCGACCCGGGATTCGAACCCAGGACCTCAGAGCGCTATTGTACCGGACATGCAATACAACTACGCCACCGAGGCAGTCAGATTACCTACAGTACTATAATATGGTACTGTAGGTAATCTGACAAAAGATACGATTCAGCAGTCGTTCAGGCGACAAGTGGGTCGAAAACTTATGAATTCTACGTAAATAAGATTAAAAGTAAAAAAACTATAACTAATTCATAAATGGGATATTGCTCTCAAATGTAGTACATTTATTATATCGATTCTCTCAAGCATTTTAAAATTAAATATAGGTACCTACATTTTATTATAATATATTTACCTTAGTTACTTTCACATTAATTGTCTTAGCCTTTAAAACTCACAAAGATTTGTATTAATATAATGATATTTAAAACTGTTCACAAAATAATATTTATATTATCCAGCACATTCAAAACTGAGATTTGCTACTAAAATAACAAAAGATATCTAAATAAATGAGAAGATACAAAATTATAATAAACAGAAGTATTGTTATAATTTTGCCGGTTTATGTAGCGGCGAACATGAGCTGTCTGACAAAAAAGGTCTTGGTAATAAATATTTATACGGCCTACATTTATTTGTTTCGTGCATGGAGGGATGCCAAATATGACGTCCTACTTAATATCTTGGGCTACTAGAATATTAGATAATACCCGCGTCTATGATATATGTATGAGGCTTTGTATAAGATACTTTTAGTGTAACAGCATTGAGAGATCTTGCCTTAATTATAATAAAACACGCACACATCGTTTTGGTGTATCGTTAATTCAATTTCAATGTAATACTCGGTATATTACTATATACGTGTGTATTCCGTGTTACAATATGTACCTGTTATGTACTTAGAGGATAGATGAATGCATTGTCAATCTCCGATTATCTAATTGCATGATTATATTTAAAACTGTCACTTGAGATCGTGTTATAGCCTGAGTCGGCGCTGTTTAACAAACCAAACAGCTTTCCAAATCCATCATTTGATGTGACTTAATATAGCATTTGAGTTGTTATTGATATTTGTTTATTAACTAGCGGCGATCTTAAGATCCTGACTTCAATATGACAGCGTCTCAGCTGATATCGCAATTCGGACCGAACTTATGTTGCATCTGGCTATAATTGACTCAAAAGATACGTAAGCTATCTGTCCTCTCGTATTGTTGTGCCATCGTTTAGTCGGAAACTCGGTAACGAGTTCAGCGGTTCCCTGATTGATGAATGTAGACCCGCTGGCGGAAACCCGAAACACGTATTGATAACGTAACGCATTAATTTTGCTATCGGCGTTGCGGACAATAAAATATTGTTTGACGATCGTTTTTTTGTTTGGCGGAAGTTTTAGTTAAATGAGTTAGCAGCCCTGATATTTATGACATGAATAAATTGATCTAAATGGCGTTGTTGGATTTCTCTACAGTATTATGGAGGGAATGATTTTTAGGATTACTTAGAAGGAATTGTGTAACAGTAGAGAATTTTCTAAACACACCAAATAAAAATATGACTTACTTTTGCTTTTGCTGTTATGACAAGTTTTAGTATAACTGACGGGTTACAATGAAATATAATTTTTAGTAGCACCCATTATATACAGGTAGTAAGTACATTACTTGGTAAAATTTCACCTGATGGTGAGTGATACTACAGTAGTTACACTGGCTACAATGTTCTTCAAACCGGAACACAAAAACAATTACGCAATGCTGCTTGACGGCAGAAATAGACATTGCGGTGGTGCCTACCCAGGCGGACTCTCACATATGAGAGGCCTACCACCAGTATGAAGTGAAGACGCGGCCACGAACTAGTGGAATATAGCACTTGAAATTATTTATATACTACTATGACCTATATACGAGATTAAGAAATGATTTAGAATGCCCTTCAGGTTTAAAAGATTATTTAACTTTTGAATATAATAATCTAAGTTTCAAATTCGGGTAGCGCTTGCTAAAAACTTTCCAAAGAATACACGCTTAAATTCTAAGTTCGTTCTGAAGAAGATTTTGATGGGAGGTGTTTTATTTTAAAAAAATTAGAAGAAATTTGTGTTATAAATTGGTCAACTTTGTGCTTCTGATATATCTGCTATTAGATAATCAAATGATTGCAAAAAAATAAAACTTTCTGCTAACCAAGACAATAGCACATCATTTTGTCAATAAGAATTTTCCCCAAACTAACGTGGATATTTTTTATACTGTTACACAGACAGAAAAAATGTTACGATTCCGTGATAAAAACAAATTCATCTTCATTTCTAGTTTTAAAAAGGAATCGAAAGGCCACAGAAAATTCAATAATACAAGCCCGCCCGCAGTCTTACTAATTAATTCGTCCTGGAAAACGTTCGCTTTTTTTCCCTCAACCTGCCATCCTTGATTTTCAATTTCTGTAGCAAAAGATTAATGGGAAGCGACAGTTCCCAACCGAGTTATATCTACTCATAATTACTCCCAAGCAGTATTTTAAAAGCTGTTTTCACGACAAAATTAGATTGTTCGCTTTGTTTCGCAAACTTTTTCATTTTCTTGTACGTATTTAAAAGATTGTTTATTGAAATTGTTTCTGTACATTCGTTTTGTTTGTTCCTTTATGTGGTCAAAGATAAAAGCGATTATTTTCGTTGGTTATTCCCGAGTAAATTTGGAGATAGAATGAATTTGACAGTACGATTTGTCGTAACGATTAATAATAATAAAAATATCAGCCCTGTATTATATACTTGCCCACTGCTGAGCACGGGCCTCCTCTACTACTGAGAGGGATTAGGCCTTAGTCCACCACGCTGGCCTAGTGCGGATTGGTAGACTTCACACACCTTCGAAATTTCTATAGAGAACTTCTGAGATGTGCAGGTTTCCTCACGATGTTTTCCTTCACCGTTAAAGCGAACGATAAATTCACAAAGAATACACACAAACAAGTCGTAACGATTATTTAAAAAAAATTAAAACACAATGGAATATTATTAGACATGTATTTTGATACATTGTGATAAATTAATAAAACACAAAACGAAGTATAAAATAAATATTAGTAAAATATTTAAATTTCCAAATTTATAGGTAAGCGGTGATGGAAGAAAAAATCCTAATCAAAATTTTATATCACTCACGTTTTGGCACATCCCTAATCTATAAATACATTCGATATAATTTATTTGAGATTATACATTCTACGAGTTCATCTTCCGCTATTAAATCTTTATTAAGCATAGTAATCCAGTTCCAATACACGTGACATAGACGATTCAATAAGAAGATATGATTAAAAACTAGACACCAATATTCTAAAGAACATCTTAACCGAAAAGGCGTGTCAAGGGTATCACAATTTTGACATAGAATATTTAATATAATAAAACATATACAAAGCACGCCTATATCTGCGAAGGAGTAGGCAGAAGTACAACTTATACGTATCCCATGATGTGATAGGGGGCGAGCATATCGTTATACCGAGCAATAATTTCCGACTCTGGACTGATACTGAGCAAAGAAAACCCGATATTACTTTGCTTGACTCGGAACTACTTTTATAAAGTCACGTTAAATACGGTTTAGTGGGTTTTAAATAAAATCTCTTGACATACCTATAAAACTGCCATCTAGTATGGGATACTAATTGAAATTGTAACAATATCGATTTATGTCTATATTTTTTTTATGAATATCGGATAGTATCCAACGCGACCGCTCTAACCCCCCGCGTAGGCTGAAGGTTTGGGATCGCGATCAGGCGCCGTGTAAATCAAACGCCCCCTAGCGTACTGATAACGAAAGCGAAATTTCGCTCTAAATCATACATTTGTTTTCGTTCGGGAGATTGTGCGGGGAATATTAAACGAATGTGATACTGTTTGATATTTGATAACGCTTTTGTTTTTAATTCGTCCTATATATTATTTTGTTGTAATTGAGGATGCTGATGGCGGTACTTTATTTTTATTTTATCAGTTTTTGAAATAGACACATCTTACCAATTTTTATGACTTGAATAACTTAATATTCCTATTAAGTTATAATTAGTGCAATATAACTTTATGGCTTAGAATAAAAGCAAGTCTTGAAAGTTCTGCTTCTTCTTAATTAGTCCATATTAGTCTCTTGATACTATTATTCACGTTTATATTATCCCCCGAAGAAAACACGATGAGAAGGGAATTTTCTACCTTGCTAAGACGCGAATATAACAAGCTCTCGCTCGCAACTGTGTTCGCCCAGAAATACCGACCGCGGCGTAAATTTGAAAATTTATAAAGAAGTTTCGAAGAAACTTATATATGCTTATATTGAAAACATTAGTTTATCTTGTATGTCATTTTAAGTGATTCCAGAATAAGCAGTCATGGCTTTTTAGGTAGGTTTATTCCTTGCTAACCACGGATCTATAACTCTGAAAGCATTTGAAACTACAAACAATGTCTATTGCAGTCATTATTAACCATTATTAACTGTCTTATTATGTACTTATATGTCAAAAAAAACAAGAGACTATCAGTGGGTGTATCAATCGCCCATTAATCTGTCAGTAATGTGAATAAAGATGACAATACTTGTCAGTCCAATAAAAATACCTCGGCAATTATCCTCATACCTTCAAAGCTTATCAGGTGTTTGTAATCATCATTTTTAATAAATTGTTTCGACACTTAACGACATGCATTTTAATTTTATGTTGCACGTTTGCAGGCTTTAAAACAGTTGATAATATCGGCCCATAAAATTGTAAATATCTACGTGATAAAATAGTTTGAGAAGTTGTTCTTCACTCGAATTGCTTAATTAAAATTTAATGAGGCCACTTGACCGAATACCTTAAGGTGTGATAATAAAACTTTTATTTGTTTATAATTTTATTACGAATATTTGTGTCCACATTTAAATATCTTCTATATAAATACTGTTAATTTTATGTATTATACAATTAGAACACGGCAATTTTGTACTATTATTTATTTTATGTTAAAAATATAATTAATATACAAATACATACATACAAATACAGACATATAAAAATATTTCTGTGATATAATTCATAGTTTGATTTAAAAAATGCATTAACTCTCTTTTTCAACATCTGAAGGAACAAATAATTGATAAGTTACAAATGAAGTTCAGAAAGTAAAAACCTGAGTGCTCTTAGTAAGTGGGTAATGACTTTTGTGTGGGGACGGCAGCTAAATCTTTTTTAATAAAACTATTCTAGCCCCAACTTGATTTATTTGAGAGTATAATTTAATGTTATAGTAACTTTTACATTTAAAATTTTTTATGGTTGAATTAATAGAATGTTGCATTAAATACAGTTGTTTAATTCGCCCTTTTCCCAACATTACATTATAAAAATTAGTGTTTATATTTATGAAATATATTAATTATTTACTGTTCTAATACGTTCTCAAAGCATAATTAATTTTACTAATGAGAAAACCACTCCTGATAATGATGTCGATACGATCAAAAAAATATTACGTTTTAATAAACGCATAATAAATTCTAAAATTAATTAGTGTAATAAATCTGTTATAGACAAGTATGCGTATAGGTATAAAGATGATTTGCTTTTTAACGAAATAATACAAATTTTATTCTTCAATAAATATATATTTTTGTCCTTTGAACAATAAATAATTTTATTAAAATTGCCCATTTGATTCAATGACGTGATAATTGAAACCGCTGTATCCGATTTTACTTTTCCAAGTATCTCAGTATCTTTAACGCATGTAATGATGAATATAAAAAAAAATCGTCACAATTATATTTCTTGATAGGTCAAAAACACTCTCAAAACTTTTAATGATCTAGATATCCCGTTACTAAGGCAAAAGGGCAAATTTCGAATTCATTACAATTAGTTATGCTGTCGTGCTAAACACAAAAGCATAATGTCAGGGAAATCTTCTTTCGAGGTAATCGAAGTTTTGTAAATATAGTTTTACAGTTTTGTATGTAAAACTGAGATAGAAGAACTTTATTTAACAAGTTCTAAACAAGATACCGTTATTTAGGTAAGTTCATTGGATAGGTATTTCTTTAAGCAAGCCGACGACATAAAAATCAAGATTTTTGTTTCTTTTTTTTTAATTACCGCTTTTGACCTTAGCACGGCAGTATAGAGTGATTAATTTTATAGCTCTTTGCTGTTGGTATTTGCATTACTCCCAATTTCACAATACTTTTTTTACTATTAACATTTTCTCCAAAACAAATGGTAAAAATATATTCGTAGAGGTTCCGCAGACATTATCAGTGCCGGTGGGTTCGCGCCAGGTGGCTTCATCCATCATTCAAGCCCGTTTAGCTCTCGCCACAACTTGCACAGATAGTTAAAGTTTCACTGAAGCAAAATTACGGATATTTTGTACACTTGTTCGTGTGTTGCTCAATATTTTTTACTGCTTTATATTACATACTAAAAGAGTACCTAGTAAGTAGATTATGCCTGAAACATCGAGCTTGAAGAAAGCAATAAATTAAAGTGTCTCTTAATTCAATTTTACTTTTACAATATTTATGATTTTGTACTATCAAAATCCTTACCATTTGAATATTAACCAACAATATTATTAATATTCTATTAAAAAATACCAATGTAATATATAAATAAAACTCCATGCACCGACCAAATGGATTTTAATACCTGGAATAAGGAAAGTTAAATATAAAGGAAGTAAAGCAAAGGAGACCGTCCTCAAGGCACGTACGTCGGATATACGAGTCGAAAATGTGGTCGCCGCACCTGGCGGACCGAGGCTGCGCTACCCACAGTGGCTTACAAAGTAAAACATGCAATATGTAAACATTCATCTCACTAATAAATAAGCCAACATGTTTTGTGCAAGATTTTAAGAGAAAACAAGGGTTCAAAGTTTGAGCCTGTTGTAGTTTATAGTATTAGTAGGGAGGTTTAGCGTTTAGAGATTATTTTGATAGTGAGTTTATTATGTAGTTAATGTTTATTTTGAGGAATTGTAAGCTATGTGCAGCCGATCATAAAATAAAACACAAAAAACTAAGTAGGTACGTTAAATCAATTTTATTAAAAATGCTAATTTGAAAACCCGATGTTATTTAGAACTTTTTTCTTTATACTTAAATGAGAATCTATAAGCTACCTACATTCGGGGGCGTCAGTTGCCTTTGTATGTCTAAGCTGATGCATGAATCATGTATTGCAAATATTACTTAGAGCTTACACCTTAGTAATCTTTCTTTATAATATTGAGTAACTTATTCCTTTCGATATACTGCTATATACTCTAACCCACTGACGCTGCCAAATTTTGGAAAACTTAATCATATCAACCTTTAACGTGATGATTTTGCACATAGGTACATTAAAAAAAAAACTCATATTTTTATCTTATTCGACATAAGAATACAATCCAGAATCATTCATGTGTGCTACAACTATACCACAAAAACAATATAATATTTCGATAACAAACTCAATCCAACAACTAATTTATTCACAACCAAACGTACAAGTTCGGTATCTAGTTTTATCAACTCGCTTGTGGCGGGAAGTAGTTCCTTGTTCGATTCCACTTTATTTTCTTGGCAAATCGTGGAACTGATCATGTGGCAAAACACTCTTATAGATTTGGCCCGAGGCAACTTTGACTTGGAGTTGGCCAGTAACTCGCGATAGTGCGATGTTTGAGAGCAAAACGATGTTCCTACATCTGTGTAGCGCGCTGTAATGTTATCGCCGACAGGCACAACGAGCAAACAATTGTCACATTTAAATTAATAGCGATGCATTGTTGTATGCAATGTATCGGATATAGTAAATGATATTCAATAATCATGTTAAGCTTCAGCGAATAACATTTTATTTATCTGATTTCTATAGTATTCAAGGAATTTAACTACTGACGTAACTGGTAGATCTAGAAAGGATTTTGGAATTAAAAGCTAATGTAATTACTTCTGGAGTCTGGATAATGTCATTAAATGAAAAAGTCTTGCTCTAAGCAAAGACTGATTGGCTAAGATCTAAAAGATTGAAGACGTTATAAAAGGAACGTTATTAGCGAAAAAATGTACGTCTCCGACATCATTTAAACCCTCGCAAACATTATTTCCAATAACCTCCATTCTTCCTATAGATTGTTCTTAATCTCAACAGATAACCTCAATATCCATCCAATCACTTAAAACAATCTACATTACCATAATAAGACTATTGTATTACGAAATTTATGAACTCAAGAATTCATGGAACGTTGAATAAGTTCCGAATTATGAGAAAAACGCTCGCTCCGCAATATATGAGTGAACCACTTAACGACGTCAGCATAAAGATAATAGGAAAAAGTTAAATTATGTCGATGTAGCGTCTCTGAATCTCTACTGGCGTACCTCAGTTATAAAAGTTGAATTTATGACGGGAATTATTTCACTCTCCACCCTCATTTCACCTATTTTTCTAACCCCCTGTCCAGGTGTATGAAAGAAAGTTTAAAATGAAAACGTCTATGTATCTGGATAGCTCATCTCGTTTTATTGGGCTATTCGGCTTTGATTTGTTAGCAATATATATCCTATAGGTAGTTAAACTTGTTCAAACTTTATCTAATCATTTTGGGATTTAGTCGAATAACTTTTAAGTATTTGAAATAATTTTAATGTGGAACGAATGTAGATGCAATCCCGCTTACAAAAATATTTTTATGTTTGAGAACAATGTAGGTCGATGAAGTAAACGAATGAACCTTTCAGATATACCTTCTTAAACATGTGATAATAAAACACCAGAATACTGAAAATAAAGACAAATACATTAATTACTGATCACATAATTAACAAACTGTTAAAACACGAAAAACTGACATGTTATGCCACTTAAATTTACAAAAATTAACTGGATGTTTCTGAAATAAATTCTTATAATTGGTCATCAAGGAATAAAGTAAATTCTATTATGTGTTAAAATATGAATCAGATTTCGTGCGTTCCAACAAAATATAATTAATTTATTAATAACTTGGCATTAATGACACTCTTTAATTGGGTTCAGAAAATGTCACAGAAATATCAACAACCTTTGATATACATAATATTTATACCGCCTATAAGATTTATGTCTACATGAGATCGCTCTGCAGTCATGTCGGATTGCCGTCTCACCGGACTGTGAGAGTGAAGAAACAAAGGAACTTAGAGTGCACCTGTGTATTGCGCAGACACTTATGCACTATATCTCGCGCGTACTGTCTGATCTCCGTAGAAAATTGAAATTAAATTCGGCTTGGAGGCATTCGATAAATTCCCTAATGGTAAGCAATGGTACTCAATACGCATTATATATTATATTTTTATTTTGACATTCAGTTAAAAATAATCAGAAAATTAAAAGGACATTGTTAGATACTTGAAGCGCTTGACCTGGACGAGTAATATGAAATATTTTCCAACGATTTCCATGACAATCCTTGCATTAAAAGTGTAAATGTCAATACTCTTCTCAAGTTCCTGGCATCGGCACAATGGTACTTGTCGATGAAAATTTCATGCGTTAAGGGTTCCATCGCGATGGGTCGGTGGGAAAATATCCGACCTCTCTATTACTTACGGTTTCGTGGCCTTCGCGGACGAAGGCGGTCACGCGCATCACCGGTTCCTTATAAACAAATTGTTTCATTCCACGCGTAATTTTAATAAGGTAATCTTGTATGGAATTTTATCGTTAGGCTATTGTATGAAAAAAAAAGTCAAAAATGCCATTGATGAGCGTGCAGTAAGCCGCGAAATAAGTGTTTCGATCTTTCGAATTTCATGCTTGCAGACTGGCCAATTTAAACCGTGCGTTGTTCGTTAGTCAGTATTTAAAAATATTAAGTATAAGTTGTTTTTTTTTTATTTGTAGGGACAATAAACGGTTATATGTTAAGGAATATTAAAAAGAAATCTTAATCTAAATATATATATATATACAAACACATAGCCTATACTATTATCCAAATATTACAATAAAAAAATCGTTTGTGAAATAGATCTATTATAATACTGTTATGATCTATTATTATTTAAATAAACTATCACAGAATAATAAAATAGCATTCAAATATCATCTTTTGCACCTCAGCCATACTTTACTTACGTTTAACCCTCCAAAGCTACACAAATTCCAACTTTAAAATCAAAACAATAGAGAACTAATTTATCAACCCAGTTTATAAACACACATAAATAAAGCAATCCGAGCCTGGGAAGTATAGTAAATCCGGACATGTGTTAGCTAATCCCATTGAGTGTCGGCGATAGGTTGCGGGCGTGCGGTCGCGACATTGACTGAGGACCTGACCAGGATTATCGGATGGCCGGATCCGACCGATTCAGCCTTATTAAGACGAATAGACACGCATTTTTAACACGTAAATGTGGGATATATTCCTCCGGCGGTCAGTAAATGGATGCCTTAGAATATATCATGAGATAAAATGTTTCCACAAGTCGATTTACCATTAATAGTGCCTCGTTCCGAAAAACACTTTGCGGAATTGCTTGCTTTTTTAGTTTTACACGTCTTGGAAATAATAAATTGAAGGTTTTGAAATATTTCATTTCTGTCTGGTTTCATATTTTATAGAGACTAGATTTGATCAGTGTCTGCGTTGTTTTTGCTTTATAAGACTAGTGAATTGAACTATTAGATCTAGAATCAATAAAAAATCCTCATAACAAAATACAGCACTTGCCAGTACACCAATTTACCATATCAATTATAACAGTTAGTTTCCTTTGGCGATTCAATTCTTAATAAGTAAGGAATACATTATCGACTAGCTTCACTACCTTATTCAACTGCGTTACCCATTGAAGTTTCCTCGTAACGAACATAAATACAGGAGACAACTGTTTGACAAAGTGTGTGCCTGTCGTTTAGAGCTGCGGGTCCGCTCGCATCGGAATTGATATTTGTACAACAAATATTTGTCTTCATTCTTGGTTTTGCGGGGTCAAGTCTTGCCAATCTGTCGTCGGATGTTTGAGACTATTTGTATATTGGTTGGATTTGCCCCAGTTCTGTTAAAGAAGTTAATTTAATTTGTTTTACTTTCTTGAACTTCCAGACATTCAACATTTTATTAATATACAGGATTACTGAGTCATTTTAGTGGTGCATATGTATATAAATTTTGATTATATTAAAGTTGCTAATAAGTGGCTGCTAATTAGCCGATAAGAAATTAGTGATCAACTATCTTAAGATATAAAATGCAATAAAACTGATGATAAAATTCATTATAGTTTTTGCAGTTTCTTACTTACATATTTATACACAAAACTAATCTCATGTATATTTATTAAATAACATCATAAACCAATTATTAAATAAACATGTATGTATATATGGAAACCGACCCAACACAGAAGTCTCATTTAAAATCACGTTAACAAAATAAACATTTTTCAACCTTAAGTTGAAATATACCCAATCTAGAAAATTAATCGGCAAAGCTCTTTCGGCGAAGCAACCGAGAATTAAGCATTGGTTTCTCCGCTGGTTCCGTTAAATCCTTAAATTCGTACATGTTTGTTAATCTGGGATAGGTCGGCACTTGGAAGGGCCGGACAGTGACGAAGTGTGGGTCGCGAAGGATTACTGTATCAGCTCGCCCGTCGGTCACTGGTCCACTGTTGTTTTATTGAGATAAATATTGGTTTCTTTACGGCTATTTTATGGTCGCACGGCATATTCTTTTGTATTGCTTGACGTATCATACTTTTAATTTTATTCATGAAAATATATAGATTATTGGGGTGTATGTGAGATGTGGTTGAGATTATCATGGTATAATTTGGTAAAACGAACTTTTTTTATGTTTCGAAAATCGAAGAAATTGCCTCGAAAATTATTCTTAGCTGTAGTTAACATAAAACCTAGAAAATTCAATTAGACTCGAATTACTTATAAGTCTTATAGACTAGATTGTAATTTACTCCTAAGAACCTGGTTCTTACAATAAAGGAAAAAAAGATATAGTTTAAAGGCAATAAATATGTGAACGCAAGCAGTTTGTAAACGTTTTCACTAAGGTCTTATGTCGCTTTGAATGCTATTAAATTGATATTTTATTATCAGTATTTATTACTTTTTATCTTGATTTAGTACTCCACTTCGGTGATGTTTAAAGCTAAAATAAATAATTGCAATTTTATTTTATGTCTCGTGTCAACAATATCAACAACAATCAAGCATATTATTATAAAAACACGTTTACAATAAAATCGCGTTAAGAAACAAATAATTATAACTTTGATTTATGATCAATCGTATCTTTAGTCTTGAAGTTCGGCAATCACTAATAATTAAAAGCTGTAGAACATAGCGAGTTTACCATAAAATCCGTATACCTAGACAGAAAATGAGTAAACTAACTCTCATTACTGAATTAACTTGCACTCGTAAATAAAAAGTTATTTAATTTGAACAATGTAGATATGAAAACGTTCAGCACGTGCAACTATATTGCGAAAGAAATTTAATAAAAATACCTAATATCTAGCGGTAAAGGTTAACGAATCTTTTATTGGATCTGGTAACGAACATGACTTGTAAGTTCATTTTGGTTATATCGTTTTTCAAATGTTTTTTTTTTTGTGGCTTTGTTTTGATAAATGCACATTTAAAATATATAATCATCATCAAAGGAAAATAAAATGATAATATTTTTTATATGAAAAAAAATATTAATATTACTTTTCTTCATATTAATTTATTTTCATTTGTATCAATCGAATGATCATCCCTGTCAGTCAAAAGCGTGGAATTTAAAAAATATATTTACAAGAGACATAAGTTGTATACATTTGTTTCAATAATTCATTAAGATAATGGATTAAAAATAATATTTCATAATTTCATCGCTTCATAAACGAAATATTTTATTAACGAAGTGCGTTCTACGTTAAAGCTCAAACATTTTTATAATTCACATACCCATGCTTGTTACCTAAATAATTATTAAGTCCTCGTTACGCGGCTTCCTCCAAACTTGTAAAATTTTTGTCATAACTGTCTTATTCTGTAACTTGTTAAACTCTTAATTACATTCGCCGGTAGTCCGCAAACACTCATCTCGTTACGAATCGTAGGCTTCATTATTTGCTCGTGCTCACACGTTGCTTCTCTCAACAAATATTTACCTCTTAACGAGAAACCTGACTTCACCCACGGGTACAGTAATAAACTTTTCGATTGTACGATGTGGTTACATATTATGCGCTCTGGGTAAACCCTACATTGTATGAAGATCTTCATTAAATCCTCAATTAACATTCGGATTAGGCTCATCTTCAATGTTAAATGTACTATCAAATATCAGGCCTGTATTATATATTATCCCACTTCTGGATACGAGCCTCTTCTAATATTGAGAGGGATTAGGCCTTAGTCCACCACGATGGCCTGGTGTGGATTGATAGACTTCACACCCTCAAAATTCTTATTTCTTGTTTCCTCACGATGTATTTCTTCACCGAAAGCAAGCGATAATTCACAAAGAATACACACATAATTTTAGAAAAGTCAGAGGTGTGTGACTTTGAGATTTGAACCTGCGGACATCCGTTTCAACAGTCCGTTCCAGACCCAACTAGGTTATCGCCACTCATAATACTATACTTGTATCAAAATATAAATCACAAATATTATTCTGATAGAATAATGAAGGTTAAATTTATTGAAAAGGAAAGTTGTGAACGCCAGGTGGTGCCCGCCATCTGTCGTGCGTGCGACGCGAGAAATTCAGCTTTCATTTTCGCTCTGATGATGAAAATAATTATATTGAAGCCGACAATGGGAATTGAGGAAATATTGCGACTTATCTAAGTGGAAATTTTCATTTTACTTTTGAGGCTAGACGAGGATTAACCGTTGAACCGCGTTTGCTCTAGTTTCAAGCGCGCTGAAAGCACTTGATCCAGCACTCGTTCTGTCTGAGCGTTCCTAACAGTATCACTCTTCTCTGGCTTTACCCGACCAAGATACAGGACGAACTACATTAAGGATTTTATATACTAAGACCCTCTAGTTATTACACAGATATTTATTTTTATTTTGGTAAAAAGTATTTTGGCTTAAGGCGATACCTCAAGGTCCATTTTCATACATTTTCATACAATTTCGTCATATTAAATTTTAAAGGCCGAAATATCCATGATTATTAATTATTTTTACGTTTTTCTTTCAACTGCGAGAACTAATCACTAACTAGACGTGAATTTAAATTCTTTACTTGCCAATACTTGTTTAGTTACCCAGATTAAAGCCGAAACAAAATGTATGAAAATGGACCTTGAGGTATCGCCTTAAGCCGTTGTTATTATAATGTATTGTGTATTACCGGTCATTAAACTACAAAACATAATCAGCATAAATCTTAAGAAAAAAAGTTTAATAGGGGTTACCCCGCAGTCCGCTATGAGCGATGACCTTTAATGGTGGACGTTGACAAAGCGCTCACTGGTTCCCATAAAAACGTTCAAATACATCATAGCAGCTGACAGCGCGGTTCTGCAGACTACGAATTGCCATATTTTATTTCTGCTACGCTTCCCTGATGGTTGATTAATGATTTCAAAGAAATGTAGCGTTCCAATCGTGAAACTTCAGTCACATTTTTTATTCGCGTCTTAATAAAGTAGGCATGCGAGGGTGAATTGTCGAAACCAACATTTCGCGAGGTATTAAACAAAAGCTAGTTGGTGATTGTATCCACGAACGCGTGTTCTCAAAGCGTTGCTTGTGTTTACTGACAATAGAAATTATTCCCCTCTAAGTATTGTGAGGATGTAAAAATACGCGTCTAGCTATGACATTGAGTGATGCGTTCCCGCGCGTTGCCTCATTGTCTGCTGTCTGAAAGAGATTGCACAATATGAAATACTTCAGTTTGAATCGCGGATGCCTCATTGAATACGGGCGCAACTCAACCGAGCCTTTATTCTCAAACTAAAATATTCATATCGATTTCAGCGAGCATCGAATGCATTTCAAATATATATAGACTAATAGTGTATGTTGAATATTTTAAGTGCTTTAAATTTAGGTCGACATCGGTACGCATTCAATCAAACGACAATTTTAGCGTGTAGTATGAATGGTTAGATACAATTAAGTGTACTAGGATTTTTGTTCGCATTGAAATAAATCAAAGCTCAGTTTATCAGCTCATTGGCCTAAGGGTGAAGGTCTTAATGAATCGTGAGGTTTTTGATTCAATTCTCAGGACAGATAAACACGTGGTTTGCCTAACTTCTATTACATCAAACAATGTAATCACGTATTCTTACATATGCCGTGTATAATACTGAAGTTCGAAATACCTCGTCTTGATATCGAAAGACCTGTATGTATTTCGAATTTGACGCAAGAAATGCCAACAACAAGGAACATGTTATTAAATTACGAAGTCTCAAGTAACTTATGCTTGGCAGATCGAGTTGAAACTTCATATTAAAATACATTGTCATTAGTTCTGTGTTTGATGATAATAATGAACTATATAAGTGTATGACAGCGTCGGTGGCGTAGTTGTAATGAATATGACTACCGCACTGAGGTCCTGGGTTCGGATCCCGAGTCGGGCCAAAATAATGGTGACTAGGTTTTTCCATCTTAAAAATTACTCAGTCGTAGCTCGGAGTCAGGAAGTTGGCGGTGTGCTAACCCTCGGAAAGCATGTAAAGCCGTTAGTCCTACGCCCAATCTCTCTCCGGTCATATCTGACTGTCGTCTCACCAGATTATGAGAGTGAAAGAACAGAGAGAGCACCTGTATATTGTGCAAACACTGGTGCACTATAATATCTCCTGCTTAGGTACCTGGTTGATCTTTGTTGAGATAGGCCGCCGTGGCCGAAATTCGGCTAGGAGCGATTCATTCATATAATATTATAAGTATTACATGTACAAAAAAAATTATTACCTAATAAATTATTTTTTCAGCTAATAGTTATATATTGCAAAAACCGGTATTGGAACAATTGAGTCTACCATACAGTATTAAGTTTCAACAACTGCAGATCTAGAAAAACTTGGATTTTTTAGTTTACTGCAATTAGTATTTAGAAAAATAATAATATAACTTAAAGAACATAAGAGAAATAACCCGTCTAATACACAACCTTCAATTTACATTAATTAATGACAATGTATAAACCGCATAAACATCCAGATTCCGTACACGATAAACCAAGAATAAATGACAAAGGATTAGTGACAAGTCAACGCAAATACAAAATGAATACCCAACACCGATCCCTTTGAGCCGCAAGTGTAAACATGGGACGGTGTTATGGCGATGCTCAGATTATTTAGATTGGAGTAACGTCTTTGAGTGCACGGTAAGCGCCAGCCGGTCTTTACTTTTGAGAACACTTTAAAATGACCATTTAATATTTGGTTGAAATTTGTTATGCGTTTATTTTCTTTATTATCATTGGCTGGTTATAACTCATAAATAATTATTTCAAAATATTTATATTAACTGGTTATAGATGAACACGAAGAAAAAGTTTTCTTGACACTATCGTCATTCTAATGAAGGATGTTTGATAAAAGAATGAGTGAATGTTAATGCATAATGAGGGTAGGTAGAATGGGTAGTAACAAATGTCAACAAAATCTTTTCCTTCCCCGGCCAATTCTAAGTAAAATATAAATACAGTCACTTGCAATACACCAGCAGCAAGGGTATGAAGCAAAACTACCGTATTTATTCCCGAATTAAAATCCCATAGATATTCCATTTCTGTATGCTTGAAAGCGTATATATAGAGGATATGATAATAACAATTATAGAAACGGTTGAATCGAATTTGATGACATTTTGGTTGATAGAATACCCTTCACAAAGAGGACTTATATCGGAAAAGCTATATTGAGGTGGCGTCACGTCAAACTATATTATATTGTTATTTAAATTATAATAATGTACTGTAAACATCTTTATTCTTTATAGCTATGCTGCAAAAATCAACTTACTTAAAAAATCGTCTCAATCAAATAACGTGGGTAGCATGTACAATGCTCCCGCTCTCTTGTAAAAGTATTTTAAAATAAAAGTTTCCTCTGAATTCTATTTTCAACAAAAGGATATTTGAATTTCATTGAGGTCGAGTTATCTTACTTGGTTATTGTCCACTGAGGTGCACTATTCGTGCATATTTTGGAATAAACTTGTTTAGAAATTGATATAACATTTATTGTGAAGATCATAAACGTCTTATTCCTTGTAAAAGTTATATTGAGGATTGACATTTAAGTTTTTCATACTTAAATGTTTATATTTTATGAAACTTAAATTATGAGACCCATATTGTTTCTTTTTTCAAAATTCATATATTTCATTCTAGATTTTCTTATAAAAAATACATAATCAATCTCAGAGTAGAAAAATTAAGAATCGGTATTTGTGTTTTAAGCACGTTTAAATTTTGTAATGTTATCAATTACTTTTTAAACTATATTCTAAGTAGACAAAATATATACTTGTAAGTGCATTACCTGATTATAATGCTATGGATAATTATAAACGACAAGAAAAAAATAGCATGAATTGATTAAAATATAGATATCAACGTATTGAAAAAGTTGAAATCCTATGAATGAAAACGACAAATTAGTCTATGCCTCATCTATACATAATCCAAGTCAATACATACAAATGCTTTCAAAGTATTCAAAAGGAAATATTTCACAAAATTTATACGACGGTGACATCGAAAATATATCTAAGGTCTTTAAGGAAGACAGGTTTATTCGCTCGCTGAACGATGGCATAAGATATTGATGACGTGCATAACTGGATGAAAAATAGGAAATCGATGGTTGTCAATGAAACACGCGTCGTTTTTAAAGGTTTTTAAGTAATGGAAATATTGATAAATTAATATTAATAAAAAACAAAAATTGTATCTGTATTGATTGATGGCACTCGGACAAAGGAATAAAATATTAACATATTATTAATTTTTGGAGAGATGGTAAATGTGCAATTCACCTGATGCATAATATGTTATTACTTATGCATTGCCTAGAAATGTTTTTTTTTACTTTGAATGACCACATGAGCTAGCCTTTTGCCTGATGGTAAGCGACGAGACCGTCCATAAACAATAGAAGCACATCCAACTTACAAAGTATTGTTTGGTATTTATTCCACTGCATTCGCCATCCAAAAACATGAGATTTTAAGTCTTGTTAAGTCCATTAGTTACAATACAATGTTACAAATTGTGCAAATACCTATGATTTGTACAAACCTCTACATTACATATAAAATCATCGATCCGTTGACGACGTCAGAGGCAGAACAAATTTTAATATGACTACACGAATAACCTAAAAACAGACTTATATGTTACGTATAACGTCATATAAATTATTCAAAGCACTTTAGTCTACCTACCAAAAACAATTACAGTTAACCTCAAATGAATGTAAACGGCAGGACGCAAATATACTACTAATATTATAAATGTGAAAGTTTGTCAGGATGGATGTGGTATGGATGTCTGTTTGTTTGTTCCTCTTTCACGAAAAAGCTACTAAACGGATTTGGATGAAACTTTACACTAATATTAGTTATACATCAGAATAACACATAGAATACAATTTATAATGATTTTGTGTAATTTTGTCATAATATAACGATACATCGGAATCAGTGAGTCGGAAAAAAAATGCTATCTTGGCGTACACTGCCTAAACCTTTGGAGTTAGACAAAGAAAATGTACCGAGGAATTATTTGTCTTAAATAGTCCTAAATAAAAGCCCGCCAGAGCATATATGTATCTACCTTTTATGTAGAAGCCACTATGACCAAAATAGTGATCAACAAGCAGGACTTTTATCCCGAAAAATTCCTTCACGCGGGTGAAGCCGCGAGCAAACGCTAGTATTATATAATTACCTTATTACATTTGGTTTCGATACGCGTGTATTAATTTGACGCTGTCTGAACCTTTACATGCGCACACTAGAGTGAAATTCGATTTCTTCAAATTAAAATATCAACAACTTACTACCATACAAAGTATTTTACATCCTTAGTGAGTTTATTTGCCACACCCCGTACAATTCGTATATCGGTTGAAGTGGAAATAATCCCGCAGCGAGGCTGTTTATTACGTTTGCAATATCTTTGCGAGACGGCGTCTGCAAGCCCTCTGCCAAATTGATTCGTAATTTGTTAACTGCGACTGCTTTAGTGATGTTTTTAGGTTTTAGTTTGGTGATAGTTGAGTTGGAGATAGTTGCTGTAATAGAAGAAGAAGATTTAGGCTACACGCTTATATACAGGTTAATTTAGATATTCTGTTACGAAATAAAACGACATACATATCTTGACAATAACACTTTACAATAAACTACTTTAACCGTGGATGTAATTTTAAGTTTACACGCATAGTGTCACTGCTACTCTAAGCCTATTCATCGCTACGACAATATCTCTCTCAGTCAGAAATACATTCACGCACCCTATTTGCACTAAACTTCAAAATGATTAAACAATCAGAAAATTAAAACTGGGATTATGGTTGAAAGTGTTCGTTATTCGTGGATGATTTTTGGCACAATATAAGCAAAGGCGGGTATATGGTTTCATTTATTTACGATACATCAAAATAACCCGGTATAAAGATGAAGAGTTTCTTAGTTTTCTTTTCGAAATTTTATGATCTACTGGTTCGATCCTTAAATATCTTTAAATACTAATACAAATACAGTCCTGAGCGCTGTAGACTTCCCCTCTTATTCATAGACGTTATTTACCTAAGCTTTATCTTTGCTGTGATAACAAGTCTGTTTCTCAGTGCTGACGACATGGCAGCCTTTGCACTGCGTAGACATAGGGCCGTTGTGATTGGCTAATATTGAGATACAACTTGAATCTAGTTGGCTGTCAGATAAACAAAGCTGAACAAACAGCTAGCTGTCAGATAACCAAAGCTGAGAAACAGACTTGTTATCACAGCAATGCTCCGTCTTTAGATAAATAACGCCTATGAATAAGGGGGTTCCTTTTTATCCCGGCAACGGACTTTAACATGGACGGAGCTACGATCAAAAACTAGTTTAATCACAAAATAAATGCACGTAACGAAATATTGTTACAATTTTACTGTCACATCTGTGTTTTTTGTTTGTCCTAATAAATTCGTTCTATCACATAATAGTTCATTTATGTAGAGAAATACTCAATTAATTAAAAAATGTACCTATAATAGATGGACGGCACGATAAAGATACTTGCATTATAATAACGCTATATTCAACAGGAACTCAATGGAATATTGGGTTTCGTAGCACTTCGGGGAAATGCACTGCGCTCCTCACCTTATGATGCCTGATAAAGGTTTTCAAAATGCCCATTTGTTTATACTATAATAGTACATATAAAATTGAACAGTTTGTTAAATTGAACGAGCTAATTTCAAAACCTAATGATTAGAATTGACAAATTGTTTAAGCGATGGATATATTCCATTTATCGAGTAACCACCTTATTTATAGAGGTTTTTTATCTAAGGACGGAGTAAAGCTGTGATTACAAGTCTGTTTCTAGGCTATGCAACATCATCCTATAATCAATAGGAGAGAAGCATTAATGAAAAAAGTTGCAAAAACAGGGGAAAATTTATTCCTTTTGAGAGCCTCCGTTGCGTGCGCTGCGTAAACGGTTAAAGTTACGCAACAACCGCGTATGTGAAATTGTTCCTCTTAAAATGTTCTAAAAAATCTATTAATAAAGTTCCCCGCCTTATCTAACTGCCTGTCTGAACGCCATAAACTTAAAAACTACTCAACGAATTTCGATGAAATTTTGTGTGGAGACAGTTTGAAATCCTGAGAAGGACATAGGTTTCTTTCTATTCCGGAAAACTGTTTCACTCCGGCGAATAATTCATACTTGTATTATAACTGCATATACCCCAAAAGTAACATGAAATAAATAAGCAAAGCAGTTATATACTAGCACAGTTCCTGTTTCAACACTACAATACGAGAATCTATATTATAGTCATAAAAAAATACAGAAGAGATATTGATTATTTTTAGAATATTTTTCAAAGTAGCAAATAACTTTGAGTACCTATTTATAGAAAAAATCTTTGATACCTGGTAAGCTTTTCTTGATAAACTTTTGTACTAGATTCATCTTTGTAATATAAAAAAGAAACTAAAGTTTTATAAACTTTGCCTCAATAAAAACATCCATGAATGATAGATCCAGTACTAAATTAAAACCTATGACAATTCAAATAACATATTCATCTTACTCAAACATGATGACCAAAAGACCTCCATCGAAACAGCACGTTTAAATTATTCGCCCGCCACACAACACTAATCCTATAATGGCGGCGCCTAAATCAAATACAGGCCAATTAATCAGCATCACAATTTGTTAGCATATCGATCATCTGTTGAACTTGTCTATTTGCCGGCTGATTGTCTACAGGATAGTGGCCATCGCACATTCGGGTATTGACGCCCATCTCTGAACAGGCATTGTTAGCCACATGTTAATTATGGCGCCAATGACGCCAGTTCTGTCACGGCCAGTACCCTGTTAATTATAACGTCCTTTTCATGTATAGACTCATGTTAATTTACGATTCGGCTTATCTCGTGGCGGTATTAGACACCTGACGTAATTGCAAAGCAATTAATTACGTGCATGTTAATCGAGTTTGATGAGAAGAATAAACATCGGTTAACACCGGGTTTATTATTGATTGCTATGTGTATGTGTAATACTATTGATGCAGAAATAGAACTTTTATTTACATGCAATAGAGAGTGATTTCGTTTACTCAAATGTTTATATAATAGAATGACGAACTAATAAAGTAATAAAAATACTTTGCGAATAAGAACTTGATATTTGCCTACCTACCTTACCTACATCAATAGCCAAATGAGACTCATAATAAAAATATTGAAAGTAATTTTAGAAAAAAAGCTTTTTATTTAAATGCACATACAACCAAATTTGTCTAATTCCAAAAAAACATCATGAACTAAATCCTACAAAACTTGGCCAAATAAAAGAAATTACTGTATAGTGTATTTCCTCGGTTATTTGAAATCTTCTGAATGAATTCATAGTACCAAGACAGCGCGGAATTGCCTCGGGATCCCTTGAACGTTATTATTCGGCGCGGTTGAGCGGAGGCCCATAAAAAATTTAACTGTCATCTAATTCTGGTCGACGGCATGAAACTTTTTGCCGGAAAATATATTTTTTTGTATTCATAGAGTTTAGGGTTGGATTAATTATATTTATAACTTTAGGGACCTTTTATTGTGCGGGTTATAGTGTTAAGGATGAAACATAGTTAGACATTGTCTTAGAACATCTCATTACATATCATGCCATGCTTGCATAATCAATATATATAAAAGAAAGTGGTGTTAGTTACACTATTTATAACTCAAGAACGGATGAACCGATTTGGCTGAAAATTGGTGGAGAGGTAGCTTAGAACCAGGAGACGGACATAGGATTTTTATCCCGTTCCCACGGGAACTGGACGTGAGATAAGACGTGGTATAACAAAACGAAATTTGGTATGGAGATAGTTTAAGACCCTGGGAAGGTTATATATAGGCTACTATCCCGGGAAAATATATAGTGGGACTTTTATCCCGGAAAGCTAGTTTCATATAAAACAGCGTCATTTTGACATTACGTTAATAAATGAAACTATATCCTCGTCTTTACCTCAACTAACATTGTGCCAAAAATCATCTATGAAAAACGAATACCAAAACCGCAATTATATTTTTACTTTTCTGATCTGATGCGTGTGCGTGAATGTATTTCTGACAAAATGTGATGTCGCGACGACTTCTCTTATTGTAGTAGTGGCATTAGAGTGTGTACAATTAAAACTATTGATATTTATGTTGTTCGAAACTTACAGTATATTATTTTACATCTACGGTTCGATTTATTGTAGAGTATTATTTTTAAGATGAATATGTGGTTTCTTTAAGTGACGTAAGTAGTTGGTTCAGGAAATACTTATGTTAATTTAACTCTTACAAAGCAAAATAGACAGATATTAACATAAGTCAAATAAACGTAAGTTTTATTCTAAACGACAAAGAATTTTATACACTATCATCAGCCACACGAAGTCCACCGCTGAACATAGATCTCTCCTACAGATTTCCAGATACTGGTAAAGATAAAATTATTACTTTCTTACGTTGCAATATAAAGATGAAGTCGATGGGCTAAAACTAGACAAGTGTAAAGAAATTCAAAGACAATTTTTTGGTTATAATAAAGTTTTTCAAGTTGTCTTTAGTATATTATAAACGATAACGATTATCAATGTTTATACTATTTTTAAAGAAAAAACAAGAATCGAATTTCTTAAAAAAATATACATTTTTAAGTGAATATTAGCAAGATAGTGTTGCATTTTAGGAGATATCAAATAAGCTATAACAATAAAAAATGACGCTAAGCTGTATTTATCAATGTCGAAAGAAACCCACATTCAAAGATAAAAATTGTGTCTTAACCATTTACGTGCTAGCGACAAATTGATATAGCGTCTAAAACGAACTGGATCATTTATAATACACTTACAGAGAAAAAGGCTAAGAAATTTTATAGCAAAACAATTTCAGTGACTAGAGAATTTCAGTAATAGAGACGTTAACATTTATTTTTTGGAAAAAAATTTAACGTAAGAATAACTGCGATTTATTTCTTGAATTAAGCATTTACCTGCCAGGTTTTTTTTTTAAATATGAAAGCATGTTGTTGCATTTCTACCGAATAGGAGTATTTGATTTATACGAAGTATGTATTAGATGGTAAATAATTATTTGGCCGCGAAAACATACCATCAAGATAGGATATAATAGTATTATGACCCTGATAATTTAAATAAAATATCATTCAATAACCCAATATTTGCCATAATTCGTTATATATATTGTCGTTCAAAATACTAATTATAAATAACTAATAAATATAAAGTACTTATCTCACCAATCTGCACGCCACTTTACCAATCCTTTAGTGAGGTCTATAACCATTATGGTGAATAAATCAGTCCAATTTCATGGTCAGAATTAACTCGACAAATTGACATGCGTGCTTCATGCCGGCATGATCATGCCTTTATGCTTGTGTGTAATTTTAATGAGTTTCGCGCTAGGCCGCCGCATCGACACAGGATAACTGTATTAGCGTCCCGGCTGAAGAGGCGGAAATCCCCCACCTACTCCCTAGCACGTATCTAAAGAACGTTTAGAGACGTAGAGGCGAATGTTATCGATATAATATTGTTTTTTTTTTACATCCGTAATGTCACTTCGGTACTAAAGCTGACATTTTTCTATTGTAACTTTAGTGCCACTACTGTTCCATATACGAATTATTAAGTTCATAAGTTTTCCAAACTAATATTATGCTTGACACGACAATACACTCTGAACCTATAATAGAACCCGATAAATACCTCGGTGTAATATAAAAAGATGTAAACAATCAATGCAATCTTAAACCAATAAAATACAATAACAATAAACTAAAGCATAATATTATATAAAATTAATTAAAAATACTCGTGGCTTTATCGATAAACAAGTCTCGCCGGGCCCCGCACTACGGTCGCTATTAATTTCGACAGCAGCCATAAGCGAGGCAGTTGGCGTTATTAGCCTACCCTTTAATGCGTTATAATTTACTGTAGTTTATATTAAACAAAACAAAATTAAAACTTTACTAACTAGCAGAGGGTTACGTACATATGCGGAAAAGGTATTTATTTGGCTCCAAACACTTGAGTTTTATTCAATTTTATTTTATTACGTTGAAAATTTTCGGTTCATATTTTGCAACTTTATTTTCCGTTATTAACAAAGTTACTGATCCGTGGCCGACTGTTTCACTTCATATTAAGTTTATCAAACGTCTACTAATTAGAGTTTCGTTCTCATTTGAACTTGTAGCGTGTGTTTAGTTTCTTTTATTTATCTAAGATACCATTTTTTCTTGTAATATTGTTCAAATTCGATCAACTAAAATGCAAGCAGATAAAATAAATTTGGGAAACTTAAAAATCCTCTAAAGATAACTAATAAAAGTGAAGAGGCAACCACGTGAAAAGTCTCGGGTAATCTTCTGTACTTTGTACACACATTCATGCTTTGTATTCGAGTAGACGAAGCAGACTTTCTCTAAAGAGCCGAGATAGGAAAGCTTAAAAGAATATAAAAGGCAAGTGAATTGGCCGGGTGGATAGAGGGGCGGTCAATCGAAGCACTGAGGGACTCATTACAAGCTGGGAACAGAAAAAAAACCTCTTTTCCAATCTGGTTTTATCTACTGGATGTGACATTTTAAGCTTGACCTGTATTGTACAAAGGGACATATCGATTGGCTTTACACTTTTCCGCTATTGTTAGGCGTGATTTAAGTCTATTTCCAGAAGTGTAGACAGACAGTATGAATGTTTCAGCTCTTAGAAATCTTTTCATTGTAGTTCGACGAGGAATTTGTTTCGGTCACCTGTTAGCTGAATTACGAGATTTAGTTTTACCTAAAAGAATTTGCTTCGAACAAATTGAAACACGGTCGAATAATTTCGTTCGTGTCTGTAATTTTTATAAAAATTATGCAATTTGAAACAATGTATTACTCAGATAATTTTATGTTAAAATAAACCACGAGAGAATTGATATTCATTTAACTAACTAAATCAAAAAATTGAAAGAGAAACTTAAATAATTTTAGCGGCAGTTATTATGAAGTCTGTAACTATTCTAGAAATTTGACGTTCGACTTGTTAAAGTAAAGAAAAGTTTAATAAGTGTTCGTTGGATAGGAACCATACTAGTTTCAAGTTTTCGATAAGACCCGACTCGTACTGGATTCGACCACTTTTACCCAACTCAGCTTTATTCTTACGCTTCGTCGACACTTTTAATGACTTATCTGCTTCTCTCCATCAAAAAGAATCTAAAACATACTGTCACGGATCTTTAACAAAAGGTAATTGCAGAAATATATTCTCACATATCAGTTTAATACAACCAAAGATGAATACATTAATAAATATTCCAATACAATCAATCAAAACGAAATCACGGATGCGAAATCAAAGGTATCACAAAAGGTTATTAAATCAAACACAGCCGGAGTCATATTAAAACATTCAATAAAATCCAATCAAAATAACCAACGATGTGCTTTGAGTTTCACCCTTTATATGGCGAATACGGTGAATTAATAACAAACGCAAACAAAACAAGTAAACGTTTCCATTATGCCATCACAAATACGTGACGTGTTATTCTATGAAATTGGCTCAAGCTGGACCAGAGGGGTGCGGATTAATTCCGTCACATTACATAACGTATGAAAGAATAACAAATAAATTTTCAATTTAAAATCCATTCGCAAACATCTACGCTTTTTAAGATTACAAAATAAATTCGTAGTATATTGTTACAAAAATATGATTGCTACATAGACACCTAATAAACGTAATGGGGTAAGAGGTGAAGTACATATTTCCATTGAAATAACGCCGCACTTACAGATCGCGCAATTCTTGTCGGATCGAGCACTTTTACAAATTGAAATATTTTTTCGGTAAACTGAGATCATTTGGGCTAATGTCTGAATGTATGGAATGTGTTTTGAAATAAAAAAGTGACTAGCATTATCAAAATTCATTTTTAAAAACTTGAAAAATTGTTTGAAAGCTTTAATGCATCTATCATTTAAACGTGACAACGTTTTAAAATCTAACTTACAAACAAGTTAAGTAAAGTTAAGAGTATTGACAATTCGTAAATGTCTCAAATATAAAATGTCTTACCACATTTTGTTAACTTTTAACAACTGCTTCGCTTAGTAAATAACGAATATTTTACGTAAAATATATCAACACACTCTCCGACTTTCTGTTGAGAAAGTCGGAAATCTAAACACCAAATACCTTTCTTGGTCTAGGATTAGAACTCCTATCTTTCCTCTAACCTCTTGCATAATTTGCAACTCCAAGTAACCTGAAAACATTATAAGTCCATTTCAATTCCACTAACATCTTAATCGCATCAACGTTAGCAATCATTCGATCAAAAGCACTACAATTATCCTCAGCGGTTTAAGTTTAAAATCAAATCCACGTACTTCGGCAAAATAAACAAAGCCGTTGGCAACCATTTAATATTAAATCTCGCGAATGATTTACTCTCAAATCTTATCGAATTCAATTAATATTCAGTATGTAAACCTAAACACATTCGTAGATTACGTACGCTAATCAAACATGCACCGATTCTCGTCGGATCGTTGTAATTATTTAATGCGTATGCAAATCACTTCATTGCCTTCAAACAATGCAACATTGTAATAACACCCTTTGAAAGTATCGCGTGTCTCGGACGCCCGTTTACTTTCTGCTATAGTACAAACAAAATATCCGCGAAACGCAATAATTTGCATTCGCCCGAGGTGAGGCGGAGTTAGGGCTTGTCGTTAATAATAGAGCGTAAAGTTAGAGGGCGTTTCCCGCCCTGCAGAGGTTAACAACCCTTGTTAAATACTATGGAAGCAGACTAGTTGCATTTTCCACTACAGTGATTAGTGCATGGTAATGTTTATTTTTTCAGGGAAGGGACTTTTGTATGTTATGACTCAAGTTGGAGTAACGTTGGCTGTAGAAGTGTTTCGCGGGTGAATTTTAGTGTAAAATTTATATAGACTGATGAATGTTTTTTGAGTGATGATTTAAATCTACCTATTACTTGTAATTTTTTGATTGACGGACATAAAGTCTGTCCTCTATCGATACGGATTAATTTTATGAGCACGGCTAAGTTGCTGTCTTTCACTAAATATCTTTAAACGTCATTTGAAAAGGCACGTGTCATAGCAGCCAGGAAATACCGTTAAAGAAAGTTTATTTCAAAGTCAGGAGGCACATCGGAGGAATGACCTGTGGTACCGTTCTTTACTGTTTCTAGGTAGTAAGTATGAACTTTCCTTCGGGAAGAGTAATTTCTTCATATATATGACTACATAGCTATTTATTCTTAATTACATTTCAAGGTGCAGAAGCTGACCTTATGATTCGCCCCCAGAAAGACCTAATAGTGTGGGAAATCTGCAACTATCACCTCCATTATGAATATGGGCTATAATAGTAGAAAAGACGATCTACTACCTTCGTGTACATGTTGTCTAGAAAATTAAGACAATCAAAGTAATCCCGACGTGGGTATACAAAACCTACAAGATAGTAAATTGTAAACGTGTCGGCATGGATACATCTCTGTTTACCGGCCTATGCTAACAGTAGCCACTTACACTTTGTAAACCAATAGGATTTTTTGTGTACAAGTACCAAAACAAATGTTCATTCTTTTAACTTTATTATATTTTCGAAAAATAACTATGTATTTTGAGGCAACCTGGAAAGGTAGTCTAAATAATAATAATCTATGTATTAAGGTTAAGGAATTGTTATCAACTAAAAATCTCTTAACTCTGTGCCGGATTGACAACATTTGCATCTAATTACTTTCCATTTGTATTGACATAAAGTCCGGGATATAAACTCATTTCTACGTGAAGGGCAAACTTACGCCAACGGGTATTGTTCAAAAATTTGAAGAATCAGACATATTAATGGCAGCGTGCAACCGCCAACCCATTTTCATTGACCTGCGTAAACATCTCTTGACAATGTTACCCCAACCTAAAAGTTTGTTACCGAAATCGAGTATATTTTGAACATAGTTATGAAGTCCAAATGGAGGGGAACCATTCAAAATGCACAAAGGAAAGCTAAGGGAATATGGTAAGGGGAAAGTAAATTGCGAGCAATAGCTTTTAATTAATATGCAACTAATCAAAATTACGTTATTTTGAAATCAGTAGGCGAAGGCAGCATTGCGCGTTCCGTTTTACGAGCGTCGCGTACTATAGTGTTGCAACGTTCAGAATATAAAATATTATGATTAAAACAAAACTTAATTAAAAACAAAGCTAAATTTAGTGAGGAATAATAGCTGAACTTAAGAAATTATGGTTTCGATCAATAATGTCCAATGTCACAATTGTAGGAGGTTGCTCGACTACTCTTGCCAAATATTTATGATCACTGTGCAAACTTTTAGCATTAGATAAATATCAATAACTTACATAATGACTTGTTTAATACCTATATTGTTCTTTTCAAGTTTATAAGCTGAAATATCATTTTTAGTGTCTATAATATAACTCAAACTATCAGTTTGATCAATAAAATATAATACGCTCGTAAAAAATTCAACATCCTCAAATAAAAGTCCTAACCCAAAATTCTGGAATTCTTAGAACATTGCCAATGAATTTTTCACATTTTACGAGTACTATTATACCGCAGAGAAGCTATTAAATCTAAAACGGAATTAGAGCCTAAGTAATAATTCATTTCAAGGCTGTTGGCTTTTTAACGGGCACCAGTGGTCGGGCTCCATGAAATTGGTCGCACATATTTTAAAAGTCAAGATGGCTCCGGAGAGAATCTGCTTCTTGATTTTCAGAGGTCGTGTATATTGGAATTTTTTATTATAAACCGTTGACCATCTGTATTTGTTGGGTATGTTAACGAAGTACTAAAACTTTTGAGTGGTTGAACTTATTACGTGTTGATTATAGAATTAATCTCGTTCGATCTTGGTGATGGAAAGCAATGTGAAGTGGCAAGTTTTTTGTTCCGTTTTGTATAGAAATTGGTCCATAATAATACGAAAAATATATTTTTTAATGACTGCTTTGAATGACGAGACGAGCTTGCCGTTCGCCTGGTGGTAAGCGATACGGCCGACTAGAAACAGTAGAAACACCATCGAACACCTTGAATTACAAAGTATTGTTTGGTATTCCACTGCCCTCGCCATCTGAGACATGAGATGTTAAGTCATTATGTACAGTGTTACACTGGCTACAATGTCCAATCTAAGATATTTAGTATATTCTGTTTTGTGGAGTAATACGCAACTATACTTTTCCTACCGTGGTTTTTATTCTATGCAACATGTCGAATATATTTCGTACAGTACAATTTTTGGTGCATAAAATCATACCACATGACAACCTGACAGCTCGCGTGTACTTTTCGAGGGTTCCGTAGGTGAGGGTGCATTATGTTCTATTATTTTTCAATTAAGAATGATTAATATAGTAGCACACGGCATTACTATGGTGCATTTCGTGGATGCCAGTGGGCAGGGCTTATCTTTTAACAAAATTACGGGCGATTTGATACTATGAACACGCAAAACAATTTTGTAAGTGCCATAATCACAGTCTGGGTGTGTGAGAATTATATTTACGACGTGTTATTAAATTGATGGTTGGAATTATGATTTGTTATGGCATTTTTGTCTTTAAGTACTTACATAGTAGTCAGCTTTACTAAAACATCGTATTCGTACAATATCTAGGGATCAGTTCTATAATGGAGATTTGTTATGATTTATATACACACACCATTTGTCCCACAGGGGTAGGCAGAAGTGCAACAATTGCACCCAATTTTGGCCGTATGTATTCCGTCCCATGAAGTAATAGGGGGCGGTCCTATCGCCATTCGGGCACAAATCCAAGACACTGAGCTGACAATAAGTACCAAAACCCAATATAAGTTTCCCCGACCCGGGAATCCAACCCGAGACCTCAACACTGCAGTCGTACCGTAATACAAAAACGCTACCAAGGCAGTTATGATTTATGTAGTTGAATAATAATAGAAAATAATTAAATAATGCCTTCTATAGGTACTTATTGTGTGGAGTATAAGCATGTATATCTTACAAAGACCAAGAAATACGTCAGAAAAGTTTTATTATTGTTAGTCAAAATTCATATTCAAATCACAACCCAACTACAACACGGATAAAAAGATAATAATTACATTCATAAATTTTGTGTTAGCTTGTTGAAGTTGGCCGACTTCCAATTCTTTGTCAAGCAACTTTCATTACACAGAGAGATGTGCAAGAATCTTTTAAATTTTGAATAAAAATTCAATGCAAATACTAATGCTAGTTTTGGAAGTGAAATCTTTTATATATCCTGATATTGTATATCATAATACTGTCGTTAATAAAAAAAAAAAGGATTTTATTTATTAACATTTATTTAAATTAATATATGTGATAATTTTCGGCACAATTTTAACATAGGTAATATGAATGTGGATTATTTTATTAACACAATGTCGAATGACCCTGTATGGGTAAGTACGCATTTCAAGCCAATACGTTAACATCAACCTATCGATTGCCTCTAAATTGTAGCCATATCTCCAATCCTCGTTAATAAGGCTGTAGATCTAGACACGTAAGGCTTAAAGACTTAATTAAGCCGAATGCAAATGATCGAGCATGCTGATTATGCAATTAATGGTGTGTATTTACCAGTACATATAAGCACGTACTCAAGATAGTAGGTACGCTTGTTCAAACGGTATAAGCTTTAGTTAGACTAAATTAATGTTTGTACTAATCGTGTCTTGTCTGGTTTTATTTATTTAAGAAATGTAAATAATAATAATCATTCTCATTTACATTTTAGATACAAAGTTATTAGGATTTGGACGAAACTGGAATTTTGTATATTTAAATACGTGTTATGTATGTGTTTTTGTTAAATATACTATGTTGTAATATTGGCTTTTATTGTATTCATTCAAATAGGTAGGTAGTTGTCTCGTTTATTGCTGAAGGGGTTATTATGAAAGGTAGGTACATACCCAAAACAAATTAGTAGGACATTTCATTGAGGATCAATTCCTGGGTAATATCTTTTTATAATAACTGAGTGAAGTGAATTCCTTATCCGTTTAAATTTATTAATATGATTTACGATACTATTCAAATGCCGAATAGCATCACGCAAAAGATTGCAGTAATAAAAATAACCTGTACAAACAAATTAATGTAGCGGAGATAGCATAGTTGGGTGTGAAACGGACTGCCCAGACGAATGTCCGCAGGTACAAATCCCAAGGGCAAATACCTCTGACTTTTTTTAATTATGTGTGTATTCTTTGTAAATTTTCGCTTGCTTTAACGGTGAAGGAAAACATCGTGAGGAATTTTGAGGGTGTGTGAAGTCTACTAATCCGCACTAGGCCAGCGTGGTTGACTAAGGCCTAAGGCCTCTCGATAGTAGAGAAGATCCGTTTTTTAATTAATCGCGTTCAGACAGGCGGATAGATAAATGCCTCAGGAGAATATGTTTTAATTTTTTATTTTTAAGAGGAACATTTCTTCAGGAGTAAATTTAAACGTTCACACAGCGCACACGACGATAGCTCTCAAAAGAATAAATTTTCTCTCTTTTTGCAACATTTTTCATTAATGCTCCACTTCTATTGGTCATAGCGTTGCGTCATGTAGTCATATCCCCTTATTCATAGACGTTATATATCTGAGCTCTATCTTTGGTATGATAACAAGTCTGTTTCTCATTGCTGACGGCATGGCAGCCTTCGTAGTGCCTAGACATAGGGCCTTTGTGATTGGCTAATATTGAGATATAACTTGAACCTAGTTGGCTGTCAGATAAACAAAGCTGAACAAACAGCGAGCTGCCAGATCAACAAAACTTGTTATCACAGCAATGCTCCGTCCTTAAATAAATAAAGTTTATGAATAAGGGGGACACTCTATAGCCTTCTTCGATAACTATCCAACAATAAAATAATTTTTCAATTCGACCCAGTAGTTCCTGAGATTAGCGTGTTCAAACAAACTGTTCAGCTTTATTTAATAGCAAAATAAGATAAGACTACAAATGTGTTAGTGTAGATTGTATTTTAAAACATTTTGGTGAAAATATTTCAGAATACATCGTCAATAGTTTTAATATATGATTATTATTTTTAAACGCAGGTAACTTGACAGTTCTCAAGGAACTACAAGTCTAATACTCGTTTTCAAAAGTTACAATTTTAAATCAATATGTAATCGAGAAGTGCTGTGCTTAAGTCATGATAAAATCTACCCTAGCCGTATACAATACGTACGAATAAGTGGTTAATTTCATTTATTATATCGGATACCCCACGGTCTCATAACAGTTATATCAAAATTATATTCAAATATGTTCAAAGTTGGAGCAAGGACCACTACCATAATGCCTTTTCTGTCGTCTTAACCATAGAAATGCACAAAATATGTGCAAAACGTAATTGTATGCATATTGTATTCCCGTTGTGCTCTTATTGTAATAGAAACCTTTCAGAACGAGACATGTAATCAACTAGCATCGCTTGTTTTGTCAAATTACATTTAATAATATGAGAATGCATAAAATCCTGTTTATTATTTACCTACAAATACAATTTCTAGCTACATGGCATGTATTGATATCTTTAGTAATAAAGAGGAAAATTTGTGAGTTTCTTTGCAGGTTTGTAGGGGCTAATCTCTGGAACTAGTGAACCGATTTTGAAAATTCATTCACTAATAGAGAGTTACATTAATCTTGAGTACTATAGGCAATATTTTTATCCTGGGAAAATATGAAGCGGGACTTTATCCCGGACTTTTCAATTGATTTTTACACGCGGATGGAGCCCCGGGCAAAAACTAGTAAGTTTATAAAGAAGCCTTGTAAATGTTACGCGTGGAAACGATTAAAATATGTTTTACAAGTTTATGATAAACCTAGACAAAACGGCAGAAGTGATAATACTGCCAAGTATCGGTTCTTACTTTATATTACTACATACGTTATCTGAAAAATGTTTTACAAGTCTATATTTAAGTTACCAAAATTAAAGCCCAACTGTGATTTCGACAGAAAAGTTTTTCGAACTCCAGATATTATAATTCAAGAATAGTATATTAATAAATATACAAATAAATAAATATAGATTTTTAAATGTTTCTTTCCCTATTCTTATATGTTAATTCCAATAAAATCTTGGAAATAGCTGAGCTGATTTTGACGGAACTTTTATTTTCCGACAGTGAAAATTTCAAAGTGACTAGAATTTTTACCGTGGTATTATTGGCTGTATGCGGCTACAGCTTATCTTAAGAGGCTATGCGGACGAACGTGGACGTGTCACGCGTGGCTTGAAATAAATTTGCTTTGTGTTTATTATATTCTTGGAGATGCAAATATATTAATATCTTATAGTGTTACACTTATATTTTCACCCGACTTTAAAAAAAGGAGGTTCTCAATTCGACTGTACTTTTTTATGTTTGCTACTTCAGAACTCTTGACTGGGTGAACCGATTTACGTGATTGATTGATGATTGTGATTCCGTATGCTTTCGTACATCTATTCATGTATTTACCCAGCTTAATTAGCAATTTTAATTTATCACTGACTCCAAAATTGATAACCAGTATATATTAGGTAAAGTTAAATATTTTTTTGGTTTAAAGTAGTTTTTGAAGTTGGTATATATTTTTGTTATTAATGCTAATGTCATAAATTTTATTCCGCGAAACTGTTAAAGAGCTACTCAGTAATAAAAACATGAAGATAGTTTGTTTCAACCTCTTTAAATATACAATAATTTCTTAAAAATCATTAATCATCAATACAAGATTAACAATTTTAAAATCGGCAAAGCAACACCAACACGAGAATGCAATCAGTGGCACAATACATTTCGCTCCTCACATGACGTCGCGCGTTGCCGGCCAATACGATCGCATCATCTGTCGCTCCTATTGAAAATGTAATAAAACCAGTTGCACCGACGTCTTTAGGGTTAACTTCTTCCATTTTATTTGTACGCTCACTTTGTAATGTGTTTCTTATGTGAGTTTGATGTTTGTAGATTTTTGATTTGTTATATTTTGACAATTCATATTTGCAACGTTCCATTGTAAATTAGTTTATAATATTTTTCGTAAATTCACAAATAATTATAACGTTACAACAGCATAGCGATGAACCGATTATGCAGTATAAGAATTAACGCGTTCATGTATTTTATGGTGTCAGCAATTTTATTACATTTAAGTTCTATCAAATAGCACTTAAGGTTCTAAGATTATACAAAGCAGACAATGGGAAGATTGCCATACAAAAAATTCGCGATTATGCGATGGTTATTCAATCTACGGTGAAATAAGATCATTTTTATTTTCAATGTTTTTTGTACATTTTTAATTCGCATATTAGCATATTTTCTGTGAGAATTTTATTATTGTATTCACATCTAAAAACTCTATGACATCTTGTCACATAGACATTTAAAACTAAGACAGCGACTCGTTACAAATTAATAATAATTATTGAAGCAAAAATTTTACTCCGATGTCTACATCTGTACAGTTCAATGTCTTTGAAATAGCAGTAGGCGATGAACTATCATACCAGTCATTAATTTATTATATCGACGGTTAAAAGGCTAACTGACTTAAACGACATAATTTAAAAAAAAGTAACTAGGTTAAGAAAACATAGAAAAAAATACTACTTTTAAATATGTTTGAAACTTATAGCAAAAAAATGTCGCTTCAACCATTGATATATTTTTTCTATAATATCCTCCACCGTGCACCACTATTGAGCGCTGACATATTAGCCAGAGACACAAAATAATAAATGTGTTTCACTACAATATCGTGTAAGTGATTAAATAGTGGTGAAGAAGACACGCGATTAAACCGAAAATAAAATAAATAGAACTCGGCATGTTCTTGATTAATGGTAAAATGTTAGCAGAAAGCGGGCGTACCAAAAGCTCGGCAGCGCTTAGATCACACGTCGGTGATATTTGTATTGTGACGATGGTTTGCGAATTAGCAGGACAGTTGTACATCAAAAAAGTTATTTTTTAATCCTTTTTCATAAAAAAATAAGTATGCGACGTTACTATTTTTTCCAAATTGAAACACGTGGTAACATTTTGTAATCAATAGTCATCTACATTTATTACAGTTTTGTAATGTGAAAAGAAATAGAAATCAACACAAATATAATGACTTTTGATCTAACCAAGCCACAAAAAATGGTGACGAGTATTATAAGGGCACGTTTTAATATTTTCGTCCCTATAAATCACACGGTCAACACTTACAGACCCCTCACGATAAAAAATAAGAGCAGTCAACTTTTCTAGAAGACCTTTACGCCGGCATATACATTTATTTAATTTGTAAAAGTATCGGAAAGACACCTTATAAAACAAAGTCCCTCCGCCGTGTCTGTCTGTCTGACTGATCGCGATATACTCAAGAACTACCCAACGGATTTTTATACGACTTTCACGAATAGACGGAGTATTTCAAGAGAATGATTTATGTGTATAATTCACATATTTTTGTACAACGGAAAAAATAATGTAAGCATTATGCTACATGTTTGAAGGCGAGGTGAGGCGCTAGTTATAATTGTTGGTGTTGCATAGGCAAACACGAAACCTCTTTATGTTAGGAGAGTTGGCAGCATATCATTTGAATTATTGAAATTAGAATGATTAATAATGTCCTTTATTGCTTAGTGCTATGAGCTGTCTTATTATGGTCGTTTTTTAACGTGCAATATATTACAAATACATAGGTAGTTATTGTAATGAAAATCTAGTTTTCTTTCATACCTTAAGCACGCTAATACTGCTGTGCTCTGCCAGACTGGTTCATAGCCTATAGTAATGGGAATAATAATAATAAATGTGTTCAATCAAAATAGTATTATTTGACTTCTAATTTATCGATGTTGATTCACTTGTATAAGAACATCAAATACTTGGTCACCACAGCGGTGCAAGGCGGCAGTTTAATTTATCACTCGCTTCGCAAACTCGCGATTAATACGAACAGTAAAACATCACACGATAGCAGTTCCGCACACGTTTCCTTTATCGCCAGCTGGAAGCCGATAGCGATTGCTCTTTAATTAGTTCGATAATCTTCTGTTATGTAATACATCGGTCATGAATAGCCGTCTAATTTCCTAGAAAATGCTCTAAATTTTTCAACAGAGTATATAAGCCAATGTAATACTTCTAAGGATTAAAGATTTTCCGTTTTTCAATGCATAGTCCGTAGTATATTTCATGCACTTAAACCTAACAAACTTGCTGATATTTTTTAATTCTATGTACGTCCGTTCTTCGCTACAATGTGCGATTAACATAGAATAGGAACTACGCTGCCGTCATATTGCACTTTCTTCGAGAGTGCATAGCTGTCAGTTCCCGCACTTACTCAGTGACCCACAATAACCCTTTTAGATCGCCTCATGCAAGGGGCAAAGTTGTTGAAATCTTTATCAATCATACTTACTTCATACATAGCATCACTTCTTTTCTCTTTTAAGAGTGAGGTAGAGATGTGACACTCGGACATTTCACTTAGTATGTTATGTGAGGTAAGTATTATATATGCGGCCACAAATCCTGATTCCGGGCGGATAGTGAGCTGAAAAACTCCGCATAATTTTGCCCGACTCGGAATTCAAACCTGAGACTTCTGTGCAGTAGCCATACTTACGCAACATATGTTTGCTTCATTCTCATAAAATATGGGGTTGTATGTTGACATAATTGTATGAATTGTAATTGCGTGTTAAAAGTTAATACTAAAGTAATGATTCAAACCATTTTAAAAAATGTAATAATATTTAAGTTAACGAGTGCATGTTTAAAGTGCTTTAACTCAAACTACATAACAATTACGTTCAGGAAAGCATTTTTGTGATTACATAACGCTGTAAAGTTATCGGTTTTTATATTTTACGCTATTTTTAAGCGACTTTCAGAAAAGGAGGTGGTCCTCAATTCGTCTTTTTGACTTTTTTCTATTTACTCTGCGAATTGTAGGTCAACATCCATGATTTCATTTTTATTTAGTAAAGTATTTTCTCAAAATCACCTGTGACATTTTTATCTTGGTTTTAGATTTATCATTATTTTTAATAGGCCATACTGACCTCCAGCATACCAATAATTTTATTCGACTACTTAGAAGTGCCTTTACAAAAATCAATCGATAGTGGCTATTTTTGATTGAATAAAATGCATGGTGACGCTTTATACGAAAATACAGAGATTTCCACTGGGTGGTAAAGGATGAATTGGTATATTGCTAGCATAAAATGACCAGGCGCTTCGACAAATTTAATAGAAGATTATAATAGAATTATATTTTAAAGCTAAAGTTTGAATAGATAGTATCGTAATTTTTTTTCTATAAGTATTGGTCCATACTTGAACACGTGAATGGATTTAAATAAAATTTGTCCCACCAAAAGATAGATCAAAAAGGACTGGGTGGGGTCTTCCAAGAAGCCAGCAAATTATCGTCATAATAATTAGCTTAGATATATGTTAAGACATGGCCCAACCATGTGCCAAATTCGTTCAATTGCTTCTGCATTTACTTCTTACCAACATCAAAATATTAACATGTCCAAACGTCGTATTTATAGTAATTATTAAGATTAGGCCGTCATAATAGATGCAAATCAGTTTCGCTCTGAAGTGCGATATCAGATGAGACGCTGTCAAATTAGGGGCAGCATCTTAAGATCGTCGCTATGTAATAAACCCATATTAACATCAACTCAAATGATATCTTAAGTCACAATATTTGAGATTTTGACAGCAGAATTTTGTTTTTTAAACAACTCCGACATAGCTAAGAAATAGCTCTTAAGTGCCAATTTATGTATTTTAAATACATCAAATTATGTAAGAGACTTTGACAGCTTAATTTGGTTACTAAACAACGCCGACACAGCTGAGAACTAGCTCTTCTGTGCCTACTTATGCTCATTAAATAGTCAACACATCAAATGTCTACTTAAGATTTTACTCAAGGATGATATTGATTTATTAATACGATGCTAAGTGTTATTTGGGTCCATCTAAAGATGGACCCAAAGGTCAGTAAAATGGTCAGGGCCGAAAGGCACCAGAACAAGAGGTCGACCAAAGAACCAGATGGGCAGACGAATTAGTAGCGAGGGCAGGCGGAAGTTGGCTGGACACAGCTAAAGATAGAGAAGCGTGGCATTCCTTGGGGGAGGCTTTTACCCGAACGGGGTCAATACAGACAAATAAATATTAAAATAAATAATTAAAAAAAAACAAATAAACATACAAAATTATGATAATTAATATTTGAATTAAATAACTTATCTTTTGTAAATAGAAAGTGTTGCATGGTTAATACAATTAATTAATTGATAATGTCATTTATGTATACGTACTTAAATCTAATCGGTATGGAATTAAATAAAGCTCTATTATTATTATTATAAGTGTTATTTTACACGGAACGCAGCGTCGAATATACTCAGCTGTCCACTCCGTCCGTCACGACTGGCGTCAAAGCGTCTCTCATATTTATCCTGTTCCAGGACGCTTGTCATCCTTGATTACTTTTGACTTGTGATTTATAGGACTATGGACCGGAGAATTTCCCTTGATCATTGTGTGGCAACGCTGCATTTCATAGTAGTTGCTTTGTAATATGGACGTGTAGCATTATGAGCTTTTAGTTCATTCGGTTACTTAAAAGTAATATTCAAAATTTATATATATGGACGATAAAACTAATTCAGCTGTCTATACGACTACGTACTAGATTTGACGTTCTGAGCATTCACTGTGTTCAACTTAAGTAAACTGCAATCCATTCAAACTGACTTTAGTATGGTCAATATTGACTTGTGGTTGTGTTCGGAGTGGTGCTCATGATATAAGAACTCGAGTTGAAGTGTAAACCTGGATTTGAATAAAAAAAATATTAATCAAATAAGTAAAACTATTTGTTGTTCAAGTGAAGAAATAGGTTATAACAGTGACGTTTTTGTTGCGTTTTTAGTTCAGATTTTGTAAAAATAGTTTATATGGAAGTTCGTGGCTAGAATATACGGCAATGTTATATGGACGTTCGTGTACGACAATGAATGCAAAAATGTCCTTAAATGAACTAAATTTTTCATTGTTGACCTGTGACCTCAGATTAGATTTCATTTCTCAGTACTAGCATTATTTCACGGATAAAGCATTCCGAAAACAAAGACTAGCCGTTGCGCGAAACATTTCACCTAGATTCGTTCTTGCGATTCTTAGAATGAACAAACGTTTGTCTAAACCGCACGCCATATTTGCATTAGTGTTTAAAAATTTTCTCTGAATATAACATAACAGAATCATAAAAACTTCATGCTTAATGTCTTAATCCGAGAATGTTCAACTATTATTCGAAAAAGTTGTGTGCACTAAAATTTTAGGTTTAACATTGATTTTTTTTTGAGGTTCTCGTGTTAGTATAGCGGCGATAGCCTAGTTGGGTGTGGAACAGACTGCCAAGACGAATGTCCGCAGGTTCAAATCCCAAGGGCACACACCTCTGACTTTTCTAAAATCATGTGTGTATTTGTGAATTTATCGTTCGCTTTAACGGTGAAGGAAAACATCGTGAGGAAACCTGCACATCTGAGAAGTTCTCTATAGGAATTTCGATGGTGGGTGCAGTCTACCAATCCGCACTAGGCCAGCGTGGTGGACGAAGGCCTAATCCCTCTCAGTAGTAGAGGAGGCCCTTGCTCAGCAGTGGGCAAGTATAAGTATAATACAGGGCTGATATTATTAATATTATTATATCTCGTGTTAGTACGGTTTCCACAATATTGGGACCAAAAATTTGTAATAAGGGTTGCTAGCAAGGTAGAGTAGGTTACTTTGCTGATATTAAGGCCCCCGTAGTCTATTTTTAGTGTATATGTAAGAGCGGTAAAACTGTATAATCATTTTTGATTTCACGGTAGAATGATACTTTGCTCATGTTAATGTCCACTTTAGCCTATTTATAGTATGTATTAGAGGCTTTACATGAACTTTGGATAAACATTTTTCATATTCTACCCGAACGTTTTTAAGTGTTATCAAATTATCTCACAAAATCCTTCATTTGCCTCGTTCGCGTAGTTGTATTGCGCACGCGGTACGACACTGGTCTGAGGTTCTGGATTCGAACCCCAAGTCGGGAAAATTTATAATGGGCTTGTCTACTTAATATCTGTATATGGAATTTGTTCCAGATAAGGTGATAGGCTCGCCTCTATCAAATCATGGAAAACAGGTGAAAGTGGATGCCATGATTGCACCTCTGCCTACACCTGCGTGGATAATGGTGTGATACATTAATAATAATAACAGCCCTGTATTATATATTTGCCCACTGCTGAGCACGGGCCTCCTCTACTACTGAGAGAGATTAGGCCTTAGTCCACCACGCTAGCCTAGTGCGGATTGGTAGACTTCACACACCTTCGAAATTCCTATAGAAAACTTCTCAGATGTGCAGGTTGCCTCACGATTTTTTCCTTCACCGTTAAAGCGAACGATAAATTCACAAAGAATACACACATGATTGCGGACATTCGTTTTGGCAGTCCGTTCCACACCCAACTAGGCTATCGCGGCTTATATTGATATATACATAAATATATCACCATTACAAGATATTTAATTCATTACTGCATCCGCATGTGCTTTGTTAACAACAATACTGATGCTATACTCAGTTGAAATATAACTGTAAGGGGAAGTCATTCCATGATATATGACAACAGTAATACGGATAGACAACTATGAATAATACATAAGTGACGTACGTAATAATCTGCCGACGGCTCGGAGAATATGTGATTTTGTATAACCATGTCATGACGTATCATTGCGACCATTAGTCTATGACCTTAATGCCTTGTTTTGTATTGAAGCTGTGTTGATGGTTGTTAATACTTTGGATTATTACGTACCATAACATGAATGAAGTCAGTTAACAAACTAAGTGGAATCGTAATGATTTCTTATGTTTACGCGAATATTAGACATTACATTAATGTTAAAATTACTGTTTATGGGATTTTTATCGCGGATTTAAAACGGCACTGAAATTTTATTTCACTGTGGAATCGTGTTAAACGCCATGCAAAATTCAATGCAAGAGCAAACGACATGCAAAACCGATAGCTGTGATTTAACCTCAGACCTGTACCTCGTGTAATATTAAGACAACCACCCAGACACAAACTTGGCTATATTTATAATGAAAGAATTGATTTGAAATCATAATTTTATTTAATCGATAGTTACGAATAAAATAATAATCGAATTACAAAGCAATAAAATAAAAGCGCGATACCCACCGATGCGAAATAATCGCTTCATCTCGATTACAGTCGGCGAGTGAACGCTAAGTGTAATCGCGTGCAGCGCTTCCCGCGAGCTGATATTGCGTGTGAGTGTGGCAATAAAAACAATTAGTAATTTTTAATTATAATTAAATTTGAGGGCCTGGCTGTCCCACAGCATTACTAAACATATAATAAAATTGTAATAGGCTGATGTCTGTATATTATAGATATAAAAAATATGTGTCTTTATTAGAGCAACAGAAGACAAAACAACAGTTTTTAGAATTTTTCTCAGCCTATATGTTCAAACCCATCACGGAAAAACTTATGGGCTCCATTTATCCTTCAAAAACACAAAAGATAGAGTTGATAATATATTTAAAAATAACTTTCTTCTAATTTGAAACACATATTGTTGATCTAGCTTCCCTCCAACTCAGCCAATTTAAGTAGGCAAAAGTTCCAACGTAAGAGTATTCTAGCGAGTGTTCTACACCAAAAAGAACTGTATACCTCATATAGAACTGGAGATATAAAAATAGAATGATATGAAAACATATTCTACAGGGGCCTATGAGTATAACTAAATAAGGGTGAAAGTTAAATGATTTCCAATGCTTGATAACCAATCTATGCATCAAACTTTTTCATTCAAATTTAGAGATTTCGTTATAACTAGATAAGTAGGTTGTGATTCGTTGATCCGTATTTGATAGGTCTCGAAAAGATAATAGAAGGTGGTTCCGCTCTACTAAAAGGGTTAATTAATAACATAATCACATTGAATTTGTTTTATCGTCTAAACCAGAGATAATATACTACAATATCTAGCAATCAGCTATAAAACATTCACAAACTTGTAAAACGTTACCAACCATTATTTTAACATTTTTAATATCGCAACAGCGTTCAGTTCACATGTTATAATAAATATTTAATGTTGCCGCTTCAGAATTTATTAGCTCGGCAGCGAGCAGCGATGTGTCACAAACTCACGAGCATGCATCCAACACATTTCGCTTTGTTAAACGAAATCAAAAACAAACTGCATCGACAATCGCAGCTGGGAAATATTTGTACCACTTGTGTCTTATTGACAAATATTTACGGGGGAAAATGAACTTTGATCGATTTGTAAACGTGTTTTGTAGATTGGTATGTAGTGGGAAGGTTATTCAAATTTATTTTTTCACAAAGAATAAAAGGTAAAATCTCCCATAATTTCTTATGATACTAAAGTAACACATGAGTAAAATTATAACATGAATTTTGGTATTTTTTTATCTTCTATTACTACTATGATATTACATAAAATTTCTGATTATCGTACATTTATTTTGAACCCAGCAATTGGAAATATTTACACTCCAAAGAATTCCAGTTCATGTTTTGTTAAGATACTCCATTAAGCAGACCACAAACAAATGTTAAATTGAACTTCCAAGCGCGTATTTACCACCGCAACTTACTAATCAAACAGTCCACTCAATTGGCAGAAATAGAAATACACTCAATACATTAGCAATAAGCACTCCACTTAGCACATAAAGGCGTCACAATAAAGCAACGCAGATTACGTTTTAAAGAAAGGCCGAGTGATCACGCGAATCATTTGAGGGCGGCGAACGGACCTAAAGTAACAATTACTTGGTCATGCGAGCGAGCAATCCATCACCCACTTGCCCTGTGCCACTGGCAATGGTTCGGTTCTACTCTGAGGCAATTTCCGGCGCCCTTATCTACCTCCAGCTAGTAACTCGGACGGCGTTTGTTTAACAGAATTAATCCAAGTGACAAGGATCTTTGGCAAGGCCGTTCGGAATCCGCGAGTTTCGTTTTTGTTTTAAATTGCACTGTTTCAGCAAACAATTGGCCTAGATTCGGTATAATACGTGCTTGATAGTTTAAGTTGATTCCGCTATCTGCGTGAAACAAAGGCACACGTGACTTCGCGATTGAAAATGAACGTTGAACCAATTTCTATACCCTTGACCCAATTATATAAATCTTTAGTGTTCAGTGTTACGTTTGTAATGGTTTCCTCAAAGATTTATCTACTCTTATTGATGTGGAATTTCCGTGGATTTGTATAGCTTATTATAAGTACGATAATATTTTAAGCAGGCAAAGTTTGTGCGTTTGTATAGATTATTGTTTGTAGAACCAATTATATTCCAAAAACAGCTTTTCAATGGAAGGCTTTGCGAATAATCTAGTTTCAAATCATGGAGTTATAGTACATCAACATCATCAACCACATGAAGTCTACTGCTGAACATATACCCTTAAAGCATGTTCCTGCGACCTTTATCAAGTCCTCTGTCCACCTTGCAGTCTTGCGCTTGCCAGTACGTGGTCTACTCTACAACTTTTTGGCCCCTATACGATAACACGATTCGAGTTTTTTTTTAAAACTCATAATTAACTTTTAGTTATTAGCGGTTAGTCTGCATGAATAATCTAATACCTCTGTGTTTTCCCCCGAGGTAATTTTTGTGTGCTACGCCTCCATACTGAATACACATGAACGGGGGCATATTTGTCGTGGCCTTAGGCACACAGTAAACTGTGTATACCTCATGGTTGCCAATTCACATTGAGGCCTATGAGGGCTCGCGAACATGTCCTGGCCTTCGCCTTTCCTCCCATCCTAGGAAGATTCCTTCTCCCCCCACACTTCCTTTCCTAGATATCTCTTCCCAACTTTCCTCTAAGTCCCTGCAGTTGCTAAGCCGGGGATCCAGTATCCTAGCTATCCTATTCACAGGTTTCTCCCGGAGTTGACTACAGGGTCCAATACAAAATAAATACCTGTGTGTTAAAATCATTTTATTCTCAGTTGGTTTGCACTTTGGAGACTTATATACTTATTAGACCCAAACAATACAGTATTTGTGCATAGTTTAACTAACGCAATTAGGCTATCTTAATCTTCTTACAACTAAAAAAACCGCATGTAAATATCATAGGCCTAAAATCTAACATCTAGGGCATTACCATCAACACAGAAACGCTTAAGCATTATTAAATTCTTTTCATGGCTTGGCCTTAAGCCGAGTAAAGCTCCCCACACTGTGTGCATAATTCTTTAATAAGTAATAGCCTTTTGAAATACTGCGACACCGTTCACATTTTCAGTAGGATTTATAGGAAGTTTAAAGCGACCGTCGGACCGTTTAATTATTTTCTCCTGTTTACACAAGATTGAGATTGCGTTAGTTATGAATTACTGCTAATGGGAAGTAATGCGGGACACGCACGAGGCATAAAAATCGTGTATTTGAATTCAGCCAGCTACAAAAATAGCAGAGTTTTTTAAATTTTGAACGTATACCTTAATTAGTTTTTTTTTTATCTAAAATAAATAAACGCTTTTTAGTGGAATAAGCGATTTGAAGTTTTGAGTTTGTTCAGCTATGTTTATGGCTGGCTTTTAAGGCTGACTGTACATAATAATTTATATTATAGTAACTTATAACTGCAAATCCACTGCTTATCTCGGTAAAGATTTTAAATTTACACATTGACTTTATGTTATATTTATTTCATTTAAAAAATAAAGAACCGTAATTAGAAGGCACTATCATTTAACAATCAACAGAATACAACTCCATTTTTATTACACAAATAACTAATACGACGAATCTCCTTAAATAAAGATTAAAAAAACAATACAGAGTGTATGCTTTTAAAATTAAAACCACAAACTGCATCTCACAAAACACGGTGTCAACCCTCAAGTTACGACATCCCTTTGAACTTCGGTAATCGAAAACAATAACGAACACAAACGACTTCTGGAACATTCATTGAAAAGGAAAGTTCGTCTGAGCGGCAGGTGCGAGTTAACGTCCGAACAACTGGAACGGACAGTTGAACAAACGTTTTATTGTTTGAATTTTACAGATATTCACCTTTTTCCACCTGTCCATTGCAAGGGTTAGATGCAATTAGAAGTTTGGTGTTGTTAGATAAAGTGATTTCTATCCGCGGATAAAAATTTAAAAGTTTTAGTGCTCTAATGTTGTTTGCAATTTGTGCGATGTAATGATTTTTTTTTTTTTATTATGGATGATCCTCTATAAATACGGTTACCATCTGATGCCAGTCCCCTCTTCACTAGTCACTCGTAAGATGGAATACTCCATACAAATAAATTTAAAATATATTACACTATCCCTGCTCAATCACATAAATTAAAAGATCGAGAAGTAAGGATATATTTAATAAGTAACTATCGGTTATTTTCAATAAATGATCCCAACCGCTTTTCCCAATCTATCACGAAAATGTCCCAATCAGAACAATGGTTTTTGCCTTGATTACAAATCAATTTATTGTGATTGATTTATTCTTGATATTGCATTGAAGATTTAGATTGGGATCGGTTATTGAAAACGGCCATTCAACACTAAATTAAACAAGCAGACAGTAATAAAATCTCATAACACACATAACATACATAACATCACGCATTTTATCCCCGAAGGGGTATGCAGAGGCACCCACTTTTCGCCAAGTATGTTCCGTCCCATGATGTGATAGGGGGCGAGCCTATCGCCATATTGGGCACAAATTCCAGACTCCGGACTGATACTGAGCAGAAAAACCCAAATATCACTTTGCCCGACCCGGGATTCGAACCCAGGACCTCAGAGCGCTATTGTACCGGACGTGCAATACAACTACGCCACCGAAGCAGTCAATAAAATAGTTAATAAAATCACATAAGTGGATAAATGTCTGCATAGAGTATATCAACGTTCCGCATATGGTCGTAACCTCTATCAGTAATACTCAACCTTCTAGCCCTTGCGGAAAACACCATAAACTTCCTTTACGCTCCATTGATGTTGATTGTGGTACTAAAATTCAAATAAAGAAGCAAATTCGCATGGATTTCCTTTTTTATTTGTTCGACGTACATTGTTTTACCTCCAGCTTTACTTTCCATGATCTATTAACCTCGACGTTTGTGTGACAATAACTCTACCGTTCTCGGAATCTTCAAGCAAAGGAAATTAGCATTATTTTATGTTCCATACGAATTGTTACTTACAATATTACAGCTCGTAGAAGATTCTTTGTAATACCAAAACAAAAAGCACTTTGTAACGGTTGAGCGTCTTGCGCGTTATCGCACAAAACGTAGAATATTATAAAATGTCGCAATAAAGTAAATAGAGAGACAAATGTACATACTCCGGATTTGGTCTAAACGAACATAAACCTTCTGTAAAAGAATTATAAAGGTGATTTTACCATATCCGCTCGGCACACATAATGCGGGGCTTGCGAGAAATATTATGAAAACAAATTCGCGTTGAGCACGTTCAGTGAGCAAGTAATAAATAAGAGAGCAAAAGTACTAGACTGAGGAAGCGAAGCGAGCCGTGAAATGGTATTGTTTGTAATTGTGTTATAATGGAGTTAGTCCATGTCTTCCGCGTGTGAAATGAATTAACTGATTATCTCCAGAGGTATTAGATAGCTGGACAGCACAGTAGTGCCACTAATTAGCTCTTTTTGCAGTGTGTCTAGAAAACTTTGTTGCTAATAACTATTTTCTGTGTAATTTGGTTCTGGTTTCTTTATGCGGTGAAAAGATTGACAAATCAGAAATTGCAATATAAGCTTACACTTCCAATAAAAATGCTGTGTGACTGATATATTATTTAATATTAAATATATATTATTCCTTAAGAGTGAAAGATGCGACAATTCGCTCACTGGCACCCGCTTTTATCAACCCAATAAAAGTCAGTGACAAATTAAAATAACCGCCTTCGTTCATATAATATTTACGTGCGTTCTTCCACGTAAGCTCTCACAAAATCTTCCATAATTAAACAATCGTGAAGGAAACACAAAGAACACCTCAGAAGCACAATCGTATTGTAATTCAAATATACAACACGTACCAAGTCGTTACGATAAACGTAAACGAGACAGAAACGAAAAAATATGTTAAACAAGCAATTTACACGATTCGGGAGCACCTGACGAGGCACATTGGGTGGCGATCATCGACACCGTTCGACATTCTAAGACAAAATGATGTGAATAGTAATATAATAATATCAACCCTGTATTATATTCTGTCCCACTGCTGGGCTCGGGCCTCTTCTACTACTGAGAGGGTTAGGCTTTAGTACACCACGCTGGCCTAATGCTGAGTGGTAGACTTCATACACCCTCAAAATTCCTATAGAAAACTTCTCAGGTAAGCAGGTTTTCTCACAATGTTTTCCTTCACCTTAAACCATGAAGGATTGTGAATATTTTTTCAAATACGACTACTCGTTAGACAATTCGTGTGTATATAGTTTAAATACAATTTTTTAAAATTAAATTTCTAAATTGCAAGTGACATGTTAAAACTATGGGGTAGCAAACATGCTACCCCATAGTGATATACAGTGTACATACGTACATACATATATAGTGATAAGTATCGTACATACTATTATAAACTAAAAAAATAAAAAACTAAATACGAAATTGATTTACTCATGATTTTCCATGGTCCATAACAACCAACAAAATTATTATGACATAAAATTTTACTTGTACTGCCGTTATAAATCACGTTTTATTATAATTTGGTTCTTATCTAGTTAACAGGTTTAATCTGTTTACTTTGCACGCAATTTATTTTGTGGTGACGATTAGGTAAATGTTAAATTGCGTACATAATTTGAACTGAAATGGCGCGCGATAGGACACGCAATATTGTAAGTACTTAAAGTGTATGACGTGGCCAAAAATAAAATTGAGTTCGTGAGATAATTTTCTTGAAGAAAATAGCTTTTTTCGTGTAATAGCGAGGATACCTTTGACCAAATCAGTCTAAAGTATCCAACACTTCTAATTTTAATAATGAGTTTAGATAATCGGTTTTAGAAGAAATCTTGTAAGTATGCTAAACGACAGATTTTAGTGATAATTTAAATCATTGAGTATACACGTTTATATATAAAAGTTTATTGTTAAATTTAATAAATGCATTCGCCAAATGTCGCACCATTTTCCTTCTATGTCTTATTTCCAACACCAATGTCGAATGACTGCGAATAGCCACCCGTATTGTCATAACACGTACATGTGATATCGTGTGATGTTTTCGCGAATTTCGGCGTGTCAAAGGTGATACGGGATGGGATCAAGAGGCATTGTTTTCGGGCGTCAAACACCATTTACAAGACGTTCAGTGTTATGTGCTAAATGTACTATGAAAATTCAACTGAATCGTGTTAATTGGAACGTTTTAGAATTACCAATTATAATAATATAGTAAAATCTGCTGTATATTATATATTGTTCCACGGCTGGGTACGGGCCTCCTCTACTATCCAGAGGAGTTAGGCCTTAGTCCACCATGCTGGCCTAGTGCGGATTGGCAAACTTCACATACCCCCAAAATTCTTGGGGAATTTCTCGGGTATGCAAGTTTACTCACGATGTTTTCCTTCACCGTTAAGGCAAGCGATAATTCACAAGGTATACCCACATCACTTTAGAAAAATCGGCGGTGCATGCCCTTGAATTTGACCTGCGGAAATTGTGTATTGCTCTTGGACCACTTGCACAATAAACCTCATAGGAAGGATGGCAAACAAAATGAACGTACATTTTGTTTGCCATCCTTCTATCACCACGCAACCTATACATCAAACTGGCTATTATTAAGGCCGCAACCAGAAATAGCCAACATTTTCCTTTGCCAACCAAAAAAAGTCCCTCATTTGCAACGAGGGCGTGAACGGCAGACAGCTGTCTTGTTTGGATGATGAACTGGGCTCTTAATTAATAGTTGTTAGGGAGTGACGTCCTGCGGTTGCGGCTGCCCGGCTACGGACCCGAAGCTTGCGGACCTTGATGAGAATTCGCAATGTAGGTTTTTCTATACTCATTGTTTTCTAAATATTCAGTACGGGAGTCCTGGTAAAGTGAAGTTCTGTATGTCGAACGCTTGCGTAGGCCTTGTTGTGAATGGCAGGCTTTTGCTATTGAACTTTGTCCATTGCGAAAATGATGCCCTTTGACATTCCTGATTGAACACGTAATTCAACAGACAATTTTAGAAATTTAGTACCTTTCTACGTTACTTAATAGGTCGAAACTCGGACTACGTAGTCGCGTGAGTAAAACCGTGTTGCTTTCTACTAATTTAATACTTATGTCTTGCGTAAGTTTTAATAATATGATTTAGAACCTTATTCACAACTTTTGAATAAATGCTACTCGTCACAAATTTATAAAACCACTAAATATAATAGTCAGACTAATCTATACTTCCAAATAAAATTAGTACTAACTACATTGGCTGTTTAATACGATAACCGTCTAATAAATTTGGGAAACAGGCCTATAAAGGACTTTCTTAATAGCATTATATTAGTCCTTGTTGTCTTCAATATGATATACTGAGTCATGACATTTTCTCTTCAGTATTCTGCTTGATGTCACCACAGCAGAAATGACGTTGTAGTTGCCATCAATTTAGCTACTGTGAAGAGGCTATGCTTGGCCACTGCCAGAGAGCCTTTTCTATTGAATCAATGATAATAGATGAGACTAAAAGACTTTTAATCCTGTAAATGGTTTTGGAGTGTTGGAAATTTTGCCTTAGTATCTTGTAGGGAAAATCATCTTAGAATTTCGTGTAACATAAAATAAAAAAGCTAGTCGTGTAAAAATTCTTGGTTAGAATCGATATTTTTGAAGTAATACATAATTCTGATATTGCATCTGTCTCTATTATTATCATTGATTCAATAGAAAAAGCTCTAAAAGGGTCGTTACTATAGTGTGGACCTTCAAGTGAAAGAGACCGATATAATTCTACATCATGATGGTATGTAATTGGCAATCGTTTCTCAATAATCGCCACTCTTTATGGGCCCTACTTCACTTACCACTAAACGCAGTGGAGTGACTGTCGCACCGTTATATAACACAAAAATAAAACTGAAAATAATATGCAAACCAATTATTTTAGTTAATTTAACTAATTAACTGATAATTACTTTAGTACGTCGAAGTGACTGCCAGTTTAATAACAGTTCTAGGAAAAAGATTTGTTGAGAATTGGCAGCCGCCACTTGTGGTACTTACAAGAAGTTGACAAAATTAATAGTTAAATATTTTTATTTTAAAGACTTGTCACAAACCAATAGGTTACACTTTAACTTCAAACTTTAATATTGACTGTAAGTATCTATACAGGGTCATTTTGACATAACTTTAATAAATAAACCCATCTTATAACAACAATTAACCATAAGTTATTTTTACTATAGATGTAACATAAAGTATTACGAACAAATTAATATGAATAAAAAGTCATTTTAATTTTATATGCTCTAAAATTTGTCATCATACTTCATACTTTCGGTTAGAAATATACTTACTCACACCATATTCGCACTAAACTACAAAATGATATCAGAAAACCAAAACGGGATTTCAGGCGAAAATATTTGTTATTCATAGACAATTTTTGACACAATGTTAGCAGAGGGAAAGAGGGACATGTGGTTTCATTTAGTTAATAAATGTAAAGACTACCTTTTACATTAATAATATAATTATTATATAAAGAAAGAACTTTGTGCCCTATTTTAAACATTGCGCACATGTAGGAGTGAGATTTGACAGAATTACAGTTGTATAGAAAGGTACAGAAATATAAGTTTATGTATAACTTGTCTTACAACCATATTAAATTAATTAAATTCGAGTAATACCACTATTAAATCTAATTAGATTTTCCGTGTTTATAACAAGAACAAGGCGATTGCCATTTATTATTTTAAAATTAACACATAAATATTTACCTCCTATCATCCATTACTGAATACTTATTCCACCACAATATCGGTTAAAGTTATCTCACATATCACGATATTTCCTTATCGTCGGGCAATAAATAAAAAATAAGAGCCTCGCCATGATGGATGTCGCCCCGGGGTAATCATCGCCCGGCATAAAATCTATAAGAAGTGTTACAGCGAGCCCTCGCAACATAAAGATAGTGCTGCGTAAAATGAGATTTGTTGCCCTAAACCACCTTCAGCAATGCTCAACCTACTTTCCTTAAATATTTACTGTATATTTTCTGGTAAATACGTTTGAATAATGATTTCTTATGTTTACACGAATGTTAGACATTGAAATAAAAACTATTTAACGGATTTTATCGCGATTTGAAGACTTTGCAGCCCCATGGTCACGGGCCCGTGACCATGAAGACTGCAAAGTCTTCGAAACGTCGGGAGAAAATAATAATATAAAAAACCGCGATAAAATCTGTTAAATAGTTTTTATTTCAATACGTTTGAATGTTTTTATAAGGTAACGCACAAGTGTTCCAAGTAAACGTCTCAACTCTCTAATAGTAACTACTAATTATCAGACTTGTTCATTTATTCGCAAATCACGTAAAAACGACCGAACAGATCTCAATTCCTGTAGCATGTATGAAACATAACGCCTACAAAAATAAATAACCTCGTCTTTTTTGAAATTGGTTAAAAAATATTAAAAGATTCGGGAAAAGTCGCCGGCAAATCGAATGCAAAATTTCTCTACGAATAGTCTGAATCGTCGGCAGTCTAACGAAGCTGAGAATACTAAATTTATATGACCCCTCACGTAATTAGCAATCGACCTAATTGTGAAATTAACCGAAACGTTGACCTAATATGACAAATTCATCCAATTATTCGTTCTTTTATAATTTATTATTGAAAATTCATTAGGCTTTTGTTAATATGTCATATACTATAAGATATTATTATAAAGAAAGCAATTAGCACGCCATAAAATATGTTAGCTACACTTCATAAACTATCGTTAAGGTTAATCATTATTAAAAAAAATAATCACCATATTTCCCGCAAAAACAAGCTTTATATCCAACATCGGAAGACCTTCGTTTCGCTCTTGACCTTTACTTGTTAACTTCAAAAATAGTTTCACATCGATTTGTATTCTGAAAAACACCGATATTAACCAATATATCACTACGTTAACAAAAATTGACGTGGCTCGAATTAGATTTCTCCTATGACGTCACTTGATGTGGGATCGGTGTTCTGGCTAAAGCTAACAAATTAGAGAGGACGCTTTGTCACTCACACCTGCTGCCTTATATTTGTATGTATTAGGATGAGGTAAACTGTCTTCGTTGCGCCTACGTACGTTACATAATAAATGGGATGGAAAAATTCTACTGGGACTAATACATTTGTTACTTAGTATACAGGGCCCTTTATTTATTTCATAGCTTTATTGTAAACCATATACAAAATACTGTGCTTAATATTAAAACAATGAAGGCTGAAAGGAGGCACAATTGACGGTCTTATCGCTCGAGGCAATCTCTTATACATTTACAATGCCTTTTCTACATTGCCAAAAATACCAGAACAAAATACCAAAGAGAACTTTACGTTTGCTGATTTTTTGTCAAAAATCATCCATGCATAACGAATATTTTCGCCAAAAACCTGGTTTTAGTTTTATGATTTTTATAATTTTTAGAGCGAATATCGTATATAAGTGTATTTCTGTCTGAAAGTATGATGTTGCCGCTTCAACAAATTCTCTTCGTGTACTAGTGGCCTAAGGACATGTAAAAATAAAATGAATTATCATTCAAATTTATTTTGAAACTGATACTTTTTTATTTTATATCTATGGTTAGAATGTCTTATGGTTAAATGTTGTTTTCAAAAAGACAAGTACAGGGTTTCATTTATTAACACAATCTAAAATACTCTGTATAAGTATTTAGTAGGTATATATATTTCGGTAAGTTCTTATTATGGTTTATTACATAATAATTATGTTTGGCATTCAATACAGGCACTTACTGGAAGACAGCGCACACTAGGCCAGCGTGGAGTACTAACACCTCAACCCTATTAGTGGTAGACGAGAGTCCTGGAGTAAATTAGTAATACAAAAGTTGTATAAATATTTACTATAGATCTACTGGTGATAGGTCTGTCATATGTGAGGGTCCGCCTGGGTAGGTACCACCGCAATGTCTATTTCTGCCGCCAAGCAACAGTGTGAAGTCACTATTGTGTTCCAGTTCGAAGGATATTGTAGCCAGTGTAACTACTGGACATAATAAGACTTAACATCTCATATCTCAGGATGGCGAACGCAGTGTAATACCAAACAATACTTTGTATTTCAACGTGTTGACACACCACTGTTTATGGGCGGACGTATCGCTTACCATCAGGCAGACCGCAAGCTCGTCTCGTCATTCAAAGCAATAAAAATATATATATGTATATTTTTTTGATTTAACAGGGAAGATATAAATCGCCTATCTACGAAAAGTGTTTACACAAATACAAAGACAATTATATGAAAATTGAGATTACTAATTGAAAATGTTACTTCATATCACTTAACCCTCACATGGGGTCGACATTTTAGCGTGAACCCCATCCAAACTGTCTTCCTTAATGTGCCATTAGGACCGTACTGATGCAGGTGCGGTCCCTTATCTCCAACGCACATATTTGTAAAGTTTGTTCGAAAAACTGGGGTAAAACTAGAGGTCAAGGCATCGTTTCTCAATATTTATGGCCGGTTGATCCCACCGGGCTGAGGGAATAACTAAATGAATATCCGGAGTAATGTAAAATATGAGTCTAAGTGTTACTCATGACATCGTCCGCGTGATAAGTCTTTCGAGCTACAAAAGCCCCTAAATCATTGTAGCGATCCATTGCAGCATCTGTATGTCGTCAGCGCCTACTTGAAATATCAGATTATAAAAACTTTTATTTTCTATGGGAGCAAATAACCGGTATACAATATACCGATTAAAGATAGTCTACGTGTTAATTCAAGTCATCGTCTATCTGTGTGCCAAATTTCATCTAAATCCGTTCAGCTGTTTCTGAGTTCACTATTAACCGACGTACAAAAATCCAAACACTCACAAAATTTTGCATTTACAATTTAGGAAAATAAGATAAGAAAATGTAAGTTATATAAAATCCCGAAAGTTGTATACGAAATCATGCCATGATGGCTAAAAAAATAATGAATATCAGAACAGGCGTACAAATTTCAAACATTGCCCTTTTCTTAACGTTATATAGATAAATTGTATCTTATTAAAATACACAGAAAACACACAATCTTGAAGCTACAACGTTATAAGCATTCCAAAACATGATTTCCAGTGTTAGAAAACATCTAACCGACAAATAAAACACAAAAAAGCTAATATTAGCTAAGGCAAAAAGATAACCTTCCTGAATCCAGAGGAAATTGCTTCAAAAATATCTCTCATATTAATTTATATCCAGGGAAAAGATTTAGAATCATTGGAGCGAAGGGACTGCACCATCTGTAATGGAAAGGGCCCGGAGCTGCCGTCCTGAGCGAGTTTGGCTCGAGTATGCAAATGATTATTTCAGTAAATTGCCTCGTAAATGCCGTTATTACGCGAACTTGTTTTGAAATATAACCAGCTGTAGTTTCATTCATCATTGTTGCTGTGGATACTTTCTGACATACTTTTATGTAAGATATTTGCTTTAAATGTTTTAAATGGAAATTTGGGAGATTGTTGCTGTGGTTACTTTGGGGCCATCTATAAATTACGTCACACGGCTTTCATGATTTTTTGGCCCTTCCGCCGTCCTTGTCACGGCTGGTCACATTGTTGAGACTCCCCCCTTCCTAGTGTGACGTCACATATTTTGCAAATTTACATTTAGAAATTATTGAATGAAAACAGCGGTTCAGAAAAAATAGCAAAACTAATGACGTTGTTTCATCCGCGAAAGTCAATGCTCAAATTTTCCCTTTCTGACATATCTTTTTGTAAGATATTTATTTTAAATATTAGATTTCACGTTTCAGATACATATTCGACCAGACATAATATCATTTCATCCAGTCGGACTCATTCATAATTTATTATTATCAAGAATAATACGTACAGCAATGGAAAATATAACTTAGGTGCAACCTTTACTATAATAACTACATATATACAGACCTAATAATAATATAAAATTTATTAGATATTTGCAAACATAAAACATGCAGCAGTGGATAAGTATTACTTACTTACAACCTTTAGTACATTACCTATATATTTTTTTAGACCTAATAATGTCATAATAGCTCTAAGCTTCTTATTAATAAACCTTATCAAAGGAACTATATATAATAAACTACAAGTTTAATTTAAATTAACTCATATTACGCCGCGAACACATAGCACACAATGAAATCGACGTAAGCTATTAAAATTGCCGACGTTACCCCATTACAGTACATACTAAGCATAAAATATGGTGAACCTGTTGCTACGAACGACACAAATCATATTTGCACGCATTAGCGACAATGGTATTAATTTAATTACATGTTATATAAATATGTTGTAGCGCCACAAACAGTTGTTTTTAATGCGGCCATCCAAGGAAATGGCGACAGCGCTTTTTAAAACACATTAATATAATAATGTGTTATACTGTATATATTATGTCGACAGTTTAACATGTTTATGTATACAGACTTAAATAACTTGTCAGAAATTTCGCAGTGAGTTTCTAATGCCACTTATTTGTATAATCCCATTTAACTAGCTTTATATATGAATACAGATGAAGACCAATTATAATATTCTTTTTAAGGTAATCTTCACATTAATCCTGATAATCCTATAAAGTTTGGTAGCGATCAGAACTAGAATTCAATTGACTATAGATTATAATTAGTAATATCCGTGCAAAGCCAGGATGGGTTACTAGTAAAGGCATAAATCTAAAATAATAATAGAAATCATTATTTAGGACTAATACCTTTAATAATCCATGCCTACACTGTCTCGGTGGCGTAGTTACATAACGGTATAACTGCAGTAGTGACCTCTCGGGTTCGTTCCCCGGATCGGGCAAAGTGATATTGGGTATTTCTAAGTAAGTATCAGTTCGGAGTCTAAAATTTGTGCACAATGTATCCATATATAAGCTAGCCACCTACCGCATCATATAGGAGCAAAATACATACGGAAAGTGGGTACACTTGTTCCACCTCTATCTTTGTGGATAAAATCCGTGAGTATATGTATGTGAGTATCTCTAATGTAAAGTAGACACTACAAAATATCTTTGTTCTATAGAAAAAGTAACAAGTGAGGAAGAGAACTAATGGTGAGTGTAACTATCGCCCATAAACACACTGCCATAAGAATCTTCGATGCGTATTTGATGATAATCGAGATTGAAGGCATATGGATCGATTTTTCCGAATCATCTATCGAAGGCATAAATAGACTGATGAAGAGTATAGTATATAAATGTATACAAAGTCATTTTGACATTGCGTTACTAAATGAAACCACATACTCGTCTTCACCTTTATTGTCATTGTGTCAAATATCATCCATTAATATCAGTTTTCTGATTTTTCGATCATTTTCTAGTTTCATGCGAATATGGCGTGTGCGTTTATTTGTTTGTTCGTATATTTCTGACTAAAAGTAGGATGTTGCCGCTGCAACAAATTCTCTTAGAGTAGTAGTAGTGGCTTTAGGGCGCGTAAAATTAAAATGACTTTTTATTAATATTTATTTTATTCGAAACTTATTTTTTTCTATTTTACGTTTACAGCTCAAGTAACTTATTGTAAACTGTTATTTCCAAATAGGTAAGTATGTGGTTTAATTAAGTAAGTCGATGTCAAAATGGCCCTGTACATCAAAATTCGTTCTAAGAGCACTATCTCAATTGTAACAGTGACGTCCGCGCGATCTGTGCTTCGACAAGCGAACAAGCCGTTATTATTAGTTCATGTGATAAATTAACTGTCACCCAGAGAGACTGTGATGATGCCTATTCGACGGAAAACACGAGATGCTCGAGAGAAATGTGTCAAGAGTTCGTCTAATTGGTTCACAGTGTGGTTCATGAGTTTGAGTCTGAACTATTTGTGTAGCAGTTGATATGTCATTACTGAAATACGAAATTTTGTATCAGAGCAGATAGAGACCTTCTTATGTAATAGTGATAATCTGACATAATAGCTTATTTTGATGACTATTCGTGTTCTGGGGTATATAGACATCAGCCCTGTATTATACACTGTCCCACTGCTGGCACGGGCCTCTACTACTGAGAGAGATTAGGTCTTACTACGCTGACCTAGTGCGGGTTGACAGACTTCACATACCATCAAATTTCAGGGCTCAATGGTGTGTCGGAATAACTTTAACGACTATTTAGTTGCGAAATGGTTTTAACATCTTGATCTGATCACATTGCTGAAAGAAAAACGTTGATCGTAAACCATAATGCAATATAATAATCTGGTATCTTTTTGTAGTTATCATCATCATTATCACCCACATAAAGTCCACTGCTGAACCTAGACCTCCCCCAAATATTTCCAGACGCACCTGTCGAAAGCGGCCTGTATCCAGCGTGGTCCTACGACCTTTATCAAGTCGTCATTTTGTAGTTATACTAAATAGATTTAGATAGTATCACTGAGTGAAATAGTCTTGTACTCACGGTTAGGTAATAAAAGAAAAGTATAAGATTATCTATACTTTTCTTTTATTACCTAACCACGGCACGGCACTATGCACTATGGCACTACAGACACTTTCGTAGCAAATAGGCTATATGCATGTTTTGTGTGAAAAAGAATACTAAGTAGGAACTCGTGTATACAATCTGTCGACAGCTACAAAATATCTAGTGAATGAACTGTACTCAACCATACAATTATTTCTGATCGTACTCATCTTAATGTAAGCGATTGTACACTTAAACACTTCGCAATAAAGCTTTCAACACCTCTCAAGGGGGTCAACAAGAACCCCTTCGAAGAAACTCGATAACCATCATAACACAGTAATGTATCGACTCCACGATCCCGTTTAATAAATCCACATGAATGTACCACAGCGATCTATAGACGAAGTCGTTAAGGCAAACGCATTACTCAGTGGCAGCAAACGGTCGGAAATGTACAGGATGTACCGATATCTGGGGCATCAATTTCAGAATACTAGCACCGGTTGCAAGACGTCTATTGAATTGAGAACCGATATTTATTAGTCGCAAATACTTTAGACGGTAACAGCGTTCATTGATTACGTCGAAAGTGGGAAATTAAACGATAATTTACGTCGTTGACGTCGAAGTTTGCGGCTGAAGTGGTTGGGAGCGACAAAGCCTATTCAAGTTTGAATTGCGCAAAATATCGGACACTTGTTACACGTGGATTCGGATTATCGGAATATCATGAATAACTATGATATTCGAAATTAGTGAAGGCGTAAAACCATGTATATTCGCAAACTTAATAAGGGCCAGGTCTAAGGTAATGTAATAAGAAACATCCAATATAATAAAACCTTTTTTATGATCGATAAATGTTTATAGTGTTCTTCAAAATTGTATCTATAACTATAGATGGATTAAAAGTAATACTAAATTGTGAATATATAGCGGAGCACTAAAAGCGCTTTATGGTCGGTAGAATAGTTCCCAAGTGATATAGCAGACATTAGGTCTATTGGAATAGCCCGCCCGTCATTAATGATGGGACCTAATTCTCGTATTCGTTCGATATATTATGAGTTTTTAAATGAAAATAATAATGTTATTTTGTAATAATAAAATAAATTGTCCAATATGGCGAAATACGAATGCAATCACTTAAACGAAATATTGGTGTTTGAACTATGTTATTAGAGGCAAAAAATAAAAGCAAGTGATGAATTTTATGTAAAAAATTATCTGTCATTACACATTTTTCTAATTTACAAAGTTACCTAACGTATATACGTACATCTATACTTCTATGCCATTTTATAGTGCTGAAGTTTGTTTGTTTGAACGCGCTAATCTCTAGAACTACTGATTCGAATTGAAAAACTATTTTAGGGTTGTATAGCCCATTTATCGAGGAAGGCTATGGCTATATAAAGTTGGAAGTGTATCCAGCTAGAATATCGATGAACGAGAGATGATAAATTATTGCTAGATGTGAACAGTTAGACACAAATATCTTACCACTATTAATCGACCACTTTGTTTTTTTTTATTGCTACTTCAATGACAAGACGATTTTGCTATTCGCCTGATGGTAAGCGATACGACCGCCCATAAATAATAGAAACACCATCCAACAACTTGAATTACAAAATATTGTTTGGTATTCCACTGAGCTCGCCATCCTGAGACATGAGATGTTAAGTCTCATTATATCCCGTAGTTAGACTGGCTACAATGTCCTTCAAACCGGAACACAACAGTGAGTACATATTGCTGCTTGGCGGCCGAAATTGTGCAAAAGATCTCTTCTAAATAAATATAAATAATATCGTTGTTCCAAGAATCGGCACTAGCCACATAACATTGGGTTTTCGGACGATATTACAGACTTGCGAACGGCAAATGTTGAATGTGTTAGATTGCTGCGTGGAGCAAACTTCAAGGGATGTAGACAACTGCGAATTCCGACATAGTGATTAAGTTAGTGGAGTCTAATTTCCAGGAATTACAGCGAGCTTTACTTGGAAATTTACAATTGAAATACGGACGTAGACAGAACATCGCTATATTTGACCTAGTATATTAAAAGATCCTTAAAGTAACTTTTTACAATGAACATAGTAATAAACATTTAAATAACTCTTTTTTTCGGATTTTAACGCGGCTTTCTATATTATAATTTCTTCTCGATGATTCGATGATTTTGCCTCATAATGTAGGTGGATATTGTAACTTTGACTTTTCGGACGACGAAACCTCAGTCGCCCCAGCAACCATGCAGGCTACAAAGGTTACAAAACATCAGAAGAAAGTTATTATATAAAAAACAGCGATAAAATTGTTTTATTTTAATGTCTAACATTCGCGTAAACATAAAAAATCAATATAGTAATAAATATATTTAATCATAAACCTTCATGGTAAGCCGTTGTAGAGTGCAAACGTTATTGTCACAGCATGTATGGGCCGGCTACGGTTCGTGTGTCATTAGAAATCAATGCGACATAACTCGTACCATTTGTTCTACGAGTTATGTAATTTAATATTAATATTATAGTATTTGGAAGTTTGCTTGAAAATAGTTCATTACTTATTAATAATAATTATTATTAACATACTGCCTTGGTGGCGCAGTCGTACTGTATGCGCGGTACGGCAGCGCTCTAAGGTTCTGGGTTCGTTCCCGGGTCAGACAAAGTGATATTTGAGTTTTTCTGCTTATTGTCAGCCCGGGAGTATGGAATTTGTGCCCAATATGGCGATAGGCTCGCCCCCTATCACATCATGGGACGGAACACACTTGGCGAAAAGTGGGTTGCCCTGGTCGCGCATCTGCAAACCCCTTCGGGAATAAAGCGTGATGTGTGTGTGTATTAGTACAGAAATACATTCCGTACTATCAAGAATGAGCAATGATTCCAAAAAAATCGTATTGAAACAAACTACTGGAAATGTTTTGTAAACACTCACACAGCCGGGCTATAGATCTTGCCTAAGAAAGACATCAAAGTAAAGACCGATATATTAACAGTAAAAAAGTTGTAATTGTTTTCTTTGTTGTACGTGCGGATAACGTTGTTTCAGAAGCCCGAACTTAGCTCTGACGCCTTTGCTTTGTTAAGATAATCTTGGTGTGGCTCCCAAGAGACGTCAACAAAGAAAATTGGATGGGCAGAGAGCCAATAGCTTTTAATACAGAACAGTTTTTGACCCTCCTTATCTTCTTGTATGGTGTAATCGCGTTACTTTCACTATGTGTCAATGGGCTTAATTATTTGGAGCGAAATAGTTTCCGAGACACTCAGACCTTTTTGGGCTTCGTGATAATGTATGACTCGAACGTCCTTCTTATAAAATGTTATAAACAAAGATTTTATAGAATCACTTCAATTTATAAGGCCTTCACAACTACACTAAACTTAGGTTATCATGTACTTTATTTAGTAGCTCTATCTGTATAGTTTAAAAAATGATAATATACGGTCAACTACATAAGTAGTTGAACGAATTCAAAACTTTAATTGCCTATACAATATGTTTTGTTTTATTGACAATTTTTTTCCTTTTTGTGAAATTTTATTTTGACACACAAAAGTGTTTGCGTGATTTGAAGTTTGAATTAGTTCCGCTACTTATGTGAGTGACTACATAAACTTTATAAATATTAACACTACGGAAAATACTACGTTTTCCTAGTTTGCACGAGTTTTTACTCCCGAACAACTAATGATATTCGCATATTATTTTATGTTATTTTGAAATGCTTCGCTAATACTAAGTTTACATTACAGATCTAAAACTTAAAACCTCACGATTCAGACCTTTGGTAAACTGCAAAACTATCAATGGAACAATAAAATGAACAAAACTGTTAAAAATCAACTTATGTTCACATCTAAATCGCTGAAGACTTAAATCTAAGTCAACTCGTGACGTATCTGCGCGGTTGATTCAATAACTAAGAACATCAGACGTTGGAACTCAAATATGAATCCCATAAATATCATTAGCAGTTTATTAGCAAATAGTTAAGCTGTTACGCGTGTGCCATGTGCCAAAGTGACATTACATTAGAGGGCAATAACTGTCGCTTCGAGATCGTGAGAGCTCGCCTTATCTCTGTGTCGGGCTTCGAATTGATGCGTTTAATAACGGAAACGCTTCTTAAAAAGACTTAGGTGAACTAGATGTGGCATTTAGATTGGTACTGTACCAGTACAGTTCAATTTTGTCGTGCATGGCTGAAAGTCAAAACGACAAATTTATATAATTGTATATAACTAAATAATATATAATGATTATAATTAGGTAGATTATTACAGGCGATGGGACAATTTCCGTCAAATAACATTCAAGAAATTAATGTTGAAAAATCTATACTTCAAGTATTGAAAAAAAATATTTTTGGCAAATGGTCAGCAAAAGAACAAAGTGGCTCTGATCAAAAGCTAATAGTAGTGTCAATGTCAGCACATGACCATCCTCAATCCTCATCGGTGCATACGAGACGGCACAGTTTAACACCTGCTTTCCATAATTTTTTCGTGATCAAGAAATCATTTTATCTCTTATCTACTGTCTACACCTATCCTGTTGACTCCAGCCACAAAAAAAAACATTTTCAGAAGACACAAATTCGAAAAAAGTCGAGTCAAAAGTCGAATGCGATATTAGTCATTGGTTATATAAGTTGCCATAAACAAAATATAAGGAGCATTTTTATTTAGCTTAACCGTAAAGAAAATTGTAATATAAAATTCAATTGTTACGTATCCCATTTTACATGTATTTTGTGAAGTTGTAACTACACCAGTATGCAAACCGATACGAACTGGCGTACTGCCAACACTTTGTTTAGAGGTTATTTTGATTTGTTGCAACTTGCTGCTAAAATATTTGATAAGGGGCCTGCGAAATACAATATACCATATGTGTGCAAATATTATTACAAGATTTGTTTTGGTATATTAAGTTTAAAATAATAATAGGGTAAAAATGATTTTGATAGTAAAAGACACCGACTTTGGTGTTATGCAAATTGATCCTAGCTATAAGACAGAATACTATATTCCTATGATTCGTAGTGTTTTTAGCATAATAAATCTGCATACATTGGATATGCAATTTTTTATATTCTGTGTTTAGAAGAAGAATTGTCTTAATTACATATAAGGATAGTCATCCTGTAAAAGAAACGAAGCAGTCACTTCGTGTCCCTGTGTTTTGTATTTCAAAGTATATATTTATATTGATATATAAAGATGATGAATTTATATTTTGTTTGAACGCTTTAATCCCAGAAGCTACTAAACTGATATTAAAAATGTCTTTATTAATAGAAACCATATTACTCCTGAGTACTACTACTATTTATTACTGATTTTTTTTTCACGGGCGGAGTCATCCGCAATAATAATAATAATATCAGCCCTGTATTATATACTCGCCCACTGCTGAGCACGGGCCTCCTCTACTACTGAGAGGGATTAAGGCCTTAGTCCACCACGCTGGCCTAGTGCGGATTGGTAGACTTCACACACCTTCGAAATTCCTATGGAGAACTTCTCAGATGTGCAGGTTTCCTCACGATGTTTTCCTTCACCGTTAAAGCGAACGATAAATTCACAAAGAATACACACATGATTTTAGAAAAGTCAGAGGTGTGTGCCCTTGGGATTTGAACCTGCGGACATTCGTCTTCACAGTCCGTTCCACGCCCAACTAGGCTATCGCCGCTTTTTTTTAATCATCATCCGCAAAGACTAGTATAAAATATTTTTTGATATTTTACAATAAATTGAAGATAAGTATTATAAAAGAACAAATCTAGGTACCTTTTTTTTAATATTTTTATTCTTGTCTCATTCAGTTGCTTTTTATCCACGCCCTCCAGCCCAGCAGCGAACTCTATTAGAATGCCTGCGGGGACGTAACAGTCGACTAGCGATTCTTTAATGTCCCCGACCATTGACGTCGTTTGGTGAACCATTCCCGTTCCGCAATATGAAAAATCAAGTTATGATCATCAATATCGAACTATGCGGTGTAATGGGTGTTGTGCCGTTTCAGATAAGTACATTAATGTTCCGATTGAATGTTTATTTTCGGGTAAAAAATATTATATTATAGAAATATTATATATAATTTTTTGTTAAATTCTTTTAATTGCATTTCTCTCCCACTCTAACGGTGATGTGCGTGAATTAACGCATATAATTAATCAGACTCTGCATAGAAAAAATTGGGGAAAAAAATACAAAAGATTAGAAACAATCATTGCTTATGTATCTAGTAAAAGGCTGGTAAGTTAGCTAGGCTAGGGCTCATGTCCTCGCCGGTGAAGATCGTGACGCGTTATCCCTTTATTTCCCCTACCTGCCAGCCCGAGCTGGCTACTTTGGTCTGTACCTTTTATTCCTTATAATTTTTATCCCTAATTTAAAATGTCCATAGTTATATGTAATTTTAATAATGATTTAGTAATAATAATTATTATTCTTATACATTGTTTTCACGTATTATAAGTGTAACTTTGTTCGCCTACGTGATAAATAATGTATTTTATTATTATTTTTTATTTATTATAGGATATATTTTAGCAACGGCGTCGTGTAGATGTCGATATGAAACGCTTCAGTGATTTAGACATTTCTGTAGCACTTACGTATTTAGACGTGGGCGAAGCCGCGAGTAATGTCTAGTATTCATATAATTTCAAACTAATTTTCCACTTTAGTGACTATAATATTATTTTGCCAATTTCCTTTTTCTATACAAAAACGAATCTTAATTAACAGCTGTAAATTGACTGAATCAGGATGAGTCCTAAATTAACGTTCGTTAGCTATTAATTTGATTTAAATTACTTTTGGCCAGTAATTATCCTCTATTTGGCACAAGTGGTGCTAAAAAGCAAATGCCGCAAATATAACGAGAATTAAAACAATCCCAATGCAGCACATCAAAGCACTTCCTGTTGACTCAAAAATGGAATGAAAAAATCGGGAAAGGAAAGAAGTTTACACTGTAACATCGGATTCAGCAATCAATAGCTCTCAATTGGATGTGGGTCAGTATTTAGCGGCTCATTTCGATTCCACGACTTCCCTTACTTTGTTCAGCGGTTCTTTTTTCCTAAAGGATGTTCGGTGAATTGCAAATCTGTTCGGTTCAGTCGACTTCAAGGGAATGGCTCGCCTCCAGGCTGTGTAAATATTTAATGCATATTTCATGGAGACCCAGACGTTTACTTAGTAAGAGATCGGATAAAGCAACTTTCTTGGTGTTCGCGTGCTTCAAGATGATCGTAAATTAGTTGTCATTGTAATCTCAAGTAATCTTGGTTAGTTATGATAAAATTGATCGTCTATTAATATGATATATTTGATTACGAATGATTTCAATTGGAATTGCGTATTGGAATTCACTTAATGCTACAATTGCTTTGTGTTTAATCAACATTGTATCATGTACAAATTAAGTTGCTATGCTGCTTGATTATTATTAATAATATCTACTCGATCTTGTATAGCATTTAGGATCGCCAATAACAACATTTCTACGTGATACCCTTGCCATTATTCATGAATAACCATAGACCAAAATATTGGTCCATAATTCAACTAAACATGCAAGCCATAAAAATATACAAAATTCCCCTTCCTCTATAATAAATAGGTGAGTGCTCAAATATTTTTTACCTCCATTTTGTAGATGGATGAAATGAAGCTGACCACTTTATTTTAGAACCCCAGCGAGGGTAGACGGTGCATTCTTAATAAACTGCAGCCGCGGTATGCATATAAATTTGCTAGCAATGAATTAAATTTTCCACATAGCCACGTGCTAAAACCGAAGGCTCTGGAGGGTAGATCCCGGATCCTCACTTTTGCATATCTTCGGACTTGATAATTTTTCCAAGCAATTTCTTTTATTAACATTTTGAATGTTTATGAGCGTAGATTGTGTTATAATTTAAAATATGGAAAGGCTAGTGAAATACTTAATGCATTTATGAACTTGATGAACTCGCGATGAGTTTAGTTTTTAACATAAACAGACATCGTCAATATTTAGGTAACATTCTACAGGAAAATATAAGCAACCTTCATGGAATCAGATTTTTTCGATACTCATAGAAAATATTTAGGAACTTCGAGTAATACATATGACTGTGCTGTAAAACTTAGACTACTAAGAAGCCAAACTTTCAAGACCCTGTCATTTTTAAGCAAGTAAATGAACTACTCAATGAAAATACTCTGTATTCCACTTAACTACTCGATAAGGCACAAAACGTGCCAATATTAACCAAGGAAGGATAATAATATAATTTCCTGAGAAATCCAATACACCGAGCGACATTGTTAAGTCACGCATAAAAAATAAACATTTTCGTATTATATATATTTCGGTATGTCAACAATATCGGCAACAACGTTTCGTTTACATAATAAGTGCCTATTCCGGCCAGCCGTGCGTTAACGTGAAAAATTACTCGCGTTTCAGACGGGTAAAAAAAACGTTCGTTTTAATCAACTCGTTAAAAAAAGCGCATTCTAGAAAATAATCGCGTACCCGTTACAGAGTGGAAAGTTAACGAGAGTTATTTAAAACGGGCCGACGTACCGCGGGCGAAATTGTTTCACTTTGAAAAATCTACGCTAAATGATGTAAAACTCATATGTGAGCAGAAACGGATAAATACTGAGCGACGGGCCGACGTGCGTGCAACTGTTCCTGCGATGTAATTACGCGGTTGCTCTACAATATGAGTTTTAGCTACATTTTTGGACAGGTCCTCCGTGCATATCCTGGACATATTACGAACTACAGACGGCTTTGTTTTATTTTAGTTTCACAGTTTGTGGCTCTTGTGACTTTATATAATGCTTTGCCTACTGTATATCTATATATTTGTTCGAAATTACGTATGCAGCAGAGTAGATAACACCTTTAGAATTTATAAAGTGAACAATTTATTTACTACTATCAAAGGTTACACCAATGACGTTTTACAAAATAAATGTTAATAAAAACATCTTAGAGTAACACTACATCGAATATATAACTATAACACCCAAATAATATTCTTGTTATTTTTCATCGTCATGGAAACCACAATGACAGATCAAAATCAGCCAGCTAAATCGGTATAATTTATAACACCTTCAACAATTTTTGCATAGCACCAGCAAATCGGAACGCGTTAATATTACTTGAGATAACCTTATTATACATATGCATGAAAAGACGAAAAGCATAAAATTTATCCAACCAAAATTCATGATACAGATAACATATTCTACTACACACTGAATAAATAAGTTAGCTATAATAAATTGATCAGAGAATTGAATATTTGAAATGTAAATGGCTAATGACAGATGGCGCATTTAAGCGTGTACCTACATCATTGCTGTCTGATTTTCTGCATGCTAAATTAACGCTTATTTAAATTACTATTGAACGATGTCGAAAATTACTTGATTTGTTATTGAAAATGAACTTTACTCATTTTACATGAAGGCTTACTATGCTTCGTGATTTTTTTATTTGCAATATTATTTTACTAACTTTGTTTATGTTTCTTTTGTTAAATAAGACATTACAAACAATTCAATAATTAAACTTAGGGTCCACGCAAATGTTTACTTTTTTCTCCAGATAATCCTAAATGGCTGTAGGGATTTGTCCATATGTGACTTTGAATATATGTTTTAAACTTATCTGCAAGACTTATATAGTCTGGCATAAGTTAACTTATAGCTTGAACGCCTCCAAATAATATAACGATATTGTGTTTGTTTAATTTGCTACGCTTGAAATCACTTTTCAATTAAATTACATACATGATGAATTATTCTAACTTAGCTTACAATAGAGATATAAGTTATAATATTTTACTTATTGTAATCGTAGTGTTAAGTCTGCTGTAAAATCTTATAAATGAATAAATATGTGAACCAACTCTTAGTTTCATAGTATTCCTATTTGACAAGGAATTATCATTTCGTTAGTGCCGCTGCACCAAAAAGTTGAGGATTCGCGGCGCGCCTTAATGTTAGTCTTATGAAAAATCCTTAGAACGGCCGTGAATTATCGCGAAACATAACACTAAATCCAAATTTGGACATAAGTACTGGATATAAATCTATGCGATGTTATGCGTGACTCGCGTGCGTTGCCTATACATGCGATTTATTGTGGGGAAAAGGAATATGGCCGCCCCACTGGGCATCGCCTCGGGCAAACAACTGTTTAATGTACATTATTGCGTACAGTGCAATAAAATTTTATTATTTTTAATTTTAAATGATTATAGAGCGGCTTTTTTCTGTTTTTAAATATTTATTTTGACACTACATACTAATTCACTAGCTAGTAATTTCTTATAAACACAATATGCTATATACAACTTTAACATTATTACTACATAATGTTACGTATTGGATAATGTGACACTAAGTAATCAAATTATTATCTAACTACTTTTATAGTTATTCCATAAAATAAACAAAAGCTATCGCCTTTGCACTCAATCAAATAATGTCCATCATATTTGTTACGAAGTTTCCTAATTTATAAATTCATACACCATCATATTTTATGCTGGGATCAAAAACACGACATCGAATATTCTGTTTGTTTTAAGAAGGGTATAGTCCGGTAATCTCGTCAATTTATATCATATTTGCAAAGACATTGAATATTATATTGGTCCCTTATAAATTCCTTAAGGTACATACCATATTTAAATAAAACTAACGGATTTTATTGCATTTATTTACAATATTATTTTCTCCCGCTGTTTCGAAGACTTTGCAGCGTTCATGGTCACGGGGCGGACTGACTGTGGCTTCGAAACGTCGAAAGAAAATAATTATTTAAGTAACCGCGATAAAATCTGTAAAATAGTTTTATTTAAATATGTAACTTTCGCGTTAACATAAGAAATCATTGTACCTACCATATTGTAGCAAAAGCGCTGTAGACATAATTAGCAATTTTATGAAATATGAAAAAAAAACACAACCGACGAGCTAATGTGATAAATCAATCCATAATTATAGAACGTCCTAATAAAACTTTAACCGCGCACGTGCAAACTTTGGAATGAAGACCCCGCATCGGTATTCCCCGAGTGCTATGTCTTATCCTTTTTTAAACGAGGCTTAAAAAGAGTGCTCACCTCCCTGTAGGAAACGACTTCCTGTTCCTCTAGCATTGGAAAGTCCATGAGCGATAGATGCTGCTTACCATCAGACAGACTGCTTGCTCGTTTGCTTATTAAGTCAATAAAAGAAAAACTAAGGGACAATCCATTGGCGAAAGGTCCATATAACCCGATTCCCGCTGGCTTCCCTTTATGTAGAATTTTTGTAGCATCTAATTATTATCAAAACGATTTGCAGACATTTATGCAAATTTGTACTTACATGTTGTGTCGAGTTCCCTTTTCGAAAATTTCACCTTTCCCGACTGGGACAATCATATCATCCCAAGCCACTAACTACCTATGAAGTTTGTTGACAATGTCCAGCGCTACCGACGCGTGTATAACTAGTACAGATTTCGTATGCTAACCACAAGTTTATACCATTTACGTAAATAAATAAATGTTGTTTGGATTCGGTGTGGGCTGAGCCAATCTAATTAAGCTATGTGAGTTTCAAATAAAGCACTGGCTAAAACTGAATTTGCCAGTTAAACAAGTTTCCACACAAGTTACTTGTTGTATACATTTTTGATTCAATTTAAATGTATTTAGTTAACTGATACATAGCTTTAATCAGGGCTTAGTACTTAGCAGAAATGGTTCGGATTAATGAACATGAGGTTGTATGTTTATATATGTAAGTTTTGTTAATAATGCTTATTGTCAAATAATCATTGACATGTTACTGACATATTAGAACACCCAAATATAAGTTTTCAAAAAGTGTATCATCATAATCCATATAATCAATTCTACAAACCGCAAACGTAACCTCATCTTAGACATGTTCATTCCAATTCAACAAATGTGTACCAGCTGCCGATTCCACATAAATAGAAAAAGGAAACATTTTCATTTCTCAGATCGCGATTTCTCTTTTGTAGTGAAAACAGGCACAAGATGCCAGGCGACAGGTGCGCGTGAAAACAATTGCGTTTCATTAGGACAAACACTTCTCGGTCGCGTTGTTTTTCCTTAGTTTTGCTAGTGTTACAGTATTTACGTATTTCACTTGAAACACACGAGTTGAAACATTGTTGAGTAATTAAACACAATAGTAGAATTTGTTTGTTCAAGCTTTGTACAGGAATTTGTTTGTGCTATTTCTAAGGTATGCGCTTTGCACATTAGAAATACGTCTGTTAAGTGGTTTAGTTTTTCTAGAATGTACATTATACGGGTCTTAGAAAAAAGAAAAATATTGTAGCATACAAACATAGCATCATGCCGTTTCCCTTTTTTCAGGTGTAAGCAGTGGTGTAACATCTACATTTCGCCAACAATATTAAGTCCCATGTAATAGATGGCGAGCCTATTATCAATTACTGGGCACGCTTCCAAGCTCTGAGTTGATACTGATCAGAAAAACCCAATATTATATTTTTTTGTCTAATTCACCTAGGAATATTGTAGCGATTGATTTCCACTTCCATTGCTACTATCCAAAACGGTTCTAACGATCACTAACGAATATAAAAATACATATTTAATTATTTTTTACCTTTCTACTATTTTCGTCCTTAGGCATCTCACCGCCGCGTCACGAGTGCGTGCCAAAATAGTTTGAGAAGTTTATTTCAATTAGCTATCGCTAATTAATCAACCACTTAATCATTTTGTGGTATTTACGTTTTGTTAAAGACTTACATTCTTACTTATAAACTTGTTTTAGCGTTAAGAAGTGATTAAGCATTGCTTAGATAGCTGTCAAAAACATTACCGGTTTCCTAGTTTAAACCTTGTTAAGAGGCAAGATGGCGGGTTTTGACTTACAGCTGATCGAGTAAATTTATGTTTTAACTAAGCATAGCTTTGGGAAATTTTTATAAGTAGGTAAGGCTGTTAATGTGAAACAAATGTAGAAATATTATACAAATAAACAATTGTTATAGAATTTGTTTTATCCCTTTTTGTACCATCATATCAATATATCACATTGTATTATAAGTAAAATGCAGTAAATGTGCTATAAATCGAACCATTTGACATTATAATGGTAAATTACAAATTACACAATTGCAATTTACGTAGTAGACTCACAGGTCCCATAATTTCGAGAGCATTTTACGTCACTGAAATAAAATCATTGCCTATAAGGCACATTTATTCCATGGCCGTACCTTAGGATGTGGGGCAGTCCTGATGGATCACTCCCCAGGGTGACGCTAGTTGTACTTACTCAATGAAAAACCTAGCTAGGGTCAAATGGACTATATTTTTTACCGATAAATGTGCTTGTGTTGTGAGTTGTTATTACTTTTAGGGACCCTCCCTATATTTTTTGTGGATTACATCGTGATTATATTGTCCTGTAAGAGAAGGGTCTGTATAATTTATATTCAAGACACTTTCAGCACATTCCGCGTAGATCGGACCGCCAATAGCTAAAAAATTAAAAACTACCCTCTCTATCCCTGCTCCGCATAGAAGTCAAAATAAAAATTAAACGATAGTATCAAATCTTTTTCTTCTTCTTTATCCTATACATTCACCCAATGCTGACTGTAAGCCTCAAATATAGTATCAAATAATGTACAATAGATTAGAATATGTACTTTTATTATAAAATCAAATCACTATGATTATACAACACACTCGATGTTAAAGAATGGATAAGACAGAAAAAAAACTAACGACAATTAGGAAGGTATGCAGGAAATTAAAAAAATACTCACAGACAATATAACAATATTTTTCCAACACAAAATTTATTAGACTAACTTAAAAATCGCTGGATAGCACTATTTGCATATTACACGTAAAGTAGTCCGCAATCTTACGCCAGAGTTGGAAATAGGCACAAACAAAGTCCAAGCTATTTCTTTCAAGATCAAGGTGACATGAGACGTGAAAGGCGCGTGGGGTAATTACCCCAAGTAATTTCATTTGGGGAAGGGAAATGCAAAGAATAGATAACGAGGACAATTCTAATTATAAACCCACGACTTTATTAATAAATAGGTTTAAGGGCCCATAGTAATTTATTATACATTTAGTAGTGCTATACCTGTGCAAACTTTTCATATTGGTATTATGAGACTGAGGGTCGGCGCATATAATATGGTGGAGCACAGACAATTGTTTACAGTTAAACTATTATCGACATTGTCTTCATTGAAATAATATTCAAAATTAATTAACACAACAATAAATTCCTTGCTCTTCAGGAATTTATTATTGACAATAGTTTTACAGTAAAAAGTATAAAATACTAATAAGAGACATCTTTTGAAATCTTCAGCCGTAGTCATGTAGTGTAAGGACTAAATAAGAATAAATATTCCACAAGCTTCATTAAGAATTCAAGATGACACCTCAACAGTCACGACTTTAGAAAAGTAAATGTTGTAACGTCAGAGAATGAAGATTTCCTCATAGTAAATTAATTGTGAAAGCATCTAAATGTAAGGAACAAGCGAAATGGACCCTTAACTGAAAGATATTAAACTTGCAATTTTCCTGCAAATTAAGTTGACCTGAAATATCTGGACCCTTTTATTTCCTCTGTAGTTACGTTGTGAATGCTAATAATGTAAAAGGGTGCTTGTTTAAATTTATTGAATAATTAAACTTAATTCTAGAGACTGAATTATGCAAAGACACAATTTTGTACATTGTTATTGGCATTTTGAATGTTTGCTAATTGTTTTAGCTATTCATTCGCGGCGTTTTTGTTGAGTAAAATACGTTTTTGAGGAAAAAACAATACATTTTTAGATAGAATTTTATTTGAATTGTTCTCTTTTTGAAGGTCTATATGTTTTGATAAATTATTTATTTGTGTATAAAATCTGATGCCGTACTAAACTATCTCCTTTGCGTAGACTGTACCATACACATGTGTTTCTACTGAGCTCTTAAATGTCAAAAATGCCTTTTAATCACTTCGATTACTGGGTATCTTACACTACGTTTAATAATTATTGTATACCGTCCCACTGCTGGCCACGGGCCTCCCGTATTACTAAGGCCTAGCGCGAATTGGTAGATTTGACATGCCCTTTAAAAATCCTTTAGAGAATGTTTCTGACTACATACTATAATATAATAATTACCGACATGACAATTTCAATCAAGTTAATCTTTTTTTTAACGATCATTATTTTAATCACTTACCTACATTAAAATTAGTATTAGGCATAACGCTTACATATTCCACTCTTCAAGGTTACAAACCGTATTGGCACACAATACAAAAAGCATGAAAAACAAAAGCCTGTTCCGCCTTACACTGAAAGGGGAACCTTGTATGTCGCACCACAAAATGTTTGAACAGTTGTTGAAAACTTTTAGTCGTTGCGATCAACTGTAAGCCTTTCTTCTACTCTCAACAGTTTCAAGAGACCATGCGTCTTTAAAGCATTGAATAAATGGACTTGTTCAGTTGCTTCGGCGACGTAGTGGGAGTTACATTGACTTGTGTTGCCGAGTGTTTGGTGATAAATGTTTGTTAAACAAACAGCATTTTTACTGTCAGTATTCTGAATTATAGACAGTATCGGATATACGATGTACGACAGATGATCACTTTGCTAATTACATTTTCTGCACGACTATGTGCTTTATTTATTACATTATAGGGATACACGTGACAAAATACCTATTATAATTGTGCCGACGAGTTGCGTTAGGAACTCAAATATTTCCTTCTATATTCCGCAAACACACTTTATAATTACAACTATTACCAATTTATAAAAAAATATTGATAACATTTAACGTACGATACATTTAATTAAACGCCTTGCTAATTGCTCCCATTTATGCTCCAAGAAATAGGCAAAAGCAGTACAACTGGCAATGGTTTAAAGCATTTCCTAGCACAACTAACTAACCCGTTCAAAGCTCGCTTGACTCTTTAGATAAATAGAAAACTCGCTGGCACTACGTTCTAGGTTGCCATTACTGAAACCGATAAATGTGAACTAGAACATAGAGTTGCTGGAACGGCTGAAATAACGTTTCTAATTTCTAACTTGTTAAATGGAAATAAAGTGGTTAGTAGATAGTCATTTTTTGTGTCATTTACATTTGTGGCTTGAAATGCAAAACAGGACCTTACTGGAATTTCTTTCCTGGATTGTTCAGCTCGAAGAGAATGTTTCAAATAATGTTATTCAATGAGTATGACGTTTTCTAGATTTTAAATAAAATTAGGTCAATGGAGGTAGCCAGGTTTTAGTACAAATATACGTAAATTGTAGTTTACACCACATTATTACCTCGGTGGCGTAGTTGTACTGCACGCGCGGCACATCATTTTATAATCATTCATTTCCGACCAAAGATTAAAGTCTTAATTTTGTATTTTGTTGTTTTTATGTGACGAGTATTTACTTAGTAGTTGTGAAACACTTACCCCCTTATTCATAGATGTTATTTATCTAAGGACGGAGCATTGCTGTGATAACGAGTCTGTTTCTCAGTTTTGTTTATCTGACAACTTGCTATTTGTTCAGCTTTGTATAGCTGACAGCCAACTAGATTCAAGTTGTATTTCAATATTAGCCAATCACAACGACCTACTCTACGCACTGCGAAGGCTGCCATGCCATTAGCAGTGAGAAACAGACATTGTTATCACAGCAATGCTCCGTCCTTAGATAAATAACGTCTATGAATAAGGGGGTTAGTCTAATAGTCAATGTTGATCAAAATAGCTATTATATTTTTTTCACTGCCCCGTTCCATATGCACTAAGTCCATGCACGTGCGGACATACGACCACAGCCGGCCACTCGCTACTAATCAGTGTTTGCGCATGACGACGAGTTCGATCAGCTGGGACGTTTCGGCCCGCCGCAAAGTCGCGACAAAAGCCAATTTCTTGTGTGTTTTCCAGCTAATATACTGTAGTATACTAGAATTCTAAATTGGCGGTTTAGTCTGAAAAATTTGAATTAACTCCTACAATTTTGCACGTGATCGATTCTCACCACCATCGTTAATTCTAGATCGATTTACTTACATACTACATTCATAGATCGTAAAAGTAACAGCTAAAGAAAGCCATAAAAATGCCACGAAATTAACATGTAAATTTGAATATTGGCCCGATATGAAGGTAGACGTTCCCTGTCACACCATCGCCCATCGTCCCATGAGACGAAACGACGCAAAAGTGGGTGCCCTAGTAGCACTATTGCCTACCCCTTAGGGATTAAAGGCGTGATGTGTGTAACTTTCGATTTAATTTGGATAAAAGTAATTTTCAGTATATTTTTTTGCTTCGAATGACGGAACGAGCTTGCCGTTCACATGGTGGCAAGCGATAGGAATGCCCTTAAATAGTAAAAACACCATCCAACGCCTTAAATTACAAAGATGTTAAGTCTTATGTCCAGTAGTTACACTACTACAATGTAAATATTTACTGTTGCTAAAGAAACTCGCCGTTAGTGGCTAACATTAATAATAATATTAACATAATGTTTATTATGAAGTCTACCTACATCATAAATTGTAATCTAACAGACAACTGAAATGTTATGTCAACTAATTTACCTCCAACATTTCGCATCCAAATTGTTTATACGCGGTATTACGTGTTTAGTTGCCAAATAAACACTGAAAAGGAAAGTTTCTATTACGTTACGCAAACACATTTATATTCCTTGTTCGCGAACAATGTTTTTTCATAATTAGCCACTGTATGTAGATTAATTTAGAGGGAGAGAACTTAATGTTAGCAAGTTCTGGTCTAATTTACTCGGGTTTAGAGCAAAGACGTGTTTCCATACACGGAGCCAAGATTCCCTGGGAGTTATTTAACTAATTTTACATGCGGGGCAAGTTTTAACCCCACTACCATCTGTTTGCTTTACCGCTGTCGTGAGAACATCTTTGCGGGGCGAAATTCTACTCGACAGAGCGTCTTGTACGTACGGCCTTCGGAATTAGCTGGCAAATTCAAACATTCAACTCGTCCCGTAGTTACAACTGACGAACTCCGCGATAAATGTTGTCGAATTAAACTCGATGCGCTACTATGAAACACGCGTTTTGAATTTGACAAATTTAAATACTCCAAGAATACAAGTTACTTCACTGGAGAATCATCTTCGATTGCTTTCTATTCTTAAAACGAATGGCCTATATTTAAAGCAACAACTGTTTTCCAGCATCCCAAATTCGAAAGCAATTCGATCTCTCCAAACGAAAACACCGAATCCCCACTAATGCTACAAAAAAAAAATTCGCGGAGTATAACGAAGATTTGTGAACTTTATTGGAGCTAAAATCCCCCTAAATCGTACAGAAGGTCCATGCCCGGCCATGCAGCAATTTAATACCCGACTTACATTCCAATTATTAAGAAAATATTACCTAAAGAAAGATATTAAAATACAGCCGTATGTGATCATGGATGCATCTACGTACGCAATATAAACACTAAAGATTTACGACCGAAGTATTGTCTAGAGAAGTACACAGACATTACTATAAATAATCCTAATGTAATAAAAGCCGAAATAAGAGAGTGGAGCGCTGAGAATGGTAGCAACAAGGAGCGTATTATTCAGTGTCACCGGCGGGACGTGTCCTGTAATATATGTTTTAATAAAAGGGTTTCAATTCTCACCCGAACATACATCACCCGAAGAAACCCGAAGTATCAATAATATCGGGAAAGATCTTCAATTTATTATTCATTGAAGTCGCTGGGCGGGGCGGGCCCCTATAAATCCCGGGATCGCCACTAAATCATCGTTTGCAGGAGCCGGAAGGACGTGTGCGGGCGCAATTTTTATCTTTTTTCATAGGTGGAAACAAATGGATATATTGCAATTGTATGCGTAATTATTCCTTTTCCGTTCAACGTGAATTATAGTTTGCAGTTCATGTATAGCAACAAACGCGTTACAAATCAGAACGTTGGCACACATTACGTTTCCCAGACTTACATTAACAATGTATTCAGGGACCTAAACAAAGAGAACCAGGCGGATGCTATGCCCACTAAAAGAATCCATAAAAACTATAATGATACCCTCGTCACGTACGGACATCTTATTTATCTAGTCACGGGAAAAATCATTGTTTCCTTTTTCGTTGTGTTCAAGCAAAAACACGCCTTATTACCGCCAGTGGCTAACAGATGAACCGGTGAACGGGACCATTGTCCGGAACTTTGTGTGTGACGTTTGTTCCTCCGGAAAGCGGAAAAAATGTGTCGCCATGTGAAAAAATAACTATACATTCATGAGTGTTCCATTATTTTCTCTGTTGCTATTCAGAAAGATTTTTTTTTAATTTTAATTGTTTACTTGTTTTATTTCCTCCTATTCAAGATAATAAACAAAAAAGCAAAATTTAAGAAGCAAGGTGCTGTTTCATATTTTACTATCTATATTATTAGAATTAAATATAACCAACTGAATACATAAAATTAATAGAATATTCAATTTCAATTAATCAAAAGTAGTAGGTAATCATCTTTGCTTTCAACATAGGTACATTAATCCAATGTTCGTAACTCATGTACCTTATATTAATTAACTTAATTATACCAAGTTCCAAAGTTATCTTGACTCGCGAGTAAATTAGTTAATAAAGTCTATACGTTTATTTTCGTTGAATTTTCTTAATTACCAAGTGATGGGGAATGATAGTTCGTCTTGAAAATAAAAATAAAGTTTATTTGAATTTGAATTTACAATAATTGTGCATTGTATTAGTGACCGTTGTCGGCTGCCAAAGAGACGCTGCTGCGGGGGTTCCCGGCCGTTCCTCACACCCGACGCGCCGACGCTCAGTTCCATTGGCCATCACCGGTCCGCCAATCTTGTGTGCGCGTCGGCTCAACCGACGCCCGCGAAGCGACGGTGATTCGTCGTTTCAAATTGCCGCGTCGACTGCAAGGTCGTCGGTGCGGCCCGTTGATTGACGCGTCACGGCGCAGCCCGCGGTGCGGCAGAACAGCGGGCCGCATAGAGCTTATTAAACTACGGCGCCAACACCAAGGTTAGCATTCAAACATACGTGACAGTTTAATTGTTTAATCGTAGTTTTAATGACAAATTTAAATAAAATATACAATTAAAGTTACAAAATGTGCCGGTAATGATAGAAGATAAAGAATCACAAGTGAATAATTTGAAATAATAAAAACTAATTAAGTCAAATCTTAGTCATGAGTCTGTACATTTCGTAGCAACGTAAAAAAAGAATATGATGAGTTCATTATCTGTAACAAAAGTATTTACTTTTCATATAAGATATTTTTTGGAAAAAGTACATAAATTACATAAAAATATCTTAAAGCAACTTACAGATGTAAAAGTGGTTAGTGAAAGCATAAACATCTTTCCACCTGTTATAGTCAGTGGTCTTTTTGCCCTTTCAACAAAAAGTTGTAAATTGCTCTTGAATTTTTTCGGCATTGCTGTCCAATCACATTCGTATACAGACGAGCACAAAAGCACACTCTGAAACATTGAAACAGCATATCGCAATATTTTACAAAACAAACAGGACAAGAAAATGCAATGGCTGGGAAAGAATTCTAAATAAAGTACTTTTGATATTTTAGGATGCGACACGGGTAGTCTGATGTTTAGTTAAATTGCAGCGGCAAAATAAGTTAGGGGTCGAACTGGATAATTTTAGATAATGTAAATACATTATAATAAGCTGTTGTCCCTAGGCGAAGCAATCAAATGAGTACAGCGTAGGTTTAGCGCTTTCTTTTCTTACTAAAAATTGAGAAAAATTTACCAGCTCCATAACGCGTGTCCCAAACCAGCACGGCACAAATATGAAACTGATCATAACACACATATACGTCCCAAGAAATATATAGTACTCGAATGGCGCCGGCTATGAAACAAAAACAAAATCTACTTATAAATCTGAATTATAAAACAGAAACTTTCAAATTGGGCCCACAAAAAAAGTAAAATGATAGAGTAAATACTTTATATTTATATTAAAAACAGATGACAGAGTGTAGGTGGGTCGTTTCCAAATTTGGGGCCAAAACCAAAATATTTGATTTAATTTTTGTAGCCTTAATGTTATCATAAATCAAAGTACTGTAACTCAGTTGCCTTCACGATACGCGCGTTGTCCCATTACAACATCTTCATGAATACTGAAAAATTAGAAGTTATTCCTATAAAACTAGCCCAAATCTCATTCGTATCACTGATTCCAAATTCAAATTCTATCTTGTTTACTTTTTATTTCAATAATGCGTGATGGAAATTGGAATGTTATTAATTTCGTGTATAATATAACTCAAAGAGAAAAATATTTGGATATTGAGACATTTTTAAAAATAAAAACAATACGATTCCAAAGCTTATTAAAAAAGTTCGTTTTTAAATTTTCATTTGTGTCGCCGTCATTAAATGCGCAATAGACCCGCTGGCTACCCCCTTCCACCGCGCTCCTTACCCCGCGCGATCCGTGGGTACTCAGTCGGCCCCTAACGAGCTTGTTGTGCAGTCGTGTACGTCATTATTTTAAGAAAAAAACCGAATTGCAGGTAAGATTTTGAAACTTTTACAAAAATCACATCATTAGTGTTTGGCGGCATATTGTGTTTTATTGTTTTATTTTTATCTTATTTACTTAGATAAGTGCCAAGTGCATATTTCGATTTCAATATTAGGTCATATTCTAGAATTTTCTGTTTGCCTGGTAAATTTAAAAATCTTCAATAAATTCATTCGTGTCCCTCTCATTTATGTCGTTTCACAAGTCACACGAATGATATGAAACGACGTACAAATGATAAAAATTACGAACTTATGTATTTTTTTTACTTTCTAGGGAAAATATTGATTATTAACAATGACTAAACCGAAGAAACAAAAGAGCGAGGAAGAGTTAGAAAGACGAAGAGTAGCTAGAAGGCCGAAATATAAAGAAATTAAAAATAATTCTGAGCTATATGCCGCTGAACATGAAAAAAAGAGAAAAAACTACTTGAAAAGAGAGGAAAGTAAAAAAATTAAAAGCATTAACGAAATGAGTCCACGGGAACAACGGATTCAAAGAAGGAAATGGAAGGAGAGCGCTAGTAAGTATTATAAAAAGAAAGTAAGCCAAAAAATCATAGATACAGTTACGGTTAGAGAAGCAGATAATGAAGATGTGCAAGATATCCTCAGTGAAGATCCGTTAAATTTAGCAGAACAAGAAAAGAAGTCTAATCCAAGTAACATGGAATTAAAACTGATGAAAAAGATTCAGAAAATAAAAATGCAACATAAAAAACAAAAACAAAGTTTTATACTATTGCTAAACAGATACAAAGCCAAAATTAAAGTTTTACAAAGACAAATATTTAAACTATCTAGACTAACAAGCAATAAAATTGAAAATAAGGAAACAGACAAAAAACAGTTATTTGACAAACTTTTAAGTGAACAGATAATACAAAAATTTGCGACAACCACAAGTAGAAATGAAAAACGTGCAATTACAAATTTAATTGATAAAAAAAAATTTAAACATTTTAAACTTTCCACAGATCTTCGTAAAGTGTGCCTTAGATAACGCCTTACGAAAGAAATACAAAATAAGGGGTTCAATGTTCAAAAATTGGTAGAAAACTTTTATGAAGATTATATAAATAGCCGGATTACTTCCGGTAAGAAACAATATAAAAAAAAATATGGAAAAGTCAAACAAATACAATATCTTTTAGATTCGATGAAAAATTTACATAAGAAATTTTTAGCAGAAAACACCAACATTAAAATTAGTTACACCACATTCACAAAACTTAGGCCCTTTTGGGTTTCTCTTCCAGTTGACGATCGTGATACATGTGCCTGTACATTGCACACAAATTTTAACTTATATCAGCACTAAATAAAAATAACATTATTGATGTAAAAGACAGCCAGAATTTGATAATGCAAGTCTGTTGTGATAAATATAATGTAGATTGCCTTAACCGCAAATGCAATAATTGTAAAGATAAGATGGTAGTATATAAAGAATTCAGGAATGATCAAGATATACAATACATGGAATGGGAAAGAGATACAAAGAGAGTAGTTAGCAAAGATATAAAAATAATAAAGAAGAAACTTAAGACGGCAGACCCACGTAATTTGATAATAAAACTGGAGAACGCATTGTCTAAATTTTTATCGCATACAAGTAATATTGTTAACCAGTACGCTACAATAAAACGCTTGAAGGAATCACTGAATAGAAACGAATCATTGATTCATATGGATTTTTCTGAAAATTATGCCTACAAATATGCCGAGGAAGTTCAGAGCATGCACTTTGGGGGCAGTCGTGGTCAAGTGTGCCTTCACACGGCGGTTGTATATTTAAAAAGAAAGGTGCATGCGACGGAAGCCTATTCTCTTTGCACAGTTAGTCAGTGCACACGTCACGATGCAGCGGCGGTGTGGGCTCATTTAGACCATTTAATAAAATTTGTTACCAATGAATTGCCACAAATTAATCGTATCCACATTTTAACAGATAGCCCTTCTATCCAGTACCGAAATAAATATATTTTTTATATTTTAACGCAACTAAAGAATGATTTCCCCCAATTAAGCCTTGTCACTTGGAATTATCAAGAAGTTGGGCACGGAAAAGGTGCTCCCGACGGCATCGGCGTAGTAATAAAGAGAACTGCTGATTATCAAGTTAATTGTAAGCAGGATATTGGAACTTTTGATGCATTTATAGTCGAAATTGAAATTGTCGAGGAAGACGAAATTAAAATAAAAGATTTGATGCTGCCCAAAGATATTGCTACTTTCAAAGGCACTATGGGAGTTCATCAGGTGATTTTTTAACAATTATTTTATGTTTAATGCTACATGATTTGATTTTGAAATATTTTAATTTAAATATAATTTTCCTTTTAGGTTGTCTGGTCGTCTGATTCTACTTATTTGGAATTCAGAAAACAGAGCTGCTTTGAATGCTTAAATTTTGCTTATATACATAATAAACACATACGTTTTTTTAAAATGTATAAAACTCCAACTGAATCTGTAATACATAATGTCAATATAGTGCCCGAAAACAAAAAAATACGAATACTCAACGATATTACAATTAGCTATGGTAATCAGCAGGTTATAGCTTCAACTTCACAAACTACGAGCCTTCGCAGCATTAGACGTTCCTGGTCAAATCAATCTTTTGTAGGTGATTACACTAAAGCATTGAGACATGAGAAGGAATTTCTTAAATTTATTGGAAAGTCCAAAGATGAGAATGATTCTATGTCTGATTAATATTATTTTGTTTTTGTAAATTTGATTGTTGATATTTTTAATTGTTAGTTCCTAAAGAAGTGATCAATCATAAAGACTAAAAATTAAAATTACCATCCAATGACCAATGATTAGTACGTATCTAGTTAATTATGTCAAAATTAAATTATTTCATTTCATTCCCCCGCCTCCTAGACATCACCTTTTAAGTCTCTTATACCGTTAAGGTATTCAACTAACTCATCTTATATCAAAATAAGGCTGGAAGACAAAATGACGTCTATGAGTGCGGTCATATTTAGTAAAATATTGATGATCGATGATTATGTTAAATCTACAATATTTTATTTACTTTCAACTATATTTGTTTCAAATAGCTGTCATGATTGTTTTCCAAAATCATGCATTATCATTAGTGTAACCAAGTATCTCAACAGTATATCACAAAATATCATTAGGCAAATTATGTGATTCATTTGTGTCACTGAAATTGTTGATTTTTGCGTATTATTAAAATAAAGAAGTAATCGACTTGATTGTTATGAAGTATTTTTTATTCTGAACCAACCTAAATATAAAAAATATGGAAAAATTTAAAAAGTTTAAATTCTTGAAAATGCTACTTTTTTGGCCCCAAATTTTGAAACGACCCAGGTACAATTGTTTCTCTGGTGCCGGAATAAATGGACCTGTACCGTGCAAATGTAAATAAAAATACTTACGAGTGTAAATCTAAAAAGTACAACACAAAGAATACACGATGACATGCTGAACTGCATAAATAGTGTCATGCTGAAAGTATCTTCCACTAGACCGCAAAACCTGCAATAATAAAAATTACATAATTGGGTAGGTGCTTACCATTACTGTGACATATACATTTTTTTTTTTTGGGAACTGCCGTGGTTATCATCGGGGGTACCCTGCTAACGGTGTACAAGCGATCCCCCGGCTTAGCAACCGCGGCAGCTCCAATGAAAATTTGATGGGTCCTACCGCTATCACTGAGGGTGCCAGCGGACAGTATGCTGGCAATCCACAGCTATTCGATCACGGGGCTCGGGAGGAAGAAGGGAGGAGATAGAGGGAAGGAAGACAAGAGGAAGGAGGAGGAGCTTTGTTAGGATGGTTGGAAGGGAGAGGGAGGGGAGATGTTCGCGAACCCTTATAGGCCTCAATGTGTATTTGGCAACCAAGAGGTATACAAATTACACTATGTGCCTAGAGTCGCGGCATAATGTTCCCCCGTGCATGGATGTGCATTCGGTGTGAAGACCGAGCGGACAAGAATTCCCTCGGGGAAGATGTGACACATATTAGTTTAGGCTGTAAATACTTACTTTCCTACTTCATCGAAATGAACAATACATTTGTTCAACTGTGTTAGGGAATAATTGGCTCTAGCTTCCGAAGTGTTTGCTTGTCCAATATCATCATTTTTCTTAACATCAGTTACTGTTCTTAATCTCAAATCAAGAATTTGTAGCTGCGCTATTATCAGTATCATCAATCCCAAAAAGAATGAATCAATGTTGGCATTGAACCACAAATGACAGTGCATACCAAGTGTTTGATATAAATATAATGGATAAATAAATTGCTGAATTGTATTTTCAGATAAAAAGGAATAACGGCATGTAGGTAGTTGTAATGGTACTGATAGAAACAGATGCTCTACAATCGGAGACAAAATATGCGTTGCATGTGAAGTTAACGAGACTGTTGCTACAATTTTCCAATATCGCTTATTAAATCTTTTAGCTCCATCTATAATTTTTTGTTCTCTCCCATTAGCCGCTTGAAACATTGGATCTTCTAAAGCGTCCAAAATTTTAGCAAGTTTGTCACGAAAAAATACAAATGTTAGCACTTTAGAAATTGCGGCCAACTCCGTGAAATAAAAAACTAGTTCCTCGATAATGAGGTCCAACTGCACCGGCAAGTATAACAAATTTATCGTGCATAATAAATCGTAGAAGATAATGAAAGTAAATATTAACATTATTGAATAAACGTTGTAAAAACGAAATGGGTAATTTCTTATACAAATACCAAGTAATTTGAAAAATTTCATATTAATCGCAAAGCAATCAATTTGATGAAACTCCATAACTATTGGGTATTTTTTCTCTGACTGGAGTTTTTTTCTATTATATTACACAATACTTGGATTAAACTGAACACGCAAATTAAACTGAAAACGCACTACACGGACCTTAGTCCGCGTAGTGCTTTTATATGCTTTACACTGTCAAACAAATAGTTTTCCATATTTTTTATAATTACTGGGAAAAAACATATGATGATACATTGTTCTTACTTACTTGCTTTGTACTTCAAACTTAACAATTATATTATGATTAGAATGTAGTACATGGGCAAAGAGAATTCTATAGAAGGTGGCTCTACGAACAGAAAAAAAACGCTAAAAATAAATTAATTTTAGCATACATATCTTCCACCATGTATAAATGTTAAAAAATTATGCACTATTCATGAAATTCTATAATACAATACTAACATTGTGCATCTCTGACATGTATCGTGTCAACGACAAATATTTTTAAAATAAAAAGCGAAACTGGTGAGAATACTCAAATAGATACACTGCTAATGGCGAAGGGTGAAATTTTTCGAAAGGAAATCCGGCACAACATATAAGCACTAATAATATGGATAAATGCGGTCTGCAAACCTTTCTTAGTAATTAGGTTTTACATAAATTACCTACTAAAGGGAAGTCGACAGGAATCGCGTTACATGGACTATTCTCCACTATACAGTGTACATTGCTAAAATTATAACTGTCTTTTGTCTTTGTCCTACACAAATAAAAAAATATGTGAGGACCTCGCAAAATAGTCGCGACTCTATAGAAATCTTAGAAATCTACGTAGATTCTTGCTGCTTAGCTACAATTATAAGGCTGCGCGGTAAATATTTGCATAAAACATGTTACATTTTCCGCTTGCTTTCGTTACCTATTCAGAGCGTAGGATAACCAGAGCTGCACTAATTGCTTTTTTGCCAGGATATAAATCTTTATTATCCGAATTTCGGCCACGGCAACCAATCTCAACGAAGATCAGCCAGGAGATATTATAGTGTACAAGTGTGTGCGCAATACACAGGTGAACTCTCTGTTCCTTCATTCTCATAGTCCTGCGAGACGGTAATCCGACTTGAATGGAGAAAGATCAGGCGCCAACAGCTTACCATGCTTTGTAAGGCACGGGGGTATCACGCCGCCAACTTCCTGACTCCAATCTGGGACTGAGTAATTTTTAAAGTGGAAAAACCTAGTAACAATTCTTTTTGGCCCGACCCGGGATTTGAATCCAGAACCTCAGCGCCATAGTCATACTCGTACCACGTACGCATTACAACTATGCCACCGAAGCAGTCTTCCAGGATGTAAGTATTACATTACTGTAAATAAATTAGTATATGTTTATCAATCATCATCAGTCAAATATAAACTAAAGAATATTAATTCTTCCTCAGAGAATATTGTAGTGGAATGCCTATTTATAAAGACGCAATGCAAATGGATGTAGGTTAATTGAGGGGACCGCATTTTTAAATGAGATGCAATTAGTGAAGGTGACGCCCGTACAGCCGCTAAATGGTCCAGGAATCTGTTCTAATTAACAGCCTCGCTAGGCACTTCCTAGGGAAAAATGGCTCGGGGATACCTTAAGCCTTTCATTTGTCACAGAACAATGACTGCTGCCGAACTTGATTTCCTCTTCGTTGTGCTAATTTTAGATTGGCGAGTTTTATTGTTTCTTTTTTTTTGTCGTTGTTTGAAAATAGAATTAGAAGGTAGTTTTAAAAAAGTTTATATGCGAATTATTATTTTAACACGTAACTGAAATTGTGCCTGTCTCGTTTACTATTTGACAAACAAGTTTATAGAAATACCAGGGGCTTTGAATATCCATGAAACTTTGGGCAAAATTGCATTATTATTAGTACGAAGTAATTAATTTTAAATTCTGAGTTTGAAAAAACATAGTCAAAGAATATAATCAAAACAATGATTTTATATACGCGAAATGCGAATGTTTGAAATTTTATTAACATTACTTTACCCCGTGGCCATACAGGCTGCTCATTTCAAAGTTTCAGAAGAAAAAATTAAACAAAATCGCAAAAAAATCCGTAAAATATATTTATTGTAATATTGTAATATTTCTACGGGTAATAGGACTCTCATATGTGAGACTCCACCTGGGTAGGTACCACCGCAATGTCTATTTCTGCCGCCAAGCAGCAGTGTACTTCACTGTTGTGTTCCGGTTTGAAGGACACGTCCAGTGTAACTACTGGACATTATAAGACTTAACTTCTCATGTCTCAGGATGGCGAGCGCAGTGAAATATCAAACAATAATTTGTAATTCAAGTTGTTGGATGGTGTTTCTGCTATTTATGGGTCGTATCGCTTACCATCAGGCGAACAGCAAGCTCGTCCCGTCATTCAAAACAATAAAAAAATGTATTTTAACAAAAATCTGATATAGGTAATGTTAATGTATATAGCGAGCAATTTTATAATCATATACGACTAAAAATATACCTATAGTATAAAATGATATATGTGATTCAGATTTGTGCGCATTTATGATGCTAGTTCACCCCGCTGCTTCGGTCGCAATCAAATACTTACAGCTGGTGCCGCGAACATAAATATTTACTCATAAATTTAATGTTGAATGCTGTTGAGATAGTTTTGGCGTTTTTGCGCAAATGTATGTTGAATGGCCGCAAATATTGTAATGGGGTATTTGTCTTTATGGATGTACTAAACTGTTGAAATTAAACTACTTTTCGGATACTATCGCGGTTTTTTATATTTTAGTTTTCTCCCGACGTTTCGAAGACTTTGCAGGCTTCATGGTCACGGGGGACACTGAGGTGTTGTTCATCCGCAAAGTTAAAGTTACAATATCATATCATCCATAGGATAGACGTAAATGAGTTTTCTATATTAGCGCAAACTTTATCTGTATCTTTCTATGCTTAACATTTTTTTTTTCGTTTTAAATGGTTTCCATACTCTTCTTAAAACTTTTCTTTCGAGTCGGATTTTTCGTATTTTGATCAAATGTTACATATTTATACAGTATAATAATTAATTGTGATTTAATTTTATTAAATAGCTTATACAGGTATTGTTCATGGATAGAGCAATTATAGTTGAGTAACTCGGTATATATGAAAAAGTACTCATAAAATGAGAATTTATCTGATATCAGCGTCCTAATACAATCTAGTTGTACAAATTTCCTTCCTCGATCACCCACAGTAGTGCTTAACACAAATAATTAGCAGTAAATTGAGATTAATTAAAAACAAAACTCACGGGCTACGTGCGCGTGTGTGATGCTCGTCACAAATTGTTCACAATAGCGCTAGGAATTTGATTTATTGGGTTCTTCCCCAAACATAATTTGAAGAAAGTAAGTTAACAAAGTAAACAAATACCATATAACTCAACATAACTCATATCTTTTGAAATAAAATCAAAAAATAAAACCCAAAAAACACATTTATTTTGTTTTAACCTTTGGTTTAGTTTGTTTTCTTATATAGGGAATTAGAGGTAAATCCCTTTAAATATTTAATAATGGATTTTACCTTTATGTCGTTGGTAATTTGAGTGGAAATAATTGGACATTAAAAACCCATAAATAGCTATATCTGCTTTAAGCGTAAACTAAAAAATATGATTTATCTAGTTAACTCACTTTATAGTGTTTTAGTTTATTAGTAATGGCGTAAGGTGGTCATTTTATTGGGTTTTTACACCAAGAAATTCGCTTTATACTGTGAATTCCGCTTATTGGATTAGACCAATGGAAAGAGCGTCAAAAACTCATTAAGATAGACCAATAAAACGATTTTTGATTTTTTGGCACTTATTGGGTTTTAGCACTATACCTTCGATATATCGTATAATAAGAAATAATATAACGTATAAATGTATTCATTGTCTTTTAAATACTTAAAAACACGTCGAGAAAGTATTATAAAATTAATTTGGAGACGCTACAATGAACAATTAAACTCAATATTACAGCTAAAAAAAACAAGGACAAAATGTTTATTCCTCATATAGTATGCTTTCTTTGTGAAGAAAACTACCGGTTAATGTATACTTAAGTACAATTAGAAATAAACTTGTAATAATTCTGTATTCTCTTTGTCATATGCACGTATAATGCGAAGTAATTTAAACCTTTGCTGTATATTTTTTGTCTTAGTACAAAGAACTAAGTAATGTGTAAGAAAAAACACCTGAATAAATTTTATTATAAAACTAAAAAAATATATATCTAAATTATTTAAAGGAAATTAGTATTTGTAAGGGCAAATGCACACGGCGCGGCGTATTTTGTACACATCTACAACGCGCGTTCTCTTCGCATTTGCAGCTCGCTCATATCATCATAGCTAAACGTCCACTGCTAAATGTTCAGTTGCATCGCTTTTACTATGCGTTTCAGTTGCATTTGAAATTCGCAGTCTGCATCATTTCCGTAAATCCATGACACAATTTCACTACTTACATTTTAAAGCCGACTTTTACGAAGCAACGTCAAAACCTAAAATTCAAAAATTAAAATCCGCCCTTCACAAAATACTGATGTTTTATTCTCGAACAAAATCTAAAAGCGTGGGACTTCCGAACAGCGCATTCAGCCTGATTGTGTACCTGTGTTTACCGGATGTTATTTTTATTCAGCGGATAAAACACGCCTCCAGGGGTTCGTTACTGAGCGCGGATCATCCCTCTCTATGGTTATTTCTAACCTTCTATTGTTTTGTTCGACACTCACGTATCGTTCATTCAGACGCACGTAGACTAAAAAAAACACATAAAAGCATCAATAAATATTTTTTGTAATGTAAATTATAATTATTCTGAATTTTATAGAGTACAAATTATGTGTGCCAATATTTAAGTTTTATTTCATTCATTCATTTCAGCCGGGAATCATCCACTGCTGGACATAGGCCTCCCCCATTGAGCGCCACAGGGACCGGTTCTTGTTAAGTTTTAAGAAGTGGTATATTGTTGTAAGCATAGCATTGAAAATAAATTACTAAAAATGACCGCCTTTCTTTATTCTACAATTAACTGTTATATCGTGGGCTCCAAGCAACATACATTCCAACTTAAGATTACAGCATTTTCATCATAAGTACATGGACTTATAAATCCCTCTATTAATGAACGTGTTCTTCAACTCATTAACGTAAAAATCCATACAGATGAAACCTACGCTTACATAACTAAGCTATTTCTTAGGAAATTACATTGTATAAGATCTTAAGTTTGTAAGTAACCCCGTTCATCTCACCAAATCCCGTTGAAGAGATGCTTAAATTTTAAATATAAATCGGTCTGTTTCTGAATTGAGAAAGTTGCCACGTAGAACAGATGATTTGAATTTTTAAACAGTCCATAGATTGTGATTAATCCAGAACGGCGGCCGGGAATTCGGCTTACCATAATAAATGTTTCAACAATTTGTAATTTTAACTACGATTTGTAGACAAGGTTTAAATTTTTCATTTGCGTATTTCACATTTATTCGTTTTAAGAGATGCTTTCCAATTAATATATTCTCTCTTTTGGCTGTGGAATGGCAGAAATAAAAGAATGAAGTTTATTGTTGGAACAAAAAAAATTAAAAACACGAAATCCTAAATAACATAAGCATTTATTGCATCAACAATTCGCCTGTCATTCAGCTATATACTGCAATAACACCTATGTAATACTGCAGCGCTTGTTTTCAATGAAAAGAGGATTTTGTATATGTTTTTCCATATTTTGCCCAGGACAGGATCCCTCAGAAGGCGTTGAAGAGAGCTGGTATTAAAAATAAGCGAAATCTTTTCTGCAACAAAAACCATGTTCTACTGACATCAGTAGAATGATATAAGAGCAAGTAAAATGTAAGTAGGTATGTATCGCATTTTTACATCCACTGTCTATAGAGGTAGGAACGTTACCCGCATACAATTTTGTTCACAGTAGTCTGAAGCATAAACAGTAAATGACACGACGTAAAAAAAATATCTTTAGAAAATAAACATGTCTTTTTCTAATTTCTTTATAGAATTTCTTTATAGAGTTGTTATTGTATTTCTCTAATATACAACACTGAACTAATGCTTGTAACCAGTAGAAACAGCCAAGCTTAGATGTTTCTGTAGTTGAGAATTTACGTATTAAAGACGGAATTAACGGCTTAAAATCCTTGTTACCAATCGCGTTCACTTTCCAAGTTGTTTTAGTACATTTTCTCCATCACGAGCGCTACAATAACGTAAATATTATGTTCAAACTTCAAAACATCACAAAGATACATACAAAAAGCGAAACGCAAATTAATGAATGTGCAAAAACAGAGTTTAATTGACAACGCACATTAATTACAAAGACAATGCTTGAATGAAAAACATTGTTTTATCATTAATAACGTATATAAACAAACGATCTTTCGTTTGTTCTGATTCAAAGGGCAAATACGAAAATTCTGTTTGAGATTGTATAATAATAAATAATAATATCAGCCCTGTATTATATACTTGCCCACTGCTGACCATGGGCCTCCTCTACTACGGAGAAGGATTAGGCCTTGGTCCACCACGTTGGCCTAGTGCGGATTGGTAGACTTCACACACCTTCGAAACTCCTATTGAGAATTTCTCAGATGTGCAGGTTTCCTCACGATGTTTTCCTTCACCGTTAAAGCGAACGATAAATTCACAAAGAATACACACATTATCCTAGAAAAGTCAGAGGTGTGTGCCCTTGGGATTTGAACCTGCGGACATTCGTCTTGGCAGTTCGTTCCACATCCAACTAGGCTAACGCTGACATTGAGATTGTAAAAAACAATTCTAAATGTTGCGTGAACAGGCTTTATTTTTATTTCCTTTACAAATCTTACTATAGGTTATATTTACTCGACTACTTAAGCATTTAATAGAATGTCATTTAAGCATTAAAATTGTGATAACAAGCTAAGTACCGAAATATTCTTATACTAGCTTTTTTCCCGCTATATTTTTTCTCGAGATAAAGAGTATATTCCTGGGTCTCAAACTAACTCCATACGAAATGACATCGAAATCCATTTGGTAATTTTTGAGTTTATCACCTTCAGACGTGGCGGGAAAATTTGTATTATAATATGTATGAATACAATTATCCAAACGAAGAGTTACATTTTACATTACCATCAATAAATAGCATATAGGCCAGAAATGTAATGTTCCACACACACAACGGGTCTCTTAAGAGTACTTCTGTTCCAGAAGAAATGTTTAGTCTTATGTCTGTTTCAAGAACTTGTTACCGCGGCACACACGGGTAATGACCAAGCTCATTAGCACTAACTGGAGAGCCCTTGTCTAACAGATAGCGTTTACAAATTGTAAACATTATTGTAAAAGGAAATTTAATACCTTTTGCTAGGTCGGTGACGTAACTCTGGTTAATAATTCGGTGGTGTCTTTGTTATATATTAAATTATAATTATATTTTATTTTTTCACGATGGTCACAATTTAGGTGCTTTATTTATGCTCTGCGTTAATGCATTTTGTTTTTTAGATTGTTGTTTTGATACGTATAAAACAGATGACATAATCTTGACGCAATTTTTTTACCAGCTTGTCTCATTAGATTTTTTTTAGGCGGCCCTGCATTCAACACCGGGTGAAACCTATGAATGAGGTACTGGAATCCCCTGACTTGGTGACTGCAAGGGCTCAGAGAAAAGATGGGAGGGAATATTTGGACGACAAAGGTGTGGAGGTAGGATAGGAACCCACTTTTAGGACGGGTGAAGGGGAGAAGGTTGGGAAATGTTCGCCAGCTCCCAAAGACCTCAATGTATATTTACAATCAAGAAGTATACCCGCTGTGTACCTAAGGACCTCGGCAAATGTCCCCCATGCATGGGCGTGCAATCGATGTAGTCTCAGCGCACAAGAATTGCCTAAGGGATATCTCATTGGGTGTATGTCGGCTAGACTCTGAACGAGTATGTGTCAGAGCTGCAATGAGTTTTCACCACCCTGGTGCCTATAGGATCGGGGAAAATACGTATATCTCTAGATACTACTGTTTAGCTGATAAAAACGAGCAACATAACACTAAGGTAGAATAGAATAGAGACGTCATATTTACCTAAACACTTGTAGCTTAAATCCAAATTTTGTACCGAGTAAGAACTTACAAGAACATATTATCTCGTATATTAACAGTAATTTTTAATGTTACTTTTAATCTGGCGTACTGATATAATAGTCATGAATAATAAAATTGTTGAATTATCTACTCTACAGGCATTAAGGTGGTCGAAAAAAAAATTTCATTTGTGGATTTATAACAAATAATCTAAATCGAAGATAATCACCTGCTGACTTTCATTCGCCCCCATATTTTTTATTTGTAAAAAAAGTCAAGAATACTTTGATAATCCTTACCTGCTAATTAATGGTCACCTCAAAATAGTTTTCAATGATTATCCTGGAAAAGTAGATAGATAATTTTATACAATAACTATGAAAACATGTTCCAACTAAATTACTAAATATTCACAGCTCGTTGGCGCCATAATGCCATGTTTTGTAATTTTTGACAGTCCCAAAGAACCAAGAATGCATTATTTGCAACACATTTTTTCAGCGGAGTAAAAATGCGTAATCGCTGCCACCACACGGAAAGAGTAGAACGGTTGTGTTGGTTTCGCCGGACTTACGGTCCAATGTCGACACTCGGGAGTATAGCATCAGCCGAGCGAGTATTGAACCAAGTGCCTACACCTATATACCTTACAGTGGCATGCCATAATATAAAACCCGCGGTGACCTTCTTCGGCGCATACGGGACGGCCACAGACTATCTTGCATCGAGATAGCTGCGCGGAACCACGCATTATATGTAACCCTAATGAGAACATAAACAACATTATATGGACAAAAAAATACAAGTTAATAAGACGGTAACCAATTTCGTAACATAACATTAAAAGTAAACAAAGAATAAATTGAATTTATTGAGTAAACCCTAATGTTAATAAGGTTAGAAAGTTGAGGAAAGAAACAAGCGGTTGGAGAAAGACATGTGAAATTGTTTTAACATTTTTATGAAACTTCGAACTTAGTTGTGCTCAGACAGCGCGATCAAAATTACATTTTCTCTGAAGTCTAGTACTTTTGGATGACGCTACATCGTAAATTCGCGCTGAGATCTTTTAATAGTTAGTTAAGGTTGTTATAATAATCAACAATTATTATCGAATATACCTATCTAAATAATAAATAATATTAAGTGAATATAAACGCATACTCTTAAAAACTTACACAATTTAACGCTATGAGGCATACGCCCACATATACATTAAATTTGTTTTTAAATGCCATCATAAATTTCTATTACTTAATATGAAGCATCTAATCTTTAGACGATGCTAATATTCAGCCGATGACTTCGTGTGATTGATTTTTTATTTATTTTATTATATCGCCTGTGAATACAGTAAGAACAAAAGAAAGCATACACTGAAATCAAACTACACACTTATAGGCAACCCTAACATAAAATATTATATCAGACATAATTTACACTAAAGGTTATGATGATAATGATGATGATGATGATGATGATGGTGAAGCCTACTGAATATATGTGCAAATATTTTAATAGTCAATAGATGAAACTGATTTTGATTTATTTATAATATAAGTATAAGCTATAAAGGAATCGTCAGTGGAATTTCAAATGTTCAATAGACATAGAAAAGTGATTGCGCGTAATAGAATTAAAGTAAATATAATATAGGTTTACTCCATTGACGCTAAAAATATAATTTCTCTTTGATGAGGTGCATTCACAAGATGCTGAATGCGGGAATATGGAGCATTCGTAATGAATCATCTCGTGTTTTCATAAATAAAAATTGCGAGAAATGTTGAGAAAAAGTATTAGTGACAAAATATCTTTTTTATAATTCACTCTTATTCTTGCGCTGTTAAATGTTAATATTGCATGAATTTCAATTGTTCAAAAATCATAAAAACGGTTTTTTGTTGTTGCTTCACCATCATGTAATTTTTTTATTTAAATAATTGTAGTAAGGGCTAATAATGTAAAACGCTCTGGCTCTAGTAATATTACAATTAATATAATGTCTATAAATGTATTAGAAATATCCGTAGATAAACGCATAAAGCGCTGAAAATATTTTGAATTAATGGACATAAATCAAGGTTATTATAAAGACTGAATATGATGCCGCAAAAATACCTATTGGGTCTTCTATTCCGGTGATATAATTTTTATACAGACTGTCTCCCCCGACGAAAGTGTCTAAAATGTCGTCCGCAACCGCTCCTACGCGATACCACCTAGAGCGGCCCGTCTTCTGTTGTGGGGGGGCTCAGAAGCCCCCACTCATCGAAAGACGCCATCAGCGTCAACGGCAGCGTAGAAGGCTCTACGATTCAGCATCGAAGGTAGGCACTTTCGACGCTGCCGTCCATCCCAGGGCTCACAACAATGTAATAACAAATACAAATGTACTCTAACAACAGACAGACCGCTGCCGCCCGCCCGCGACGCTCCAAAAAGTAATAGTGACAGCTCTAGGCGACATCGCGCAGTTGTGGTTGCGGGCGACAACTTAGATACTTCCATCTTAGTAAGCCCGCAGCCGTCCTTAATGCGTCGAAGATGCCACCGCGGAGTTTTAGTTGGTATGTCATACGTAAGGGTGTATATAGCGTTAGGGACTCGGCCCGGCGGTCGGCTGATGTTTACCATCTTTCCAGGCAGCTTAACATCTGATCGTAAGGTATGGTGAACCCAACATAACCGCTCAGTCGCCCCCGTAGCTGGTCGGTAGTCATAAGACACTTTCTCCACAAAAACAAAAAAAAAAGACTGAACACCGAGCAAAAACTGCTAGAAGCGCGAATGCAATTGATATTGCTGGAACCACCTAACGTTTTTTATATCCACATCTTATAATAAAATAGTCTTGTTGGCTAAACACCAGTTCATAGGTTGTTGGATAATGAGCTCGGCCATTAGCGTTGCAGTCACATACTCCCTCGAGTGACGATGTGCCAACATCCCTTTGCATGTTTAACTGTGTAAATACACGAACTTTGCCCATTGTTTTTACCTTGTTCTGTAACTATTTGTAATCCGAACAATAAATATTTGAGATACATTTCGCTGATTCACTATTACAAGCTATGGTAATTTTTATTTATGATGCAAAAATTTGATTAAATATTGGTAAAAATAAGAAATGACAATAATTCATAGCACCCTCTTTATTTATCTCTAGGCATTATTGAAAATTTTCTCTGAAAAAGTCTTAGAATCATGTGATACGTATTACATACAATTCAATTTGCACACCAAATGTAACATAGTATCTCCCTTGTAATAGTGAGCAACTGATTTCCCAAGGTCCCTGTAAGTTGTTTTGTGCTTATTTGCATCACGTATTTGCTGTTGGTGAGAAGAAAAGATTAGATGTTATTTAGAATCCTAGCAGACTATTTAATTGCTAATTAATATTTGATATACAAACTATAAATTAAATACTTTAAACGTAAATATATATCTTATTAACACGTGCATCATATAAAGGTTGCTCATTCTTCTGTTGCATACACAAAGTTGGATTTTAATAAACTTATTATTTTCTGCACATCAACGTGACTCGCCTCGATATAATCCTAATTATTTTAATAAATGATAATTTAAATTTAGCCTTCTAATGAGATTTGCCGCAGGTGGCACGGACCATTAGCTTCGTACATGTAAGGACTTGGTATATAATTATTGACTTTTCACATAAGGAATGCTGTGTTATTAACTTTTGCTGTTATTAAATGTAGGAAAGTTAAACAGAACTAATTTGTAAAGTATAAAACGTTTAATTAAGGCGTATGCATGTTCGCAATGTTACTGAGATTAATATTGCGGTCGTTTAAAATATGAATATGAGCATTATATTACGATGTCGTTTTTAAAAAAGGCACTTATATATATATCAAAATAAACGTATTCCATCACATCTGTAAGTTAATACTATAAAGCTGTAAAGTTTATTTGAACGCGGTTATATCAGGAACTATTAAGTAAACCCATATTTTTTTTCACTAATAGGAAGCTGCATTATTTTTGAGTGTTTTTGAGTAGCGAAGCCACATATAAAGCTAGTGCCGTATAAATAAAACAACCAATTTTTATGCTATAATTTTAATGTGCATTTAATGAACAAAGCGAAAGAGTACAGTAAATATATTTTCCGCCCAAATTAATGTTTTAATTTGCGCCGTCATCGTGATCTTGCAGATTTCTAAATAAAGTAAAGAAAGAGTACGCCGTTTTCATAATCTGCAAAATTAAAATAATTAGTTAAGTATGTTAATGGTGCAGTCTTGAGGCCTGGAGATACTCGCGGGAACGAGTTTGCTTCCTATTTGATAAGAGTGTAATTTGCAGCGGTTGCTAACGTGACTTTTTGTTTAATGGAAATATTATGAGCAATGCAGGTTTAATAATAAGTAAATGCAGCAACTATCTAGAAATCTAGATTATGAACACATTATGAACTTAGGATTGCTTATCAAAGCGTTTAAAGATAAGATAGCGTTTAGTACAATTATTATCATAATTAGAAAAATAAATATCATGGAAGCCTTTCATATGACAGTAAAACAATCGAACGTATTAAACTTCGTGTATCCAGAGTGTCTACTTCGAAAAACGATCGTTGAAACGTCGGTCCGAAACGAAGAAACGACGAAATTACCAAATTACTTCGAATCCATCAACGTTCTGTAGCTCACTTTAGTAGTAGGATCAATAGAGAAAGCAGTGGAACTTTATCCTCTCAGATGGTTTTAAAAAAGAATGGCGAAACCCTATAAGTTCCGACATATTCCATGTCTGAAATATTGCGATGAACGGATCGGGTCCGTCATCGGATCCGTAACACTTCCTAGTAACAAAACGTGCGATCCCTCATCCGAAACTACGAATTTTGTTTTTCGCAGTAGATCCTTAGACGACGATCGATCTGAATATGAACTGCGACTGACTTCCAAATATTTTCAATAAACGATTCTAATCTCAATCTTCAATCAAAGCCAGTCAAAACAAAAAAAAAATTGAGATAGATCGAAAAAGAGATCGTTTATTGAAAATTGCGCTACGTCAATACGTTGTCAATACAACGTCGAATATAGTAACATAATATTTTATATAAAACACAATTGTCCAGATACAATTGCTCAAAACTACACTGAAATTAATAGAACGTAAAATACTCACTAACAAATAACAGTCGAAAATGGAATCAAGACAATGAATGGCACTCACCGATGTGAAAGTAGCCAGGGACAACGGAAACATTTTGAGTCCTGTCAACTGGATCGGATTGTTAGCGCGTTCCACGAAGATCATGATGCTCCGTTTGAACGACATTGACCGAGGTATCCATTCACAGTTGTACGCGGCGAAAACTAACCCACAACTCTGGAATTTTGTATTGGTAAGTGTGTAGAACAGACGTACTCAAGTTTTTGTTGTACGGGCCAGAAAGACGTCTTAAGGTGCCTCCGGCCACAACGTAAATTCGTTAACCTTCTTAACTATCTAAAGATGTAAATAAAATTTAACACATAAATAAAAAATATTTACAATTAAATGAATTATTTTATTCTTATAATGTCGGTATGGTGATTTTGGATTTAGTTTTAATTTAAAAGTTTCGTAAATTTTAGTACATTTTTTGTATCCGGTGGTCCACTTGCAAGTTCTGGGTGGGCAGCATGGAAAAGCCCGGCGGTCCGCAGGTTGGATAACGGATATAGCTGTACTACATATTAGCGTAGTGGAATTTGACTGACAGTGGCGGCCTTAGGAGGCGGAGGAGCGAACTATCAAACGCCCGAGGCTCAGTTGTATGAGGGTCCTCACACTTACACGGGGAGCCACATGCAGTGCCTTAACTGAGAACCTTTTTTAACCAAAAAACATTTTACCTACGAAATAGTAGAAATTGAGAACTTTTTTGGTCCTGTTCGGGACCTCTCGCCGGTTAAGCCCGCCACTGTTGACTGACTGACCCATAAAAGTAGTGGCACTGACTCCGGTCAGGATGCTGGACCTTTTTTGTTTATTTTTTAATCGTAGAACTTTTATTTCAAAAAAACTGTTGAAGTAACGCCATGGGCTACTCTGATCTTGGGAGCGGAATTTATTCAGAGCAGAATTGTGAGCGAATGCTAGCGCTTGTATAAATCAATTGTTGTTAGTATACAATTAATTATAAGCCTACTTACTTCGTGGCTGAGCTGTGTGCCCAGCCAGGCCGGCACGAATATTTGTATCGTCATAGCAAACAAATAGGTCACCATGAACACGAATGTTTCTGTTGTTGATGGCTGAAATTTATACACAATTAATCTTCAATTGTTAATATAATGTGTTTTGTTACTTTTGAGACATTTTTCTAAAATCATATAAGTTTAATATGGTCTGTCTGAATCAAGAAGCATGGCTTTAAACGTAAGAATAATATTTGATAAACTATTTCGTCCCGTAAAGTGGTACATAGGCGAGCTGAGTATGTTCGCTACGTCCCATCAAGGGCAAAAATCCAAGCCAGAATCCATAAACAAACTGTTTGACAACTTGACTACGTAACCAAGTTCAAAAAATATATAAAAAAATGTTTGTTATTAATATATAAGAAAATTTAAATAAAAATAATGTTCTTCTTCGCAGTTTTTTATATTATAATGTCCTCCCTATGTTTCGAAGACTTCGCAGCCTTTATGGTCGCGGGGGGACTGAGTTGTTGGTCATCAGAAAAGTCAAAATTACAATATCTACTTACATTATACAATTATACAAAATTAAATTCGCGTAATCATAAGAAAGAAATAAGAAATCATTATGAAAATTATAAAATAAAATTACTTTGAAAGAAGCTTAAGCATGTAGATAACACTTTGTAAGAAACATACCAACAATAATCCGCACATTATCACACATATAATAGCTGAAGCCATTCCAAACTGAACAAACATCGTAACGCTTAATAAGTCCTGGATTATCTCACAATATCTGGAAGAAAAATAAACCGTAGAATTTTATGTATAAATAATATTATACTATAATATATAATAATCTCAGCCCTGTATTATATACTGTCCCACTGTTAGGCACGGGCCACCTCTACTACTGAGAGAGATTAGGCCTTAGTCCACCACGCTGGCCTAGTGCGGATTGGTAGACTTCACACACCCTCGAAATTCCTATTGAGAACTTCTCAGGTATGCAGGTTGCCTCACAATGTTTTCCTTCACCGTTAAAGCAAGCGATAATTCAGAAAGAATGCACACATAATTTTTTTTTTTTTTAGAATCGTCGTTTATTTAGAATTTATGTACAAAGAAACCCAAATAATTCGAATATAACTAATCAATTTAATGGTCGTAGTCTTTTAACACAAGCCCGTACAATAATAAAAAACGCTTTCTCAGGAGCTATTAAATCAAATAAAACAAACAGCTGAAGGGACCCTAAAAGTAACTATTAGAACAAACTAGTAATAATATATATAACCAACAAAATACATCGTACACACATATAACACCACAAGATACCTCTAACTCTCCAATAGTGCAAAATTGCCGCAATAGAACAAACGACACAAAATATTATATACGACCAGGACCCAATAATTGTACAATTTATTTATATGTTATCGGAAACAAAGGAAATATCAGTTGCCGAAAGAAAACTACTACCTAAGGCTAAAATAAATAAAAAGTTCATAGATAACTGTCATAAAATTAATCAATATTTAGCTAAGCTATTGGATATACATACCTCTCTTACTGAGATGACCATAATACTATGTGCAGCTGCTACATACTTATCGACACCTATTCTTAAGACCGAGAAAGAACCAGCCTAGACAAAGAGATTGAAAAGAAAAATTAATATATTTAGAAAAGAATTAGGGCAGCTAATAGAAATAGAAATAATAATAAATTCACACAAAATGTTAAAAATCAATGACAAACCATATAGGAAATATAAGATACAAAACGAAAACGATCATGCCAATACAGCCGAAATTCTGAAGCAAAAAATCAAGGGACTCGCTGGTAGAATTAAGAGATATGAAGACATAAATACCAAGAAAGAACAAAATAGTTATTCAATGAAAACCAACACATATTTTACAGATGTTCAGGGAATTATATTTACAGGGTAAGCAACATACCAAGTAAAGATAGTATAGTACAGTTTTGGTCAGACATGTTGTCTAATCCGAAGCAGTACAATGAAGATACTAGATGGATAGAAGAGTTACATGATTTATAACAGAGAGTCGAAACAATAAAAACAGAAGAGATAACAGTGGATCAAATCAAATTAGCTATTAGGAAACTACACAATTGGAAAACGCCAGGGATAGATAAGTTACAAAATTACTATTTAAAATATTTTTTAATTCAAATATCTTGCAACAACATTCACAGAAATAGTATAAGGTAAACCGAATCTTGAAGAATGGTTTACTACCAGACCAGGTAATACTGATCCCGAAAAATAACGAAACAGTAAACCCAAAACATTGGAGACCCATAGCATGCGTACTTACTATGTACAAACTATTAACTTCCATTTTGGCTATTATATTCCACAAACACTGCAGCAATAGTGATTTTATGACAATAGAGCAATGAGGATGTCGACGTGGAGCCAAGGGAAGCATAGATCATCTCATGGTCAATAAATCAATATTAGAGAATGCACATTAGACTCAAAAGAACCTAAGCATGGCATGGACAGATAATTATTAAAAAGCCTTTGACAGTATCTCCCATGAATGGCTTCTTAAGATCCTTGATATATACCGATGCCCACCAATTATTACAAAAGTTTTTGCAATTGACCATGTCCTCATGGAAAATTATTATAACGGCCCGAGGCTACCTACCATAATTCGATAATTACTGAATCGATATGCAATAGACAAATTGTCAAATATAAGCAATACCTTAGCTAAGAACGGGATCATTTGATAAAAGTAATAGTGCAACATGATTGAAATAAAAAAAATATTCAATAATAAAAGAAGCAGAGGTAATAGAGACAGAATTACAGCTAGATCACAATAGACATACAGATAAGGAAATTAAAGAAGCTATAATTAAAAATCAAAATCGGCAAAGGCGTAACAAAGTTCTTCACGGACAGTTTTCCAAAGCTACTTGACCCTGCTAATATAAATAAAGACCAATCATTCAATCCAATTATCCAAAAAAAGCAACAAGTAGCTCCCTAAATAGAATTCTCTATATTTGCCATAAGAGATCGGTAGTCATGACGCGAGAACAGCAGTGTGACGTCCTCGAGTCACTAATAGATGGTAAATATCGTTCATGTGCTACTAAAGTCGAAACGACATAGCATATCATCTCAGGTTGTAAAAAACTAGCAGGAAATTCTTACATCAATAGACACAATAATCTTGTACAATACATCTATTGGTGTCATCCTCGAAAACATAATATACAGGTTAACAAATTATGGTGGAAAGAAAATTTAACACAACCGAAAGAAGTAGAAAGATAAACAGCTAAAATCCATACGTCTATAATATTGAGCAAAGTGTTAGGGGACACGTTTTTCGTACACGGAGAACAACAGGGAGACTGGATCACCTCTTCCCTGAAGGTATCAGGGCGGGTGGTCATATAAACCCGAGCAAAAAAAGCTCAAGTCAGAGAAAACACTGAAATATGCCGTAAGAAATGAAAATTAAAATGATAATATTGTATGATGATTTTTTATTTTAATCAATAGTCTCTTTGTCAACTTTTCTTATTTCTTATACTTCTCCCGCACACGGATTTAAAGAAATAAAAAGACTTACCTCAACACACAATCATAATGTTTTAAATATCGATTTAGACGCAATATTTGAATTTTATTCTGAATAAGAATATGGTGTTTCTCATGCCTCTTCTCTAATTTAAATTTTGTAAACTTCGCATTCAAAACCTTTAATTGGGTAATAGCCATCAAAAGTAGTCCAGCTATAAACGAATCCACATTCACATTGTACATCATGTGGCCATAAATACCAATAGACTGGTAAATGAACCAGAAAATAAAATATTTATCACGCATTTCATCGCTTAAGAAGTAGTATTTACACACCGGGAATTCTATTTTCGCTGTCCATATCAAATTTATGAATAAAGGGGCAAATACGTTCGAGGCAAATGAGATATTTGACAATACAGCATTCAATTTCCAACAAGTTCTGTAAAATGAATGATTTGTTTCAATAATCTGTTTACTTTCTTCGTCGTCGCCTTGAAACTCTTTACAGTCCAGCAAATTAAAAACATCGAGGATTTTACTTCGCATGACGAGGATCATCAGAACTTTGACTGTAATTGCTATTTCCGTGAAATAAAATATCACTTCGCGAATTAATGACTCGATTTTCAATGGGGTGTATATCAAATTTATTGTTAAAAGTATGTTGAAAACAAAAAGTGTAACAAAGAGGTATGAAAATGAATAGTATTTATAATTTTTGTTCTCGGTCCTGCCACCCCATATCCCAAAACATTTCCAAAAGAAAAAATTCGGCTTAAATATGTCGGTCTGACAAAAAGACGACATCTTCGCAATATGATTTAAAATAACCTGTGTATTTTTCACGTAACAATCGACGATATTTTTTTATAAAAAACGTTCCTCATTCTTTTTAAAAGTGTTAATTTTTTATACGAAAAGGTGTCATTAAGTATTTTTCTAGTATTACGTCGTTCTCATAATTGAGCCCTATTACATTATGTATGAAGTAATTATATACCTTTAGTATGGGAAATAAATGATGTCTCTTTTTTCAGTAAAATGAATTCAGAATATATGAAGACGGGCTATCCGTTTCCCACCACAATATATTACAAATGACGAACCACACCTAAGCTATCATGAGAAGAGAGATCTCGAAATTAATATTTCAATCAAGTATACGCTGGCGAATTTCGCTCGCCTGGACCCGACCAGAGAAGGAAGACCCTTTCTTTGAAATCGAACACTTGGAGAAGTTTCAAGACGGGCGACTCAAAGTAAGCTAGGAGGCTTCCAGTATTATATCCTGGATACTGAGAGAGAAGTAGATTAAAACAATGGACGTGTTTGCAATTTCGAAAGCGGTGCAACCCATCGGGTGTGTTTTAATTGCAGGGGTTGTGAGGAACTTGGGAAATGATTATGCCACTAAAATCTACATTATATATTTTCTTTGGACATACATATGTGTAGTTTCATGTTTATTTCTCGGCGTAGAGATCATTAATATACCAGTACTAATGCATCGATATTGTATTGAAAATCAAAGATACATCCGTATTTTTTTGTATTTAATTTAAAAGTAAAATAAAATTTATTCAAATAACTGCTTTGTGTAACTCAAATGAATATAAACTACACTAAAATTTTATGAAAAAAGCGCTTTTTATGGGTGAAAAAAGTATACATTTTATTAAAATCCGTATTTATATAGACTCTGAGTTTATCAAAGTGATATCATTTTAATTTGTCGTTTTACTGTCACCTCCCCCTCTGAATTCATTTGCTCGTGACTAATAAGTACTTAATAACAATAAAATGAAATAGCTGAGTGTACCCTATGCTCAATATTCCTTTAAGATAGACTTTCCAACATCGAATTTCTCGAATGACCGAGTTTAACTCTATATGAAGAACACCATAATATTTTTTAATTTTTTATTTACAATAATGATATTATACTTACCACTTATTAAGAAATTGAGAATAAGAAAGTTCTGGGAGAACATTTCTTTTTTTACTTAGATATTGGCTTAAATGGTTCTTGATTAAAGATTTATTGCTTTCTTGGCTTCTTTGGCTTTAATGGCAGTGGCGGTTCTTTCATAGAAGCCTAAAAGCCTGGCTCGAGTTAAAATTATGTACCTAAGTACAGAAAACTGAATATGGAACAATAACCATAATTTTACGATTAAATTACAAACTAATATAATATAGTTTCTTTAACTGCCTCGGTGGCGTAGTTGTATGCATGCCCGGTACAATAGCGCTCTGAGGTCTTGGGTTCGAATCACGGGTCGGGCATGTGATATTTGGGTTTTTTCTGCTCAGTATCAGCCCGGAGTCTGGAATTTGTGCCCGATATGGCGATAGGCTCGCCCCCTATCACATCATGGGATGGAACATACTTGGCGGAAAGTGGGTGCCCTAGTTGCGCCTCCACATACCCCTTCGGGGATAAATGCGTGATGTTATGTATGTATGTATGTAAGTTTCTTTAAACTATAAAACATTTCCGCGCTATGTGTCGTTACACCGGTTCGCCTCGAGCGAACCTATAAACACACTACAGCATCTTAACACACACACCCACAACGTATCAGTAGAAACTATACACATTTTGTTCATAATACTATTTTGAACTATTTTGGAGTATGGCGCTGTTTTTTAGTCTCCATTTTACCATATACACATTAACAAGATTGAAAAACTTCAGAAAACTTGCTTTAAGATAGTCTGTTCACGATACAATTTGCAATGGAAATTGAAAACTTACCGACGACCGGCTAAAGTACTTTCACGTAGTCACCTTGGAATTCAGACGCATCATTTAAGGCGATACCTCAAGGTCCATTTTCATACATTTTGTTTCACCTTTAATCTGGGTAACTAAACAAGTATTGGCAAGTAAAGAATTTAAATTCACGTCTAGTTAGTGATTAGTTCTCGCAGTTGAAAGAAAAACGTAAAATAATTAATAATCATGGATATTTCGGCCTTTAAAATTTAATATGACGAAATTTTAAAGGCAGAAATATCCATGATTATTAATTATTTTTACANTTTTCTTACAACTGCGAGAACTAATCACTAACTAGACGTGAATTTAAATTCTTTACTTGCCAATACTTGTTTAGTTACCCAGATTAAAGCCGAAACAAAATGTATGAAAATGGACCTTGAGGTATCGCCTTAATTACTTAGTTATATCACTCACACTTGTATACATTTATTGTGAAACACAAGTTTTGGGTTATAATTAACCTACTATATAGAAACTACTATATAAGAAACCTCATTTCTAGCATTAAGTATTATGATTGTAACCTGTTTTGAGTGTAAAAATAAAAAAACATACCCAACGCGCATACAAAATATATGCATCACTGTCACTCTCATAGGGTTACGAGGCTTTATGCCTCAATATTTCCTTCTTTCTCACACTCATGGATAGAATATGGCTAAAATTCTACCACACATGTATAGCTATAGTAGGTTTCTATAGCAATCAGTACTGAAAAATAATCCAGGCTTTTGCCTCCGTAGATATTGCATAAAATTTGAGGTTGCCAAGTCTTTAAACTTACTTATAGTAGCATTTGTTCTGCGTAATATTCCTTATTTAAATTATTGATCTTTAAAATTATAATGAATATCTGATAATTTTAGTAAAACTTATTTTAATTATAATTGCCATATTATAATTATTGTAATGTATTGCACTATTTTAACGTATCAAAAAGTTTTTGTCACATTTTCAGCAGTAAATTTATAGTATAATTTTGTTTCGGAACTGGCAACACCAGTTATTTGTTTTGATTGAGCCGGTGATACTTTTTTAAGTTTGTATTTATTAAGGTTTTTTTGAGTTATTTTAAACGTGTAAATACAAAATAAATTAGTGAAATGATTTCTTGTGATGGTTTAATAAACGATAATTTAAATTTAGCCTTCTAATGAAATTTGCCACAGTACGGACCTTTAGCCTCGTAAATGTAAGGACTCGGTATATAATTACTGACTTAGCTTAGCTTATAGCTTTTTCACATAAGGAATGCTGTGCTATTGACTTTTGCTGTTATTAAATGTAGGATAGTTAAACAGAACGAATTTGTAAACTACAAAACGTTTAATTAAGGCGATAGTATGTAAGTTCGCAATGTTACAGAGATTAATATTGCTGGCTCTAAATATGTCAATATCATCCTTATATTAAGATGTAGTTATTAAAATAGGGTACTTATATAATGCTTACGACTTTTGATTGATAATAAAATAAAAATCCATCACATCTATAAGTTAATATTATAAAGCTGAAAAGTTTATTTGAACGCTCTTATCTCAGGAACTATTAGGTAAACCCATTTTTTTTTCACTAATAGGAAGCTACGTTATTCCTGAGTGTTATATGCAACTTTTTATCCCAGAACGACATTTGTCCCGGAAAAACTTCATCACGCGGGTGGAGCCGCAAGTAAAAGCTAGTGCCGTATAAATAAAACAAGCAATTTGTATGCTATAATTTTAATGTGCATTTGATATAACGTTAATATTTTTATGTGTGAAAACAAAAAAACTACGGTTAATATATTTTCCGCCCAAATTAATGTTTTAATTTACGCCGTCTTCGTGATCTTGCAGATTTCTAAATAAAGTAAAGAAAGAGTACGCCGTTTTCATAATCTGCAAAATTAAAATAATTAGTTAAGTATGTTAATGGTGCAGTCTTGAGGCCTGGAGATACTCGCGGGAACGAGTTTGCTTCCTATTTGATAAGAGTGTAATTTGCAGCGGTTGCTAACGTGACTTTTTGCTTAATGGGAATATTATGAGCAATGCAAGTTTAATAATAAATAAATGCAGCAACTATCTATTAGTCTAGATTATGAACACATTATGAACTTAGGATTGCTTATCAAAGCGTTTAAACATACTATAGCGTTTAGTACAATTATTATCATAATTAGAAAAATAAATATCATGGAAGCCAGATAAGACAGTAAAACAATCGAACATATTAAACTTCGTGCATCCATACGACGTTTGCGGCATCGATCTAATATGAACTGTGACTGACTACCAACCGTTTTCAATAAATGATCCCAATTTCAATCTTAAATCAAAGCCTGTCAAAACAAACTTTTCTGATTGGTCAATTTTTGAGACAGATCGAAAAAGCGATCGATGAAAATTGCGCTACGTATTGACAACGTTGAACATGGTAACATATTTTATATTAGATACAATTGTCAAGACACTGCATGTAGACAGCTCAGAACTACACTGAAATTAATAGAACGTAAAATATTCACTAACAAATAACAGTCGAAAATGGAATCAAGACAATAAATTACACTCACCGATGTGAAAGTAGCCAGTGACAACGGAAACATTTTGAGTCCTGTCAACTGGATCGGATTGTTAGCGCGTTCCACGAAGATCATGATGCTCCGTTTGAACGACATTGACCGAGGTATCCATTCACAGTTGTACGCGGCGAAAACCAACCCACAACTCTGGAATATTATAGGTAAGTGTGTAGACCAGCCATACTGAAATTTTTGTTGTACGGGCCAGAAAGGCGTCTTTAAGGTGCCTTTGACCACAACGTTTATTAACCTTCTTAACTATCTAAAGATGTAAATAAAATTTAACATTTAAATAAAAAGCATTCACAATTAAATGAATTATTTTATTCCTATAATGTCGAAAGTAGTGGTTCTTTCATAGAAACCTAAAAGCCTAGTTTGCGCAAAAACTATTTACGTAAGTACACAAAACCGAATATAGAACAATAACCATAATTTTACGGTCAAATTACAAAACTATTTTCTTTAAAATACAAAACATTCCCGCGCTATGTATCGCTGCACCGGTTCGCCTCGAGCGAATCTATAAATACACTACAGCACCTTATCACACACTATAACACCCATTCCGTATCAATATACACTTTGTATTTTGTTCATAATACCAAACACGCACACAAAATATTATATTCATCACTCTCACTCTCGTTGGGTTTTACGAAGCCTTTTGCCTCTATCACACTCATGGATAGAATATGGCTAAAATTCTACCTCACCTGTATATAGCTATAGTAGGTTTTTATAGCAATCAGTACTGAAAAATAATCCAGGATTTTGCCTCCTAGATATTATATAAAATTGCCAGGTTGCCGAGTCTTAATCGTACTTCTATTACAGTAGCATTTGTTCTTCGTAATATTCTTTATTTAAATTATTAATCTTAAAAAATTATATGAATATCTGATGATTTTAGTATTATTTTAATTATAATTTCATCATTATAATTATTGTAATGTATTGCACTATAATTTAACGTATCAAAAAGTTTTTGTCACATTTTCAGCAGTAATCTTATAATACAATTTTATTTCGAAATTGGTAACACCAGTTATTTGTTTTGATTGAACCATTGAAAGATTTTTAGATATTTGTGTTTAGTAAGTTTTTTTAGTTATTATAAACATTTAAATTAGTGAAATGATTTTTTGTCATGGTTTAAAGTTCATATCAAATACTCAGGTCTATAACACCTTTAAGCTGTAACAAAATCAAACTTCTATGTCAACGCAATCAAGAGAAACAGCAATTAAAGCCACATATTTTCTCTCGCGACTACACGCAAGGGAATCAAAACCTAGAGGGTACTTCCAGTCGACGTAGTATCTTGAAATTTGGCATGAAGCAGTGTTCTTTAGCACATAGTGCCCTGTGGCTCGGGGCATCTAAAGAATTCCGCCACGGTATCTCCTGCTTGTCGTAAGAGGCGACTAATTGGGGCTTAGAGAGAGTCGCGGGGTGAGCAGTGGGGGGCTTCTCGTTCGACTACAGCGACTCTGAGGTGGACGACAATGCGGATAGGTCCTCCGATGTCGTAGACTCCAAAAGAGTCATTTAGCATGTGGGGGCATCTTAGCCCCCTTCAACTAGAGAGATGCCGCAATGCGGTATCGCGCTGGGACGGTTCCGAGCAGCTATCTTAGTGCAACAAGATACCCCGGGGCCGTCCCGTATGCGCCGAAGAAGGCCACCGCGGGTTTTGGTTGGTATGCCGGTGTAGGGTATACAAGGGTTAGGGACTCGGTCCAATGCTCACTCGGATGATGTTATACTCCCGAGTGTCGACATTGGTCCGTAAGACCGGTGAAACCAACATAACCATTCCACTGAACCTCCACGTGGTGGTAGCGACAACGCGTTTTTCCCTGAGATAAAAAAAAAAAAAGCACATAAAGGAAAAATTCCTAAAACCTAATTTTTTTAGTCCTATGTCTTTAATTTATGCTCCTCTAACTTTCCATATTGTAATGTTATGGATTTCATTTTGCAATAGAAATACCATAAATATGACTCGATTGTCGTGATGGGTGAATTTTTATTTATATACCTACAGGTTGTACGGAACTCGGTGCGCAAGTCCGATTCGCACTTGGCCGGTTTTTTTAATCCTAGTACTATTATTTCAGAAGAACTGCTGAACTAATACCATGGCCTACTTTGATCTTTGGAGTAGAATTTATTCAGAGCAGAATTACGAGCGAATGCTAGAGCTTGTATAAATCTATTGTTGTTAATATACAATTAATTATAAGCCTACTTACTTCGTGGCTGAGCTGTGTGCCTAGCCAGGCCGGCACGAATATTTGCATCGTCATAGCAAATAAATAGGTCAACATGAACACGAATGTTTCTGTTGTTGATGGCTGAAATTTATACACAATTAATCTTCAATTGTTAATGTAATGTTTTTTTTTACTTTTGAGACATTTTCGAGAATGGTATAACTTTGATATGAGCTGTCTGAAACCAGGAAGGATGGAGAAGCTTTAAACGCAGCAATAATGTTTGATAAGCTATTTCGTCCCATGAAGTGGTACATAGGCGTGCTAAGTATGTTCGCTAGGTTCAATCATGAGCAAAATCCAAGCCAGAATGCATAAACAAACTTATTGACAAGTTGGTTAGGTAACTGTGTTAATAAAATATAAAAAAGACCACAAGATTTATTTGAAAAACATATTTTGTAAGTTTATATAAGAACTAGTGTAAGACTCTAATTAAAATTATTATCTACCAATAAATTTGCATGCCGTGAAAACGGTGAAAGCTGTAACTGTTACAACGATTCTTGCGAATAAATAAATAAATAAAAAATATGTTACTGTTAATAATATATAAGCCGTTATTTTATATTATAATTTTCTCCCAATGTTTCGAAGACTTCGCAGCCTTTATATTCGCGGGTGGACTGAGTTGTTGGTCCTCCGAAAAGTCAAAGTTACAATATCTACCTACATTATATAATTATACAAAGTTAAATTCGCGTAATCATAAGAAAGATATAGGAAAACATTATGAAAATTATAAAATGACTTTGAAAGAAGCTTAAGCATGTAGATAATACTTTGTTAGAAACATACCAACAATAATCCGCACATTACCACACATATAATAGCTGAAGCCATTCCAAACTGAACAAACATCGTAACGCTTAATATGTCCTGGATTGTCGCGCAGTATCTGGAAGAAAAGTAATCCGTACAATTATAATATGTATAAATAATATTATACTATGGTAAGTCATTACCGTTTTACGAATGAGACAAGAAATCATTATACAAGTAATATAAAGTAAGTTTAAAATATGAACGGCGGAACAGGCAAAATGTAAATTTTGTGTATATTTTATAGAAAACGAGTGACAAAACTAATATCTGAACTATGATAATACAAAGTGTTGCTCGCGATTCTGCCCACGTGAAAAGCCTCTCTCGCAACAAGTCTCTAAATCATTGTAAAGAAGGGTACCGCAACCTTTAGAATGGCATTACCATGTATTTAAAAAGTCTATTATTTCCTATTGGAACAAATTACCCCGATAAAAAAAGGCCTACGTATGTGTTAGTCCATGGCATGGTTTATGCATGTACCAAATGTTATCCAAATCCGATCAGCTTTTTCGGTATTTACTTTTAACTCAATGCTTTTAACAAATATTGAAACATTTTCTCGTAGATTCGCATTTACAATATTAGTGAGAAATAAAAAGTAAGATGATAATATTGTGTGATGATTTTTTTATTTTAATCAAGAGTCTCTTTGTTAGCTTTTCTTATTTCTAGTACTTCTCCCGCACAGGGGTTTAAAGAAATAAAAAGACTTACCTCAACACACAATCATAATGTTTTAAATATCGATTTAGACGCATTATTTGCATTTTATCCTGAATAAGAATCCGGCGTTTCTTGTGCCTCTTCTCTAATTTAAAGTTTGTAAACTTCGCATTCAAAACCTTTAATTGGGTAATAGCCATTAAAATTAGTCCAGCTATAAATGAATCCACATTCACATTGTACATCATGTGGCCATAAATACCAAAAGACTGGTAAATGAACCAGAAAATAAAATATTTATCACGCATTTCATCGCTTAAGAAGTAATATTTACACACAGGTAATTCTATTTTAGCTGTCCATATCAAATTTATGAATAACGGGGCAAATACTTGCGAGGAATATGAGACATTTGACAATACAGCATACAATTTCCAACAAGTTCTGTAATATGAATTATTAGTTTCAATAATCCCTTTACTTTCTTCGTCGTCGCCTTGAAACTCTTTACAGTCCAGCAAATTAAAGGCCTCAATAATTTTACTTCGCATAACAAGGATCATCAGAACTTTAGCTGTAACTGCTATTTCCGTGAAATAAAATATCACTTCGCGAATTAATGACTCGATTTTCAATGGAGTGTATATCAAATTTATTGTTAAAAGTATGTTGTAAACAAAAAGCGTGACAAAGAGGTATGAAAATGAATAGTATTTATAATTTTTGTTCTCGGTCCTGCCACCCCATATCCCAAAACATTTCCAAAAGAAAAAATTCGGCTTAAATATATCGGTCTGACAAAAAGACGACATCTTCGCAATATGTTTTAAAAGAACCTGTGTATTTTTCACGTAACAATCGACGATATTTTTAATGAAAAACGTTCCTCATTCTTGTTAAAAGTATTAATTTTTTATACGAAAAGGTGTTATTAAGTATTTTTCAAGTATTTCTTCAATCTCATAATTAAGCTCTATTTCATGATGTATAAAGTAATTATATACCCACCTTTAGTGTGGGGAATAAACTATGTCCCTTGATCAGTAAAATGAATTCAAAAATATGAGGACGAGTTATACATTTCCCACCACAATATATTACAAATGACGGGCCACGCCTAAGCTATCATGAGAAGAGAGATCTTGAAATTAATATTTCAATCAAGTATACGCTGGCGAATTTCGCTCGCCTGAACCCGACCAGAGAAGCAAGACCCTTTCTTTCAAATCCAACACTTGAACAAGTTTCAAGACGGGCAGCTCAAAGTAAGCTAGGAGGCTTCCAGTATTATATCCTGGATACTGACAGAGAAGTAGATTAAAACAATGGACGTGTTTGCAATTTCGAAAGCGGTGCAACCCTTCGGGTGCGTTTTAATTGCAGGGGTTGTGAGGAACTTGGGAAATGATTATGCCACTAAAATCTACATCATATATTTTCTTTGAACATATGTGTAGTTTTGTTTTTTTTTTCTAAGCGTTGGTATATTCTAAAAGAATTATACGTATTTTCGAATCCTTATGTTTACGCGAATGTTAGACATTGAAATTAAACTAATTTTCGGATTCTATCGCGGTAATTAGCCTTCATGGTCCCCCCCGTGACCAGGAAGGCTGCAAAGTCTTCGAAACGTCGGGAGAAAATAAAACACTAATTACCGCGATAGAATCCGAAAATTAGTTTAATTTCAATTATTAAGATCCTAATACTAATGCATGGATATTATTATTTATTCAAAGATTCATTCGTATTTTTTTATATTTTATTTAAAAGAAATTTATTCAAATTACTGCTTTACGTTACACCAAGCACTCAAATGAAAATAAACTATACTTAAATTTTAAGAAAAAAGCACTTTTAATGGTTGAAAAAAGTAAACACATTTTATTGAAATTCGTATTTATATAAACTCTGACATTATCAAAGTGATATCATTTTAATTTGTCCGTTTTGCATTCACCTCCCGCTCTGAATTCATTTACTTGTGTCTAATAAGTAATAACAATAAAATAGAATAGCTATATTCATTCCTTCAGGATAGACTTTCCAAAGTCGAGTTTCGCTTATGGCCGACTTTAGCTCTGTATAAAGAACACAATATTTTTAATTATTTATTTACAATAATAATATTATTCTTACCGTTTATTAAGAAATTGAAGATAAGACAGTTCTGGGAAAACATTTATTTTGCTTTTTTTATTGCGTTGAATAACGAGACGAACTTGCCGTTCGCCTGATGGTAAATGATACGACCGATAAACAGTAGAAGCACCATCCAGCATCTTTAATTACAAAGTATTTTTTGGTATTCCACTACGCTTGCCATCCCGAGACATGAGATGTTAAGTCTTATTATGTCCAGCAGTTACTTAGATTGATATTGGCATAATTCCTACATGATTAGGGATGTACTGCCCTTTTGAAATTGATGGTATGTAAAATGAAGCTACAAAGTAAAAACTTTATATTATACTCAACGATAAGGGAGTACATTTTTACCTCAGCCTTAGAAGTTTAAACGTCACTTTATATATTACTTAAGGTAAAGCACTTTAACCCGTGGTCAATAAATTCATGTACGTGTAACGAAGGGTTGTACACGTCAAACCGTGCAAGAGGTTATATCCGACCCATCAGTCAATGGAAATTCTTGATCACTCCGCTTATTTTACATGATATATTACATGTTGGATATTATATTCAATGAAGGCCAGGTAAGGTTATATTCTAAGGTACACGCGCAGATATATATTTATCGTCACATATATATTTTTAAGTATTTAATTGTATTTTTTAGGCAAATACATTAGTATTCTTATAATGAGTGATGTTCTACATAATGAATAATGGAGTCTTACATCTGATGTGTAAAGAAACATCCACTTCCAGAGACGTTTCAGTTAAGGATAATGCTACTCGATAAATATATTTGTATTACGGCATGTAACATCACATTAAACATTTCCTTACTTTATTGTCAACCCGATCCTCAATTGAAACGTACCTCGCTAGTTCGTCCCTCCCCCACAAAACTAAAAAGAATTAAGCCCCACAGCAATGGCGTTATCATTTGATACAAGCTACTTACACATTTAGCAGTGATTGAGCTAAGTGCATAGCGCATTAGCGATGCGACGCCGGCGGACGTCCGCTCGCGGCGTACGGCGACACTTCGCGCTTTCAGTTGTGTAAACATAACTGGTACGCAGAGCTGTATGGGTCAGACTATTAAAAAAAAAAACAAAAAAATGTTGTATTTTTTTTTTAATAAAGTGAATAGTGATTTTTCAGAAGTCGATAGATATAGGCCGCTGTCAAAGTCAGTGTGAAAAACTTTTTTTTATTATTTTGAATGACGAAACGAATTTGCCGTTCGCCTGATAATAAGCGATACGACCGCCCATAAAGAGTAGAAATACCATCCAACACCTATACAAAGTATTGTTTGGTATTCAACTGAACAAAGCAGTGAATACACACTGCTGCTTGGCGGCAGAAATAGACATTGCGGTGGTACCTACCCAGGCGAACTCAAAACTTCGGATGAAGCCTACGTTCACTTAAGGACATTCTGTGATACCATGATATATAATCAGGTAATAATGGCTGTGAAATTGCTTTTATATCTGTTGTATTTATTACTGTTTTTTATAATATTTCAGACAAGGGCCCTCAGTGCGGCTCTGGGATTATGCAACATCCGTGAGCTTAGGAAAAATTTCATTTGGCATTTTACGCTTGATATAATTTTTTGTTTGTTTAATTTCTCCGCCGTCAATGTCAAGTATCAATAAAATTGCGTCATCAAATATCAAATTTTATAAGAACTGTTTGAATAATATTTCAGTGATAAAAAAGACAAAAGTTTTCAAAATAATAATACTAAATTTAAAAAAACTATTTGTATTTAACGATATTTACTCATCTGTGACCAATAAAAGTCCTACCTCATATAAACCAGTTTTTTACTCCAAACCATTTGAAATATCGAAAAGATTTCGTTATATTATTATGGATGAAAAAGTTAATATGGAAGACCGCGCGCGTACGGCCGAGAAAAAAAAGATGGATGTCCGTGAATAATGTTCGGTCGCGAACTGTAGTAATGGACAGCACTAAATATTGCACCAAGGGAAAATAAATTACGGCACTTTTTCAGACGCACAAAAAGCACTCTTCGTTTCTTTCACTGGCTTGAGTGGAAAAAGTTTAATATGTTGTATGCCGGACACTGATTATAGTTAATGTCCCTTTTATTTTCGTATAGTTCTGTTTACATATTGTCTCTTGGCTTTGTATTTTGATTTGACATTTCGACTATTCAGTAATTATGAAATATATAACTTTGTATAATCTTTTTCTTCGTCTTTTCAGGCTCTAGTACCTGCACCAATAAAATATAAGTCAAACTCTTACGATGAGCCGAGAATTTCCAATAGCGGTCATACTAATTATTTTGACTGGTGCAAATTAATAATCTAAGCTAAAAACGCACAAAATATTATATTTAATTCTGTGCGTTTTTTGCTATATTTTTTTATAAAGTGTATAAATAAAATATTGTTTTGCACTGAAAACACCTATAATAACTCAAGTAATCACGACAGCATACAACAATTCGAGTATACCGAACATGATAAAACTCTAAAAACAACAAATTACTGCAATATATCGTTTGTAGCTACAAAATGCAACACTGTAATCCATGTGTACCAATTCACAGATTTATAGTAAAACTAATTCCGTGCTAATTAGATTATGGACAGCTGCATACAGGGCGGGAACTTTAAATTGGCGCGCGAATATCGCTTTGGTTTTTGCCGTAGAAATCAGCGCCCCTTCAGTGCTAAATGGATTTATTACCCTGCAACGTTTCAGGTGGATACTCGTAATTACTCTTATTGTTCCAGAGGATTGTTTATTGTTTTGCTGTTGGAAAATTGCCACATTTATTTTTAGTTCCATTTTTACACTGAAATATTCGGATATATTTTTAGTGCAATTGTTTTATTGTGTTATTTTTATTGGCCATGTCTTGAAAAATGTTTAAAGTAGTAGTTTGTTAAAGTATACCTATTTGTGTATGTAGAATGAATACTTTTTACGGCCTCTTATGTATCAAAGTCGAGACGGCTTCTTCTCCAACTACTATTATAAGTATAGCAATATGCAAAACAAATTCATTAAACATTCACCTAGGACACAGGTCCTTCATTATTACACAGTATTTAGGCAGATTCAAACACCATGAGACTGCAATTAAAGCTGAAACGTTCATGAGCAACCAAACCACAATAACATCCCGAGGGCAGGTACTGCTCTCGCCCAATTGCCATTTGCACATTCAAGTACATGAGTTTGACTATAAAGTTTGGAACTGGTAAAACCTGCATAGCTGTCTACAGCACGAGCGGGACAGACTTTTTTGTTAACTTCAAGAATGGAAACAGCGGCAATGAGATAACCAATATGATATCAGAAATGACAACTTACTGGCGTGTTTTGTACAGTGAATGAGATTTTTAGAGATCCAAAACCTCCTCTACTTCGCAATTCCAAATTAATAAATTATTTTCAAAAATAATTTAAATAGTCTTATAGCTATTTTAGGATGTTAAAATAGATACTAAAACCTGTACTAATTAATGGCTGGTACGTGTCAATTACTTAAATATTAGTAAGTTTTTTTATGTATGAAAGATCATATTATAACCTTACTTATTGTCTATAGTCCTTAATATACCTTAAAATCACAAGCCTCTTCACGTTTTCCATAATCGACCAATAAATAAACTGTACTTAACACAACTGAATCTATTTTACAAAATAAAGTCCCATCGAAATTCCTTTGTTCTAATTTAAATAACCTAATCCTTGTTCCAATGGTATTGCGGCCAGTAATCAGCCGACAGTAAAGCGTTCTCCCGAGGGATTTAGTTTCAATCACGCCAGTAGTCGCTCGCTTGTGATTAATGCATACTAAACAGGACACACATAGCCGTTTTCCAGATAATTTACTTTCTAGCACAGACTGCCCGCCTAGTATGAAGTCCTTTAAGATCTCGTAAGGTTTCTGTAGTCTATTTTTGGAATACGTAAGTGCTTCCGCTTGCAATGAAGTTTTATTTTTAGAAATTCATCGGAGCTTAGCTTACAATACGAAATTAAGACTGCAATGCAGTGAAACAGTACAAATACGATGATAAAAAATCACAGGAAAGCAAATAAAAGATTCTTTGAACTGTTTTTATGAAACAAATAATAAGAAACAACAAAATTAATATCTATTAGCTTTATTCGATGTATAAAATACTATGAATATTCGAGTTGATTCAAAAGCGCAAGTCCTGTAAAGGGGTTAAACTATAATTTAATTTGAATGCAGATGAAACAAGCAACCGAGATTTTGCATAAAGCAACATAGCAAAATAAAAATGTAAAATTTTGTTTCATGTTTAAACCAATATTTAACGACACATAATCAGTGTATAGTACTGTTTTTAAACTTTCTCCTTGAGGCTTAGATTTGTTTTATAAACACAAGTGGGTAAATAAAGCGTTGTTGATGACAAGTGACTGACTGGCGGGCAATTAGCGAGCCGGCTCGGCCAAGAAAACAAAAGGGCCTCTTAGTTTCACTTAATTAAAAAAGAGGAAGACAAGGCGTGGCACTGAAAAATTGCTGCTAAACAACTTGACGCCCTACAAACACCAAAACCAAGTTATTGCTTAGAGCCTACCCGAAATATTTACGTACATTCGCGATACTTACTTTTACGAATATACGTACAGAACGACAGAACTAATAATCAACGGATTAAAATGAAAATGATTACGTGATCAACTTGATAACCGCTCTACCAGCTTCATTTACTATGAAAATAAATCCATATTTAAGTCGAAAATATCTACAATTTATCGAAAGAACAAAAACATTATCATCGTCGATATTCATAATGCGAAACAAATTGATAATGTAGCCGACGTTCATTTAATAATACAGTTATAATGTTACCACTTCCAGGTAAGTTTCTTCCAAATCATCACCTAGTACTGAGTGATTTTTAGTTTACTATATTACAACTGCCTTGTCGTCAAGCACCAATGTGTAAGGACTGCTCTATGAGTAGTTTTTAAGGACATCATAGCCAGTTTTACCGAGCATTGGAAATTTAACATCTCATATCTTATGATGACGAGTTCAATACAATCCTGTGTACATAATATTGAAAAATCTACGTGGTGTTGCTACTATATACTGTAAAATACACACCTACTAGTTACTATTCGAGGAAATGAGTTCCTTAAATTGATCTACACAAAAAATTCTTAACTCGAATAAGCCATCATGACTTTTTATGTTTACGCGAATGTTAGGCATTTAAATAAAACTATTTTGCGGATTGTATCTATACATCCAGATGTATGACCGACACCTTAGCCCGCTCCGTGACTACGAAGGCTGCAGTTTTCGAAACGTCGGGAGAAAGTTATAATATAAAAAACCGAGATAAAATCCGCAAAATAGTTTTATTTCAATTCAATAAGTCATAGGCTTATTTTTAGTAACATTTCGCGCTTCGATGCGCTGTTGCATGATTCACGGAACATGTATGAATGCATGGGAACAGAAACGAATAAAAAAATAGTTTAGTAACTTGAAAGTTGAAGAGACATGTAGCGCGTGAAAGCTAAATTGCTCTGCCAGCGGGATTTCAACTCGCATGAAATTTTTCTGCCAAGTTTAGCTGCAATAATTTTCCGGGGTCCATGAGCGAGCTTGCCCTACAATAGACCGTGGCCTGCAGCCATCATTAAGGTATGAGACCGCTGCGCCTTCTTTCATTCCTACCATTGCGCAAAGTTTGCAATGTGTGAATGGCGTTTCATACATTTTTACTGCGAAAATAATTATTATTTCTGTGTTTAGTTGAAATTATTATTGTGTCTGTCTTGCGTTCATACAGCAATGTATGACGCGGATGAAAAATATTAATGGAAACAAAGGGCAAGCTCTTTACAATCTATCTGGATAATACAAACTAAAAATGAGTTGAATTCGTTAAATAATATTTTCAAGTACCTTCTACTTGTATATATATATATTTATTATTGTAATACTTACTCAGTGACTGAACTGTGTAGGTATATTATTGAAATAGTGACATTATTACGTACAAATTAGTTTACATTAATAAGATTTTTATTGAATAATTTAGTATCGCAAGTCTGTACATTTTTTATACTAAATAGTTATTTGCAAAAGATTGAAACTATAAATTAAATATTTGCAGCTCATTTAAATGTTTTAGAACTTTTATTAGTTCAATCTTTCATTCACTTTCGTATTCAAATGTCAAACGCAATTTAATATCGTCTCGGTAATAAAAACACTCCGTTTGAAGCAGATGCCTCGAATCTAAATCTTAGTATCAGCTAGTGTCGACGGCTGTCCCATTATCAGATTTATTTTCGGAGCAGTGTAATGTTATCTATCGATGTGGCCAGATGCGTGACCTGCCACCTTCCCCCGAGACCGTAATGTCGACACACATTACGCCCAATCTAGATTTATTCACCGATCCTGACCTACTTCCAAACTGCCATTTACCTTTTTATGCCGAACCGTTATAAGGAAGCAGTTCAGAATTCCTGTTGAGTTTACATGTTGATTATGTACATTAAAACGTGTTTTAATTCGTTTTGAACTTATTGGAACTGCTAATGCTAACTGCTGCAAAAGCTGGCTGCTTTGAAACGATAAGCCGCAGGTTTGATGACGATGAGTTGAGAATTGGGCGTATGACTGTTAGGCGAACATTGCATTTGAATTTTTACATAAGTAGGTAATTACGTACACTCTGTTGTTACATTAGGATGCACACAAAATGAGTTAATGAAAGAAGGGAATAAGTTCACAAGTTTATTGAGTAACAAGTAACCACTTAGGTTACATTATAAATAACCGAAAAGGTAAGTACAGGTTAAATAAAAAAAAAATGATTAAAACGTTATTTTAAAAAAAAAACATTTATAACGCTACGTAACCTGTAAACAAAAATAACAAACAATTTTTTTAGAAACAAAAACACAAAACACAAACATATTTCCCATGGCTTACAAATTACGTAAATACTCAATTTATGTAAGCAAAAGTAATAAGTGTAATTTCTTTCTACACTATGTCTGTAAATATTAAAATATTCTGATTGCATTTCCGTAGTAAAAAGCGCTGAGTGGTTAAGTTAAAGGAATTACAAGGCGCGGAGAGCTATGAGTGAAATTTACCTCTTAACCCCACATAAACGTAATCCTGCTTTGAGGGGAAGTCATTTAAATAACGTACAGAAGCTGTCTCTTGAAGACGTTGGATATTACATTTGTAAACAGAAGTTAACGTGTTATTTGCGAGTTACTTCATAGGTAATAATATGGGGAACATTTGCGAAAACATTAAGATAGGAAACTGGTTATAAATATTAAATACGCTATATTATAATTAATGAAAACGGCCAGAAACATTCCCCCGTGTGTACTTTATTCATACCTGTGCTAATTTGCTGCATTATTTCATTTTACTTATTAACGAAATTGTATGAATGAAAAAAAATCCAAACTGCAAAATAAAACAATATTTTCGTGTTTTTGAAGCACGGAAATCTGAAAACAAGCTTTAGACAATTATTTACATTGTTGCATTGCTAATTTAAGTTTATTTCTTTGTCTTACCAAACTAGTATAATGACACGGACGTAGTTATTTTTGTGAAAATTTTACAAGCTGTGGAATTAGTGTAGAGTGTAGAGGTTTATTTAATTTTCTCAGCACACGCTATTCTCAAAGAACTGCTTACAGAATATTAAGATTTTGTGTAATATTTTTTTAAAATACTCAATAATATGTAAGTACAATAGAATAATTGGATAAAAAATCGGATGGCAGTTGAATTTCTAAAATAAACACGAGTAAAACGTAATATTATAATTGTGTTAAAAGAATAATAATATCAGCCCTGTATTATATACTTGCCCCCTGCTGAGCACGGGCCTCCTCTACTACTGAGAGGGATTAGGCCTTAGTCCACCACGCTGGCCTAGTGCGGATTGGTAGACTTCAAACACCTTCAAAATTCCTGTAGAGAACTTCTCAGATGTGCAGGTTTCCTCACGATGTTTTCCTTCACCGTTAGAGCGAACGATAAATTCACAAAGAATACACACAGGATTTTAGAAAAGTCAGAGGTGTGTGCCCTTGGGATTTGAACCTGCGGACATTCGTCTTGGCAGTCCGTTCCACAACCAAATAGGCTATCGCCGCTTTTAAAAAAATAAACATTATTAAATAAAATATATCTTTGATAATGTCAAATAGGTGATCAGAAAAGTAGCAAAATATTGTCAACAATTATTTGTCAACACTGTTTATTATAAAATTTAATATTTATATTATATTATAAAGTTAAACATTATGTTGAAGCTTTAAGCACGCACTTACCTTACTCAGCACGTGGCCTCAGATTAGAACGTCAACACAAAGGCTTTCAGACTTTTATCCGCCCCGAATGTTAAAATACTTGCAAAGAATAAGGAAGTAGCAAATATGACATATCGTTCAATGTAATTTTATCATCGGTACTTAAATATAATGAAATATTTATTGCTATGAGTATAGTAACAATAATGATGATAAACCTATGTTTATCATTATATATCTACCTATATATGGGTCAACTCCTGGACACGGTTCTTGAGTCCACCAATCATGAACTACACACATGATTTAACGTTTAGAAACATATATTTTTTTAATCATGATTTTCCGAGATATGACCCAAGCCGGCAGATTGACTAAAAATCACTAAGAACTTACTGTAAATTAAACATAAGTGTAGGCATTAAAATTCGCATGGCCGTCACGTATAGTATATGACCAGAGTGGTTGTAGTGCGAGTGGTCGACATGCTTGCTTGCATTAAGTTGTAAGACATTATGCACCAGCGCGCAGCGATGCATGACCACGCTTTCTCATATGAGCAACTTATTATGCACAGTTTTTTTATAGCTCCCAACACAATTTTCCTGTACCGTGTTCATTTCAGGTTGACTCAAATTAGCTCGCATGAATTAGGGTTTTATGAGCGGCATTCACGGTGCTGCGGTTAGATTTCACTTTGATGTAAAAACGAGTTTTAGGTGCAGCAGCTCGTCTCTATTACCGCGTACTCAGATGTGTATTTAATTGCATGCTTTTAGTGGCTCTTAATACAGCCTAATTTTGAAAAATCCACGTATGTACCGTTTATGTTTGCTTATAGATGCATGGATATACATCTGCAGTTCGCCACAAAAGTAGCTGGACAATTTAAAAACTTCGAAACGCTTCTATATATTTACTTCAATCGAAATATTCGTTTTTCTTTATTTAAAATAAAAATAAACCTTTTAAAAATTATTTCAATGAAGAAAAAAGGATTGTTGATACGGACACAAAAGTTTATAGGTGCCTAGCTGACCCGACAGACGTTGTCCCCTCTTAACTATGAATTTGCAGCGCGCAATCTGTCAATCGCTGACAGTTATTTCAAACAATTGAAGTTATATAAAATTAATATTTTCGTTAAGGTGATAGCTTAAGGTCCATTTTCATACATTTTGTTTCACCTTTAATCTGGGTAACTAAACAAGTATTGACAAGTAAAGAATTTAAATTCACGTCTAGTTAGTGATTAGTTCTCGCAGTTGAAGAAAAAACGTAAAAATAATTAACATGCATGGATATTTCGGCCTTTAAAATTTCGTCGTATTAAATTTTAAAGGCCGAAATATCCATATATTAATAACGTTTTTTCAACTTTTAAATTATCTACAAAATGAAATATATGAACTATAACTTAAGTTGTCTTATATTTTCTAATTTTACGCGCAATCTTTTGAATTTTTTCTTTCATAAGATCCTTCTCCTGACAATAACAAACACAACAAAATCAAATAGTGAAATCGGTCTAGCCGTTCACGCGTGATGGCGTGACCAAGGGAAATATGGATTCATTTTTATATATATATACTTAGTCTGGCCATAAATACTGTTACACTTAATTATAAAAAAATATTACATTTGAATTTCGAATCTGTCATTTTTATACGATTGTTCATTGTGTTTTCTCATTTTGGCGCCAATACATTGTAAAATATTTTGCGATATTAAAATGGTGTGGGGTGATAAAGAGAACCGAATCGCTGTGATAGCATTACACAAAGTAGGTATGGAGCCAAATGCAATTTTTAAAACTCTCCATACACTTGGTATTAGTAAAATGTTTGTGTACCGGGCTATTAATAGGTACAATGAGACCTCCTCTGTTTGTGACAGAAAAAGATCTGGCCGTCCACGTAGTGTTCGTACGAAAAAGGTGGTCAAAGCAGTAAGGGAAAGAATTCGAAGAAATCCTGTCCGAAAGCAAAAGATTTTATCTCGGGAAATGAAGATAGCACCTAGAACCATGTCGCGTATTTTAAAAGATGACTTAGGACTTGCAGCCTATAAGAGACGCACTGGCCATTTCTTAACTGATAATTTAAAGAAGAATAGGGTGGTAAAATCGAAACAACTACTGAAGCGGTACGCAAAGGGAGGTCACAGAAAAATTTTGTTTACGGATGAGAAAATTTTTACAATTGAGCAACATTTTAACAAACAAAATGACCGTATTTATGCTCAAAGCTCTAAGGAAGCTTCCCAATTAGTCGACAGAGTGCAACGTGGACATTATCCGACTTCAGTGATGGTTTGGTGGGGTGTTAGCTATGAAGGAGTGACTGAGCCATATTTTTGTGAAAAGGTATCAAAACATCGGCACAAGTGTATCAAGATACCATTCTTGAGAAGGTAGTTAAGCCCCTTAACATCACCATGTTCAATAACCAAGTATGGTCCTTCCAGCAAGACTCGGCGCCGGGTCATAAAGCTCGGTCCACGCAGTCTTGGTTGGAATCGAACGTTTCGGACTTCATCAGAGCTGAAGACTGGCCGTCGTCTAGTCCCGATCTTAATCCGCTGGATTATGATTTGTGGTCAGTTTTAGAGAGTACAGCTTGCTCTAAACGCCATGATAATTTGAGTCCCTAAAACAATCTATACGATTGGCAGTGAAGAATTTTCCCATGGAAAGAGTGCGTGCTTCTATTGATAACTGGCCTCATCGTTTAAAGGACTGTATTGCAGCCAATGGAGACCACTTCGAATAAGCTTTTTATATTTTTAATTGTTTTATATTTATGTATTAAACTGACACACTGTAAAAGTAATAAATGTTATTTGCAGTTAACAATTTTCTTTTTTCTTTATTACAATATTTATGGCAAGACTAGGTAGATTTGAAATTCTGCATTTGTATAGCTACTTTTGTGGCTGATTGCTTTGCTGGTTGATTGGCTGATTAAATGCTGTGCAGCATTTGACAAATAGAAAAAAAATATAAGACAGCAAAATTTTAATGAGACTTGAGCATTTCCCTTGGACAACGCTATTCAATATATTTTGGACGTCGTCGATTGGTTTTAAGACCGGTGAAATATAGGTGTAGCGACAACGTCGTACATAATTTCACGTACTTAGATAAGTTGTGCCATGTACGGCACGTACCACATTAGTATATAAGCATATGACATATTGATGACCCCGACGTGATGTAGGTATGCATGCATTTCACTCGTCCCGAAAATGAACGGTGGAAATTAGGTTTTTCCTCGCAAAAAAAAAATAACCTGGAATTTCAAAGGAATAAACATTATTGTGTTATATTACCGTATTGTAACCTCCGACTGATATGGAACATGTAAACTTTACAGTTACAAATAATAAAAGCGAAAAATTATTACGTAAAATTATTTTAGCTGGGACTATAAGTAAAGAGGTGGTGCGAAAGACGAGTGAGTCCAACATTTGTTTGACTAGTTTCCTTAATAGAACCCTTACTATAAAGGAAATATATTACTATTAAGGGCTTACTTAACTCTCAAAAACATTTAAATTCTGCCATTACTTTTGAAACCCCTAACAATTTACCCCATTTGCATTGTTAATAATTTTCCTCGTGGCCATAAAAAATATTCCCTCCTTACTTAAACACAGTAGGGTAATATTATGAAAATTAATAAATAATTAAAAACGCCTCTAGCTACAGAATGCGAAATAAGTTGGAGTGCAAAGCCGCACGACGCGACGCGACGACACGCCGCGCTGCGCCATATACCTACGTAGGTAGGTATCTAAGTATAATATTATTTGTGAGAGCTTTGTTTTCAATTTATTAAATGTAGGTTTTTCCATCTTGTAAGTTTCTAAGTATCTACTTAATATTGTATCTTCTTCTTCTTTTCCAGCCTTCTTCTACCCAATGCTGAGTAAAAGTCTCTTCCATATTTCGCCAACTAGTGCGGTCTTGGGCTTTTCGCATCAAGTCCCACCCAGCCGTCCGAATTAATTTATTATGGCATTAGAACTTAAACATTTAGACATCAATAAGTTGATCATCCAAATGTTGATACGTAGGTATAAGGGTTGATAAGAGGACGACTACAAATAAAATCTCTACATAAATTAAAACTAAACACAGATTATAGATAAACTGACCTCATTCTAACCTTTAGCATCGTTTAGTACGTTTTCAACAGCGACTTATAATTAAAGTTACAATGTACCATTGAGCCTAGCCGTAAATGAGTCAACTTAATTAATGTTTACTACGCCGAGCAGTAAGTATTCGTTGAAACAATAAAATCTGAAGGGGAGAGTACCAGGAACCCTTCCTTTACATTTTGCAAATAGGGGAAATATTATATTAATTATTGCTCCCATCTGCCGAAAGAAATTATTAACTAGATAGGTATAAGTACTTATTTATCTAACCTAAGCATGTTTTGCTTCATGTAAGGAAATAACCAATTTTATAATTGGTTATTGCCTTACATATTATTATCAAGGCTATACTTACTTAGATCTGTATCTTTTTTTTTATCACGGGGAAATGCGTTTAACGAGTTCTGCCGGACTCGCCGGTATGAACCATCCTACTGACTAAAACCCCGCCATTCGGCTAACTTACTTATATTATTATCTTCGTATTCAATTTGAAAAATTTAAGTAAGTACCTTTAATTACGGATGATTATGAATACAAATGATTTTAAATTATTTTTATGGTCATGATTATAATTTATGTATTTTCATAGGTAAACTGCGTTATGTCGTTAGGTAAGTATATACTAGGTGTTGCTCGCGACTTCGCGCGCCTGAAATTCTTTGACGCTACAAAAATACTAAAACACTGTTCATAGCGCCGCCTGTAAAAAAACTGCGGCATGTAAAACAATCTGTTATTTTCGATGGGAACTAATTATTCTTGTAATGACACGCATACATCACGCATTTATCCCTGAAGGGGTATGCAGAGGCGCAACCAGGGCACCCACTTTTCGCCAAGTGTGTTCCGTCCCATGATATGATAGGGGGCGAGCCTATCGCCATATCGGGCGACAAATTTTAGACTCCGGGCTGATACTGAGCAGAAAAACCCAGATATCAACTTTCCTGACCTAGGATTCGAAAACCCAGGATCTCAGAGTGCTGCCGTACCGCGCATGCAGTACAACTACGCCACCGAGGCATTCTTATAATAACGGTAAGTAGTTAATCTTACCGGAATAAATAGTAGCCTATGTGCTAATCCAAACTATCTGTCTGCTATAAGTATTTCAACCAAATAATTTTTGCACATCTACTTTTTACAAACATCAAAACATCCAAACATTTTCCCAAGATTTCGCATTTTTAAATTATTTCAAACAAAAAAATATAGTCTGAGTAGTCTATTACAAATAATAGTAAAATTCTATGAGTAAAATTTAAACAAAATCTTTGTAGGTTGATCTGTGATTCACGAGATGATTATATGGTCATTCATTCTATTTCGTACTTCGTTCGTTCCCATGTGTCAATTGTCATTTGTCACTGTCACATTGTAATTTTAAATTTATTCACTCCAAAACCTACAAACATACACCCGGAAAAGTAGAGTTATTACGCGTTATACAGAATTGGAACTTTAATTTAACATAATAATTACCCTAAGTATAATGCGTTTTACAATTAAAAAAACAAGCTGCAGTGGAGAACGCATTGGATTATTGTCTGGATTTATAAAGTCGCCAAACACAACAATCGAAACGCCAACTGCCGCTCTATTGACCCAGGTTAGTTTGATCAAACTGATAAATACTTATTTTCCCAAAAAAAGGAATGAACTATCCTCATGAATTTAATAAGTATCTAATTTATATACAAAGATTTTGTATCTCTGATTTTGCATGATAGTTTTCCAAATACTTTGATACACGTGCATATTTCGCATTGGTTACAAGATACATACTTTATTTGACGCAGTCAGACAAAAGTGACCGTCAGACGGCCTTGATAACCAGTCAGATGAGCTAGAACGTCACAAATGGCACATTGTTTAAACCTGTTTGCTAGCAGGTAAAAAGTCAACATTAAAGCAAGTGTGACTGTATTTATAAGTTAGGTACTTCTTCCAAGATCTTAATACAATTTATAATAATCTGCACCATTATTAGACTTCTTTCCATTGACTATTTTGTTTCATTACAAGTATTAATTCTCATACTAAAATGAAAATATTCAGCTGTTTAAGTTTTTTCTTGCATGATATTAATAGTATAATTTTTATCCTCAGGGAGGCAGTGTTGCCCACCTCACTGCCGATGTCCTATCAAAAGTATTCTCAAATCCGCAATTACTATGGATGCCGTTGTCAAGCATGGCTCACTTAGAAACAGGTGTGAAGGCACAAGGACAAGGCATAGCCAAGTTTGTGGCATTACCTGAACATGTAGTTTGTTCAACATTCCATAATATGAATGAGGAAACACCACAAGGACATTTTGAATCAGAGAAAGTACCACTGTGGACTCGAAATGGAAAGAAAATGATTACAGCTGATAGGTAACATTCATTTTAAAATTATAGATTTTTGGCTAATTGCAGATGCTTGTGTAAAAAATTACACATGTCTTATATTTATGTGATGTTAAGATAAAAATTTCTTAAATATTTTATCACATACTGCTAATAGGAATATATATTTTTTTCAATCTTGGGTCTATTATTAGTACCCACCTACTACTATAAGTCTATATACCTATGCTGTTTTGCTTTAAACACAAATAAGCATTGTTTAAAATAATACCATAATAATATACATTGCTAAAATATATTACATATTGGGAAAATTTCAGATATATGGATATGATGGAAGTTTTCAAACCAGATATATTTTTGGCGATTGCAGATGGACACACATCACTTGACGAAGGGCACAAAAGAATTGTCAAATCTGTTAGCAGGACCTGCAACATGTTGGATGTGTGTGTTAAACGATATAAGGAGTCCAAGGAGCTTCAAAACAGCTCCCTTATAGGTATGTAAAAATAAAATATAGTTGGATTTCAGCTATTATATAAATAAAGACATGATCGTCACTGCTAACAATCAATGGGTTAAAATTAGAAACTCAGTGAATAGTTTTAACTCCACATTCTCGAAAAAAATTAAAATCAACAAAAACTTTGGAAAAAAACCCCAAAAAATCTGATTAGCACATGATTTGTAAAAGTGCAATCATGCTGTTTAAGGTAAAGAAATATTCAGTCAACATAATAAAATCAATTATTGATGTTTTTCTCACAGACATATTATGGTAACATATGGATTAAAGACATTATTCATAGTCATACATTCTTAAAATAATGGTTGTATGTGGTTATGTTTGGAGTCATTACACAGTCTTAAATTGTAATCACTGCTGTTCAAAACAATTATTAGATAAAAACTATAAATAAAAATAATACTTATGTTGGCATTATTTTTGGATTCCATCTAGCCTGATATTACAGAGGTACTGGTAATAATAACTAGAATGGTGTTATATATTTTGATAAGATAGATGCAGTGTTATCTACCAAAACAAGGTTTACTTTTATGATATTGGTCTTGCAATTTTATCTTTTTTTTATTTTTAGAACAGTCAATTAATAAGAATATTCAATGTTTTTGTTATTAAGATTATAAAGTTTTATGAATTAAATCAGTATATTTTATTATTAATTCTGATTCAATTATGTATTTATATATCAACCCTATATTACATACTGTCCCACTACTTACTTACCTTAAGGTGCAATGGGGTGACTTCATTGCCACAACAAAGAAAAAACCCTAAATGTTTTTTGTTTTTTTTTTTCTATTTTGGCGTTCTCTATTCTGTAGTCTTTATAATTGAAATAAAATTTCTTTATAAAGTGTCAAATATTTTATATTTCCCTATAATCAGGTGTGGTGGTCGGTGCTGGTTTACCAAGTAAATGTGCCGAGTGCATACAACAGATTAAGAAGTATAAGAATACATTAAGTGGAGTTGCACTACAAGGGATTACAGACGGAACCAAAGAATCATATAAGGAACCTATCGAAAAAATTGAGAACATCTTCAAAAGAGTTGGGGTTAGAAAACATATTTATAATTATCATTATTGTTATGCTTATAATTCAATTATCTTTTGAGAAATACATACAAACATACATAAATCCAGATTTAGTAGTCTAAATATTGATAGAGATTTTATAAGTTGAAATGACATCAGAATTTACTTCCTGCCCATAATTAAGCACAAATTAAAATATATTTAGTATTAACACAAAAACGTTACGTTTTTATGACTTATCAAAAAACATTTCCTTATATCTTGATGACTTATAACATAATAAAGTAAACCAAAATTATTAGTAAATAATATGGCGTGATTGTTGATGTCCATAGTAGATAATAAATATGTAATCGAATTGTGCTTCATAACAATGAATCATTCATAATAGAAGTCATAAAAATCATTGTAGATATTATCTGCAAAAAGCGCTAATATCTCTTCATTGGAATTTCACTAAACGGAATTTTGTATTCATTAAAATTTTAAACAACTTAAAAAGAGGTCATAATTAAACGTTTTTTTATGTTTCGTACTTTATATCTGTTATATGCTCGTATATAATAATTAAAATAGTATATCAATAATAATTCAACAATATAACCAGATTTGTAATTCTGGCATTTGAAAATGAAATCATCTTTATTTCAGGATGCCGTACCAAAGGATTTAGTTCGTATTGCAGAAGGCTGCTGGAATCCAGCTATAATTGTAGCTGCCATAGAACACGGCTGGGACGTGTTTGGTGGTTCATACCCTCTTGAACTTACAAATGCTGGGCATGCTTTAGTTTTAAATTATGATGTCAATCGATATAGTGGTGAAGCTTGCGTGTTGGATCTTAATGATACGAGGTAGTGATTTTTATTGTTATACAGGGTCATTTTGACATTGCTCTACTAAATGGAACCACATACTCATCTTCACCTTTGCTGACACTGTGCCAAAAATCATCCATTAATAACGAATATTTTCACCAAAAATCCTGGTTTTAGTTTTCAGATTTTTTCGCCATTTTGTAGTTTAATACGAATATAGCGTGTGCGTGAATGTATTTCCGACTGAAAGTATGATGTTGCTGCTGCGACAAATTTTTTTAGAGTAGTAATAGTGGCATTAGGGCGCGTAAAATTAAAATTACTTTTTATTAATATTTATTTTGTTCGAAACTTACACTTTTTTATTTTACATCTACGGCTCAAGTAACTTATTGTAAAGTGTTATTTTCACATTGATAAATTGTGGTTTCATTAAGGAACGCAATGCCAAAATGAGCCTGTATGTCTTACATGGTCTTAACAAAACCCAATCGTCGCTAACATATGAACACAAAAGAAAAAAACTGAAGTCTGTTGCTACGTCATGTACTCGTGAAACTTATATTTGGATACATATTGAATTAACAAGGAGCAAATTATTATTCAATCCAAAATCAAACTTTGAAGTTATGGTTTTCCTCACAATATTACAGTAATCATCAAAATGAAGTCCACTCAACATAGGCCTCCCCTGGTGAATTCTAGACGGACCTGTCAGAAGCAGCTGGAATCACATTGTTAGAGTAATTACGATTTTATTGGTTATGATTATAAAGTTCTATTTAATTTCCAGCTATAGAGATGACTTCACGCCAGTATTAACTGGATGCAAATGCTTGACCTGCAGAAAACACACTCGGGCATATATACAACATCTTTTGAACACTAAAGAAATGTTGGCGTCTGTTTTGTTAAGCATGTAAGTTTGGTTGCTTATATTTGATTCATTTTTAGAATCCATGACATGATATATGTATGTCTAAGTATTAACAACCTTGAATATTATTTAATTATTGTTTAGGTTCTATGACTTGACATAATTAAAAACCTTGACGATTTTTGGTAAAATTATTATCCATCTCAGTTTGTCCCGTGGACCACGGAGGTTGCAAAGTCTTTGAACCATTGGAAAAAAGTTATAAAATGTAAACTGACATAAAATCCGCTAAATAATCACTACTATTACAATACAATATAATTAAAAGACAAGACTTGAGTATTTATTACTAAACATTTACACTATAGTAATGTTCATGATTTTCTTTTTCAGACATAACATCCATCATTATGATCAACTGTTCTATCACGCTCGTCAACACATCGCCTCCAACACGTTTTCAGTATTCAAAAGCCATATAACAAAACAATATGATGTGGCTAAAACGCCATATATGAATGGCAAGCATGACTCCGAAATGACAGACATAGAACATCTAAAGAAGAAAGTCAAAATTTCTAATGAAGATATTATCAATGGCCATAATATAATGAACGGTATTGCCTAACAGGCAACATTAATGAGAAATAATTAAGTATTGTGCGAGTTATAATCTCAGGTTTGTTTGGTCGACACCAAATTGGGGTCACCCGCAGTTTGAGATCTGGCAACATTCCGAATGCATTTATTATGTAAGTTATATAGGTGTCCCAAAATTTACGCAATATCTACGTTTTATGCAATTTGCGTGGTAACTGGTCATCATCATCTCAGCCACAGGAAGTCTACTGCTGAACATAGGCCTCCCCCAAGGATTTCCACGTCGACCTGTTGGAAGCGGCCTGAATCCAGCGACTTCCTGCGACCTTAGCCAGGTCGTCCATCCACCTTGTACTAACCTAGCAGTGGTAACTGGTAAAGTCCTGGGAATAAAAAATGCTGTGTAGACAGTGACTATTTAGAGTTATTAAAAAGCTTATTTCTCCAATTTTTCAAGGTAATTTACCGTATATGGGATATAATATTAAACTCATATAATTTATTAATTCATTAAATTTATCATCGAAGCGGCGATAGCCTAGTTGCGAGTGGAACGGACAGCCGAAACTAATGTCCGCGGGTTAAAAACCCAAGGGCACACAAGTCTGGCTTTCTAAAATGATGTCTGTATTCTTTGTGAATTATCGCTTGCTTTAACGGTGAAGGAAAACAACGTGAGAACATCTGCATACCTGAGAATTCTCTATCGGAATTTTGAGGGTGTGTGAAGTCTACCAATCCGCACTAGGCCAGCGTGATGGACTAAGGCCTAATCCTTCTCATTAGTAGCGGAGGCCCGTGGCCAGCACTGGGATAGTATAAAATTAATGACAACTTTTAATTAATACATTTGATATGTATTTAATTATATCTTGCGTAAATTTTGAGACACCCAATATTTATTAATGGTAATTGTATTTATTTTGTAAGTGACATGGGAGATTACAAATAGCAGGTATAACTCACGTACAAAAGGTTGTTGAAAGGCACCGTGGTTTGTTTTCTGCCCTCAAGCAGCAGTGTGTCAATACTAGGAAATTTTGTACAACTACTGTTTGAAGGCTTAAGGTTAACTGTGGATGATGGTTACCGTCAGACAAATGTGTCATCAGTAACATCATTTCAGAGAAAAGGCAAAAATGAGATTTAGAAATGCAACTACATAAATTAATATTATATAATAATAAACCATGCAGCCTTAGAATGAGCCAAAAAACGCGACTCGTAAGTTGATGTTTTATTTTGATGTTTGTAATTGATCGAGAGACCAATGCCGTCTGTCAACCAATCCGAACCAACCTCGAAAAACTACATTGAGTAGTGTTTTTTTTTGTTTTATGGCTTTGAATGGCGAGACGAGCTTGCCCTTCACTGGCTTGCTTCTATGGTAAGCGATACGACCGCCCATAAACAGTAGAATCACCATTCAACACCTTGAATTACAAAGTATTGGAGTATTCCACTGCGCTCGCCATCCTGAGACATGAAATGTTAAGAATTATTATACCTTGTCCAGTAGTTACACTGGATACAATGTCCTTCAAACCGGAACACAACAGATACTGCACACTGATGCTTGGCGGCAGAAATAGACATTGAGGTGGTACCTATACAGGCGAACTCTTACATATGAGAAACCACCAGTAGTGTCGTGTTTCTTAAGCACATTGATAACCTTTGAACACGTCATTGCCAGATCTCAGGCAATATTAAGTTTGTAATTACTTTTAAGTAAACAAACCAATGATGTAGGATAATTTATTTTTGTGATAAATCACGAATTAGTTTAATGGAAGCCAATCATTACCGGTAAATTAATATAAGGTAACCACATTTTCAATTCCTAAGTATTTATCGAAATAAAACTAGATAATATCGGATTTTAAATTTTCGAATACTTCGCAGTCTTTATGCCGCCATCCCCTCCTGGAAATGGAGGCTGCAGTTTCTGAAACATCGGGAGAAAATTAAATACCAAAAACTAGCAATAAATCTAAAAACTAGTTGTATTTCGATGGCCTACATTTGAGTAAACGGAAGATACGCTTAGTACCTACTTAATGCATGGGTTGAAGGGAGTAATCTAGGAATCTAATTGTTTCAAGGATAATATGTCAATCATTATTAACTGGATTGATGTTTTATTACACAAAATTCGTGTAAGTTGTTCTTTATATGTGTAGTTGATTGGAAGTATAGTAATACAAAATATTTTCGATCACTCAGAAGATAGTCACAAATGCTATGGTTGTTATTGTTATAACTGAGAGGTGACATAAGGAAAGGATTTAGTCAGGTACTTACTTTCACACACTGTGGCTCCTATATCTGGTTTGTACTGCCACCTATAGTTTGTGCACGTTACCTATTATGGCGACCAAAATAGTTTTTTTTTATTGTAATTTAACAAAATTTTGTTTAGTTTCGCAGGTTTATAATAGTTATGGTTACTTGTTTTAACATATTGGCGGGAGGGGGATGAGGTTCCGCTATTTGGTACATAGCTAGTCCTCCTCTGCAAAAATAGTTGAGATGGTTAGAAACCATCATTCAGGGTCATTTTAACATTGCATTAGTATATGAAACCACATACTTATCTACTTGAAAATAACACTTTACAGTAAGTTACTAGAGCCGTAGATGTAAAATAGAAAAATGGAAGTTTCTAACAAAATAAATATTAATAAAAAGTGATTTTAATTTTACGCGCCCTTATGTCATTACTACTATTCTAAGATAATACCTCGCGGCCTCCACTTGGTACTTTCAATCAGAAATAGACTCAAGCACACGCCTTATTCGCAGTAAACTACAAAATTAACAAAAAATTGAAAAACTAAAAACACGGATTTTTGGTGAAAGTATTCGTTATTAATGGATAATTTTTGGTGCAATGTCAGCAAAGGTGACGACAAGTCTTTGGTTTCATTTAGTAACGCAATATCAAAATGACCCTGTAAATGATACTAAACCAGTTTTAATAGGCGGGTAGTCTATGGGTTATACTTACAAAAAGGGGCTGGTATCCCATCGTTGGATAGTGAGATTTAGACATATAACTTTGTTAATTTAACTACTAATTATATGTAGAAATAATTTATTTTTTATTTTTAAGTTATGAGATTAAAATCCTATGGGTATGTTTTGTCTTAAGTGTGCTAAAGAAAAACAAATTCCAAGTGTATGTCCCACAGAAATAAGCAGCATTTTAAAAATGTACCATAATGTTAGATTATTATATGATTTTTTTTCTAGTTAGGTGTAGTCTGTTATACATCTGGTTGATTTTGATAAATAAGTGTCTAATTTATTTGAAACAACATAATATTTTTTTAAACTTAATCAAGTTTCTGGATTATTTTGTCTTTTACATAGATAACTAGCAGTGCCCACACCTACGTGGATTTAGATCCAAGTCTGTAAGAAATACCAATGAAAATTTGAATGTCAAACATATTGTTTCTCTTTCTTATTAGTTACTGCGCTCGTTTTCTAATTAGTTTAAAAAAAAAAGTAATGAACTGACACGTGAAATATACGACTATTATATTATGTATAAATATATAGCTTAAATATCGGAAACTTTGTTGCCATTTATTGCGAAGTAAATACTATACACGCGTAGCTATTTCGTGGACTAACAATGTAGGTATGTTCGAATTTGTATGGGATGATTCGGTTGTTAGATGACGTAGGTGTCTGATAACTAATATAATATATTGCATTGCGCAATGCCTAAGTCCTCTTACTCTTAAAATAAAGCATAGACAGTTTTTCAATAAAAAAAATCATAAATAACAAAACTAACAACGAAATAACATGATTATTATACTGAAAAATATTGGTTAAGGCAAAGTTTGGAATTTTTTCGAAACAAATGTTCCCAACATTCCCGAGGCTAGGGTTGTAATTTTTATTATAAATATTGTGTTTGCGGTTCCTCCCGCGTAATATATTATTGGTGAAGAGCTAAATGTCACGTGTGTTTAATATCGTAGAAGGATTTTTTTACCCAATATTTAATTTCTTACTTACCTTTATCGCACTCTAAGAGTTTCAATTCCCAAGAAATCGTGTTTAAAAAAAACCCTCATACAGTGTTGCTGGACCATGGACCTAGGACCTTTTAGTTCATAGTCATTTACATTTCTACTTGTCCAAGGTCGTGTAACATTTGTTTGAAAATGTTATTTGTTTTATAAAAACGAGTCTTAACATTGTTTATATATATTACACCTCGGCAAAGACTTACCCCCTTATTCATAAACGTTTTTTATCTAAGGACGGAGTAAAGCTGTGATAACAAGCTTGTTTCTCAGTGCCCAACGGCACTGAGAAACAGACATAGGGCCGTTGTGATTGGTTATTATTGTTGTATTTCAATATTAGCCAGTCACAACGGCCCTATGTCTACGCACTGCGAAGACTGCCATGCCGTCAGCACTGAGAAACAGACTTGTTATCACAGCCTTACTCGGTCGTTAGATAAAAAACGTCTATGAATAAGGGGGTTAGATGACATATATAAAAATAAAATTTGTATCCTACAACTATTAAGCCACATATTGGAACGTCCCAGCATACTCATCATACATATATTTCGAAGTAAACGTGTCAGCTAATGTTAAAGACCAAACCGCCTACTTTTTTATGTTTTGTAAATGTTATTTATACGTGCATATTATTTAAAATATATAGAAAAAGTTTTTTATACGCTGACATATGTACCGCTACAGAAAGCGATTTAATTTTTTTTTTTATATAATAAAGTAAAAAATATGGAAATCCGGAAAGTTAGGGCACTGACGGTAGGTTTCTATTGATTTTTCTTTTTATTAACATTGATGCAAAGTTAGAGATTGCGATTGTGTGTTGAAATCTGCAGTGAATATTAGTTTTTAGAATTTATTTTTTTCTGTTCTACATCTTGTTAGATATAGTTTGCCCATTCTGTGACACTTAAGAAGTGTTGCTGTTGTAGCTCGTAAATAAATTTTGTGATAAATTATTTGTTAACCAAATAAATAGATTTATTTAATTTTCTCATGTTTTCACAAACTGTTTTTGTGTGTACTAAGATCATTAAGAACCTATTTATCCAATAATTTGCGGCACATTATTCTTTATATGTATATTAAGTTGCAAAATGTACAAGGAATGCTGACCTCATGTGAAATTTATTTGTCCGAAAGATAATTAAATATAAGTTAAAGTGGACTAAGTTGTTTTTATTTCAAACATCTAACACTTTTAGGTTGACATACTATTTTATTTTACAACTAAAAAAATTAACTTTGACAAATTAATGTTTAGACGGATTAACGCGCTTCCATAACGATAAAACTAGTAGGCCAAGTATTGTAAGCTAGTGTGCGTGACAGCTGCGTCATATGTGGTCTCTACGTATTTCTCTTAGCCTTTGTGAAGTGCAGAATGATACCAGTTGTTGCACGGTTTCCATAAAAATGCGAAGAAAATTCTTCATATAATATAAAAAAAATAATTAACTGGAAACAGAATATTTAATTACTCAAATAATAATTTCAGGCTGCAACTGCGTCTGCTATGTACTTCTCTGAAAGTTTAAGAACAATATAAAAGAAGCTCCTTGAGTAGCGTTTAGTGTACAGAAAACAAAATTTTGGTAAGACAATATTGTAGCTCGAAATTAAGAGCAGTTACGTCTGTCTATCCTTTTAAAGCCTGTACACATGAGGCGAAGGCTATATAACCCGATTCCTGCCGGCTTACCTTTATGTAGATTCTAATTATAATCACCAGAATTATATGCAGATAGCATTTAGGCACATCCAGTACTAATATGTTGTGTCGAGGTCCCTTTCGGAAACTCATCTTTCGCCATTGCATGAGATATAGGCGGACTTAATGCCAAAGGCATTCTATCGTAGTCAATCTTCGGGTGGTGCAGAGATAGATGTAGGCACATGTATAATTATATAAGTAGATTATAAGTAATTATAAGTAGATAAGTAAGTAATTTGATAGCCTTGGTGGCCTAGTTGTAATTGTATGTACATGGTATGAGTACGACTACCGTACTGAGTTCCTGGGTTTGGATTCCAGGTCGGGCCAAAATAATTGCTACTGGGTTTTTTTTATCTTCAAAATTACTAAATTACAGCTCAGACTCAGGAAGCTGCGGCGGTATGATACTTAACCCCGTTCCTAGGAAAGAACAATAAAGCCTTTAATCCTGCGCTTGATCTCTCTCCGGTCATGTCGCATTGTCGCTTCACCGAGCAGTGAGAGTGAAGAAACAGAGAGTGCACCTGTGTATTGCGCACACATTTGTGCAGTATAATATCTCCTGCGTACTTGACTGATCTCCGTTGGGATTGGCCGCCGTAGCCGAATTTCGGTTAGGAAGGTATCATACATGCGTAATATGTATATTATTCTTTTAAATATTCCTTGTCTTTCGCCATTGGTAGTAGTATCTATTTTATCGGCTTGGTACCACAGATAGCTAACTTAAATTACCAACTATTAATGGCAGAGCAATCAAGAAAATAAAATGATGTACTTAGATAGTTTTTAAAATTATATATTTTTTTCTTTTCACTTAATTTTTAAATTTCCTATTAACTATGTATAAACTATTTTGTGAAGATATTATGAAAATAATTAAAATGGCTGTTACTTTAAAGAAAAACTTGGCGTTGTTTAAAATAGATATAGGGGAAGGAAAAAAAATTAACATCTTTTACATATATTTTACTGACAATATGTACACAATATTTATTCTTGAGTGATCACACTTATTGAGCTAGGCGTATCATATGAAATGTGCACTGAGTTACTCCAATTTCATTAAGTTATGTACTAATATTTATTACCAATATTTTTGTAAAAGAGGAATTGGCAGGATTATGCTTGACATTCACATTCTAAATTGAATTTCTGAATAAAAAATACAAAATATTAATGCACATAAGATAGTACAGAAACTTTCAGATAAAATATATAAATATTGATGTTATAACAATTTTATTATACAAATAAATATCAAATATAACGAACAATAATATAATTGAGAATTCATCTAATATATTGTTTGACTGGCAACATTTAATCATAGATTTAACTAACATTGGCACACGAATCATAATTTTGATACAATAGCCTAAATGTGCAATTTAAATAAATAAATAATATTTCATAGCAAAATTTTGAGAGTGTTACATTTAGCTTTGTATACTAAATACATTTCTAGGCAAGCATGAAACTATAAATTTACTAAATAAGTACATATATCACTAATATATGCTTACATTTTTGATCTTGAACAGTCTTCACGGAAGTTTGATAACTAAGCTATTGACATTATCGTACAAAAATGTTGCAACTTCAACAAAAGAAGAACATCGTTTACTTACATAAAACTATAAATAATTACAATGCACCAGGCATTAATGTGAGAACATTTAGCATTTCATACAATGTAATAGAATTATAAAATAACTGATCCCATCAATTTATATGTGATACAATACAAAATCATGTACAAAACAACGGACCACTTGCAATGTGAATGAATGGAAACAATATTTTCGAGATCCTTCCGCGGCGCGAGGTACGACAGCGAACAGAACTTTGTTCCAACAGCTCCACACTTTCACTGCACTATCTCTAATTAGTTTAGAGTTTACTACAAAAACGTTAGCTTAAGTCCCATTCACTGGAAAACACTATTTTAAGTATCACATGTCCTTCTCTTTCTTTTCACATTTAATGATATTATTACATATTTACTTCCAGCTTGTACACTATACATAGTCATTTGTACCGGGTGTGTTGAGAGGTTGTTGGGCCTGGAAATAAAAATAAGCATTATTAAAACCAAATTTCATCTATAATATTGTTTGGAAATTATTTGTATTACAAAATTGTGGTAATCGCCCTATTGGCCTACCATAATGATCCATATTCAGGTTAGGTATACAAACTGTACCCCATATATCTATTCATATTATATATCAAAGTCCCCTTTTCCGTCTGTATGTTATTGGTTTACTCAAAATCTATTGAACGGATTTTTATGTAATTTGGCATGGAGATAGTTGCATGGGATTATAATTTGCGACGCAAATTACGTTATGTCGTTTGTATTTAACCGCCATTTTCAATAAAAGAACCCAATCGCTATTTTCGATATATCTCAAAAATGGACCAATCAGAACAAAGTATTTTTGATTTGATTACAAATTATTTATTTTGATTGGTTCATTCCCAGAATCGTATGGAAGATTGAAATTAGGATTGAAAATGACTGTTGAGGACGATATAAACTTGGTGTAATATGCACTAGTTGCACGCGTTGAAAATTATCAGTACGCTATAATCACAATTAACTTACCATTGCGAAATAGCCCTCACAAGTTAATGCATGAAAAATAAATATATCGGCAATAAAGTGTCATTTGTTATCATCTAAATTAAGCATTAGGCAGATGACGAAAACATATTACGCTATTTAAAGGGACTATTTACAGCATTATACACCTACCATTTAGACCATCAATTTGGCAACTATAATTTAATACTGATGCGGTAAAAATGTTGGCACATTATAAATTTGCCACATTTGTTATACCTAAATGAAAAATATTTTCTATAAATCCTTACATCACTAGTAAATATAAATCTAAATACATCAAGTTTAAAATGTCTTAGGCAGACCTTACACCATTATATTATTCTATAATAAAATGATACTAAACCTTGATATTTACATCGACCATGTTTTTCGGGGTCTAATATCAATTCATTGTAGCAAATTATTTTAAAGACATTACTAAATAAAAACTGTTTTTAACAGTAAAAATATATTTCGAGATAATGTGTGGTTTATGTATTACCGACCCAAAACACCGCCCTTGATAATTGGCTCCTTTTGGAGGGCTTTATGTTTTTATATTGTACTTATCTAAGACTATTCTGTATGTTGAGTGTGCACTCCATTGCAGTTAAAGCCCTCACCTCTTCTCCCACCGTGCTGGGATATAACTTGCTGCCCGGAGCGTAGCCATTCTTCTCGAGCGCAAACTGATCCTCTGTCGTCTTACGGTACACGGGGTTGTCAAAGTTCATCGATGTAACATTATGGTGCACGTAATGTTTGTACACGACCGCTGCGATCTGAAAACAGTAGTTATCATCAATTTTACACCTGTTTCCTCTATTGATAATGCTTAATGATTCTGATCAGTGTACGTGCATATATGGAATGTGAAATTAATTTTCAATTACGTAGATAATCGTTGATTAGATCTTTAGTAGATTACTGCTATTTTCATTATTCTATGACTGAAGTCTGTGGTATTTCGTTAAAAGGAATAGAGGTACATAAGTGTCGTTTCTTCATTCGATTTTTATGGTCATTTATGTGAGTGTGACCAACAGCTATTAACAATGGCGACGTCTCTCGCTTAATTTCGCGCAGTTTATTATAGATTTTAAACTTTTGGGGCAGACTGAAGATGATCAGTCAAGCTCATATGCAACCTGACAGCTATTCTTTTCAGTGACAAAAGCGTTGGAAAAGGGTGAACTAACAAGTAACGTCCCCACTTGTGGCGCGGTCATCATTATTACGAAATGATGTGAGGAATCAGTTAAGACTATTAGTTCGTGGGTCTAAAATGGTTGATTAGATGAACCGGAATTTTATTGTTTCAACCATCGCAACAGTTAAATGATTGCATCAAAGGAGTTCAGACTAATTGCCGCCCATCGCTTGTAATTGGAAGGTAATCTAATTCAATTAAGACTGGGTATAAATTTTTATCAGTTGATCATGAAATTTCCGCAATCGCGGAAGAAGGCCGATTAATAGATTATAGATAATTCTTTAAACGCGTTCACCTATAGCAAGCAGACTGATTATGTATTTCATTATTATTATTTATTTTTTTATTGCTTTGAATGATGAGACGAGGTTGCCATTCGCCTGAAGTTAGGCAATACGGCCCGCCATAAACAGTAGTAACACCGGCCAACACCTTGAATTACAAAGTATTGTTTAGTATTCCACTGCGCTCGCCATCCTGAGACATGAGATATTAAGTCTCATTGTGTCCCATAGTTACACTGGCTAAAATGTCCTTCAAACCGGAACACAACAGTGACTACACACTGCTGCTTGGCGGCAGAAATAGACAGTGCGGTGGTACCTACAAGGCGGACTCTCACATATGAGAGACCTACCACCAGTAATTGTTTATACGCAGTAGTACATTACAAGGGAAAGATTTCTCGCGTGACATTCCTAAAATTATTACACGCTCGAGAATGTTGAAAACTGCTGAATAAACTACCAATTGCCGCTATGAATATAGCGAAATACGTTGGAGTTTTTAATGTTGTGTGTATTATGCTTACAATTGCTCCAATTACGATGACACCGATGAGTACTCCGACGACAATGCCGACAACGAGGTTCGGGTTTTGGCCGCTGTTTGAGATTCCTGTTCCAGTTTTCGGTGGTTCTGGAACACCTACAATTGAAAAAAAAAGATACCATGAAAACTCTGAAACTCTTAAATCCAATTTTGGTTTCTGCAACAATTATCATATTTATTTTCTGGAACGTAATATATTTTGTAACTATTTAATATTATTTTAAACGGAGTTTTTTTTTTGTAATGAAAGTGCAAAAGGTTATGCATTTTTTTATTGCTTTGAATTTTTGCATTATCGATTGACTGATTTATATAGCATATTTGTAGGTTGGATGCTTTTTAGACACTATAAATACAAAACAATAAAAAAATAAACAAACAAATTAAAACGTTGCAGAAACCAAATTGATTTTCATATTCCTAAAGGTTAACACGAAATAAGTTATTCACAAAATATGTAAGTAATGGTACAAAACCGCCACCTTGTAGTTCAAGCACTTACTGCAATGAGGATGATTACGCCAAAAACAAACGAACAAGAGAAGAGCGTCATTTCTAAACACGCAAATATTCAGTTCGGTCTTACGTCAAATGAAGCTTAACATTATGATATTTATATAATAAGTCATTATGAATTGAAATAATCGTGTTTTATCGCCTAAGTCATCTAATTCATTAATGATATTAAAATTGCGTACATTTTGTAGTACTTTGAAGGTAGTTAGTTGTATAACAGTTAGGACATACATTTACGTGGGTGTCCTACACCAACCGCTCACTCATTCTATTTACAGATAATGTCAATGAAACGTGCCAACTAAAGTTGTTTAACCAAAATATCTTAACCTAATTGGATCGGTTCTGGTATAGCAATGTATGATAAATTAGTTAATGTTTGAGCAAAAAAAAAAACCTATTTAATTGTAAAAAAGGACAGGAAGGATGGGATCTGATAGTTAACAATGCCCCGTATATAAAAATACAATTTAATGCTAGGCTATTGTTCACTTTTGATCGAGATCAATGCGATAACACCATTGTGCCCGCGGATGCAATTGTATTTCCCGCGCTCATTACGTATACTGTAAGTTACAAGTGGCAAAGGGTAAAATTTTCCAAAAAGGAACCTAACACAACATATAATCACTAATATGCATAAATGCGGTTCCTAATGCTAATTAGATTTTACATAAATTAAGAAAGGGAAGCCGCCAGGAATCGGTCTATACGGACCCTTAGCCACTGTAACTTTCTATGATTACTTAATGTATTAGGTAGTTTCCCGTGTTATTATTTACAATATCATGCCACTTAAAGGTTATCTATGGTTAATAAACACAATTCGCGTCGGTAATTAGTATATATTAGTATACATTGTTATCAAAATATATAGTTAACATGCACTCAGTTCATTAAGAATCTGTGTGTCTTCCCAATTTTTTAGCTATTCAGTACTTGTGATTGCAAACAAATTAAATAAATTAATACTTTACCATTAAAGTTAAAAATTTTCAGCGAGTCTGGCAAGTACGCTTCACTGAGTGATTCAAATTTATAATGAGATTCTTTGACGGGTTCCTGAGTTGCATCTGGTATCCGATTGAGGCCCTCGTCTTTTAAAAAGAGGTCTATAAAAGCTTGGTTCTTTTCATTATACTTTCTTATTTCTGAGTCCCAGTACGCCTTCATTGGCTCAGATTTTTGGTCCGCAGTTGGCAAAAGCGTATGGGCTTCTTCCTCCTTAGGTTCCTCAGGAATTTGAGTAGCGTCCTCGCTTTTGAGAATAGCGTGTCCCAACTTTACGAGAAGGACAAATCCTTCTCGAGGTATATTCACCATATGGATATAGCTTTCCGTTTAATCGCACACATTCAAAACAGTAATGTACCAGTTTTGAATTTAGTAGTTTGACATGCCCTGCAAATCAGTCAATGAATCCCAAGTTGAAGACACACAGATATTTTTGGAACATTCACTATGAAATGTTGTTAGTATATGAATATTTATTGTGTTACTGATGGATTTATACCCAACACCCTAGTGTAAACCTATCGATATTATTATCTTATCTCATGAGGTGATTAAAATGATTCAACCCATTCATAGTAAAGCAAATATAATCAAAGTCATGGTGTTTGTTAGTATAAAATACAGAAAGTATAAATGAAACTTCTTGTGCAACCGCGAGTTAAAACACTACATTCACTTACGGTTGTGTAGAAACTATTACAAACACCACGATATTGATTGATCGACAAATTATCGCACGAAGAATTGGAAAGGATAGGGTTTCACAAAAAAAAAACGATGGAATGGGTTTAAAATACTCACTAGTCACAGGTTTTTCCTCTATTACTACCGTTTCATTTGAACCATTACTCGTTTTATGCACCTCCTCATCTGGTTTTATTGTATCTGTAGATTTTATTAAATGAAACAAATTTGTTATAAAATCCTCCCTGTTAAAATGTTTTGTATATAAACGCTGCGTCTGGTAGAAACACTATTTTAAACAACTTTGAGCTAAGTTTAGTGAGCTCGTCACACACACGCGTGTACAGTTCCGATTCACAAAACGAAATGAGAGCCGTATTCGCTGGCGCTTGCCGGTCGCGCAAGACCGCCATTGGCGTACCCTCACGGGCCACAGTTCTGTTCTGTCAATTTAACTGTGTGCGATCCAGCCCGCACGCGACTATCGAATAATACTCTCAAGGCCGCTTGCACTAACAAATGTACGCGTAAAGTATGTAATATCAAGTGATTATTAGTTTCAAGTGTTTTTCTATAATTAACGTCTAAAGTGTTGTAAGTATTATCACATTTATGTAACCAGTTATTATGGTATCCTATATCTTACTAAAGTTCTGCCTAGTTTTCTTTAGATCTAAATGCCCGACTTCAAGTCAAGTTTTATATTAAAAATCTATATCTATCTATCACCCGTAAATTTCATCGGAATAAAACTATTTAGTGTTTTCTAAAGTAAATGTTCTTTGCATAATATTAGTTTAAATACTTTAACTGAATCTTATATTATAAGGTTCTGTTATAGTCTATAGTTTTCCTCGATAAATAGGCTATCCAACACTACAAGATTTTTTCAATTTGACCCAATAGCTCCTGAGATTAGCGCGTTCAAATAAACAAATTCTTCAGCTTTATATAATAGTATATAAGTATATATTTATTTATGTGTACATACATTATAAATTATGATTTCAAAAAGATAATTACGGTTAGCATTTAAATTACAGTGTACTTCGCTATTAATAAAAATTTTAAACGCATGGATGGACGGATAAAACCAGTTCATGCATTGCACTCGTGAGCGGCGGGCTGGATCGCAAACGCACTGACTAACAAAAGGTGGCGTGATGTGTGACGTCACGTCGCCTTACTCGCCAGCTGGTAGACTATTGGGCGTACGGCGTTTTCATCATACCGATAGTAAATGGGCCTATACAGCGCTTAGTAACTGCACGTGAGCGCTTCTACTAAAAGGAATATATGCATTCCAAATCGGTACCATTCATTACTTACGACCGTCTAGCTATTTTCAGCGTACGATCTCACTAACGTACTCATTATCACCTACATATTGATTAACTGACCCCAATAATTCATAATTGAAAGTAGCGTGGCCTTTATCGTCTCGCCGTACGCTATCACCTGAATTGTATACATTGAAAAGTCGTAATGATAGCGATATTAATAAACATGTAATGACTAATTGCAACGTTTACTCGAATGAGATAAGAATACGCTCAGAAGGCGTGGTTTATTCCGATCGTAACACAGGAATTCTCGGCATGGTCGAATATTGTACACAAGAATACATATAAACTATGATTAAACGATCATACGACATGACGCAATCGAGTGACGTGGTCATTACGTGTCTGATTCGTGGCTGACGGTGCGTTTTGGTGGTATGTATTTATAAATCTCAGCCGGGCGTGACCTTGTGATAGAAAAAAATATATATTTACTCAAGTCTCTCCTACATAACACTTCTTAATTTGAAATTTAATATTTATTATGGTATTTTCTAACAACATTTTACCTAACTCGTCAAAGATTTGTTTTCCTTGCTCTTGTAATAAATGGAGCTATTGAAAATATATAACAGTAAAATTAAACCATTGCATTGTAAAGAATATTTTATTAAATATTAATTAGGCATCTAGTAAGTACCTACACAAATAATATCCGAATCTGAAATATGTATTCTAAAATTATGAAAATATTTTATAATAGCAATTAAGAATAAGAAAAAATTCCCAAACGTACTTATATTGTATAGACCTATATAAATTCATATCAAACAAAAACCTATAAAACAATGTTTACTTTTACTACAAGTTTATTTATATTAACTACTAGAATATCCGGAATAATTTACAGTAAAAAATATGTAGTTACTCATTATGCTATTAGCCTCGGATTCATGCATTCACCATAATAAGTAATTTCTGCAGCTTTGACCTTTTCGCTTTCAACGCCATTTTAAGCTGGGATAGGTAAATATGTGGCCAAAATTGTTTATTGGTTTACAACGAAGAGCACCGGATATAATAGCTTACTTCCTGTCAGACCGGCAAGACGTACCATTATGGTAGGTGCGTCATTATTTTAATATTTTTTTCTCTTAGCTGTTTCAATGGCAAATAGTTTTTTATCATTGCTACTGTTTACGGAAGAACATCAATGTACAATAACATTATATTTATGATATACTTAATATCCTCTAATTATATTTATGTTTGATGCGAGCTATCCTTTATTACACGAACTGTTCGTATTATACATGAAATAAAATATTTCCAAATTTATAAATCCTAAATGTTAATAACAATGCTGTTCCGGTATAAACAGTTAGCGGATATTCAAATTTGAAACGCAAAGATATCTGTTGTATATTAATAAGATAATTCTCGTGTTCTAAGAAACTTCTAGACGTAATAAAATGATGTTGATCGGTTGTTTAAGGACTAATAACTCATTTGTAGCATTACACAAACAAAAAATTATTTCTGAAAAATTACTATTTATTCTGGTTGACATTTTATCAAACAACCTTTTTTAAGTATTTCTTCTGAAATAAAACTAATTCTATTGAAATCATTCTCATAATTCAGGTCTTAGTTAATTTGTCGTGATAGCTTACATATGGCAAAGGCAACTAAAGTATTGATTGATTTGTTACGTTACACCCAATACAATCTAATCTAAGAACAGCTTTGAAAGCGATATATGTAAGTGAATTAAAAATCCCTTATTTACCTATACTGCTATCAAAGCTGTCTATCGATTAAAAAGCCTGTAATTGCAAAAAGGCGGATTTGCACCCTTAGACGGAATTGGGCTCCGTGACTATAATTGTGAATCAACATAAGCTACATAGTCAAGAATTTGCAAACTGCTTCTTCGCAAAAAATAAATAGTTAGACCCTGGTATATTACATAAAACCTGTCAAAATAAATTGTTGAATGCTTCGCTCGTCGCGCGTTATTGAAATTGTTGCCGTAAACAACCGATCTTGATTTTCACAAGGAAATCGACATAACAAATGCGTAGTTATAAGTATAAAAATATTCAGTTATACAGCCATTCGTATATTAAAACATGTACTGCTGAATTGATTCGATGTTCGATCAATCGTCCTTAAACGATGTCAATGGTAGAATATGACTTCTTTATTAACCCTATCAATTGTACTGTAATCAGTGGATGGGCGATGTTCACATCATTCACAATCTACAATTGTGGGATGATCTGTGTGATGCGTCATTGGCATTATCGTATCAACTAAATATGTTATTCGTCGGAAATTTAAAACTCAGTATATAAGCTTAAAGCCAATTAGTCACTGGAATATAAAAAGAGTGGGCAGTGTTTTTAATTTTTCTGCATCTCTATGAATATGCTCAACTCGTAATACTGCCGTGCTGAGCTCAAAAGCGGTATCTCAATAAAAATAAAAATCTTGATTTTTATGTCGTCATATTTCTTAAAGAAATACCTATCTAATGAACTTACCTAAATAACGATTTCTTGTTTAGAACTTGTGAAGAAAAAAATTTAAGAGTTTCTCTATCTCAGTTTTACATACAAAACTATATTTACAAAACTTCGATTATCTCGAAATAATGTTTCCCTGACATACCGCTTTTGCGCTTAGCACGGCAGAATAGATCGTAAAAATGTCTAAACAGCCATATTTGATTTCCAGTTTTAAACATTTCAAAATGTTTTGACCTAGAAGAAATTGTGGTTTAAAACCGCCTTTGGAATGCTTCCGCGTGAAAGTATGCATCGTGAGGTTGTCTTGAAGGTTACTTATGTATGATGGCACCTATTACTGATTTCCGGCCTTTATTTCCTCCCACTGCGTATTTTAAATTCTATGAGGAAAGACCGACTGCCAGACTTCAAAGACTCTGTGAGCTTATTCTGTGCAGATCGGACCGTCAACAGTTAAATTTTAAAAACAAAATGGTATAATTGTGGAATGTAGGTAGATATTGTAACTTTGACATTTCGGATGACCAACACCTTAATCCGCCCCGTGACCACGAAGGCTGCAAAGTCTTCGAAACTTCGAGAGAAAATTCTAATATAAAAAACGCGATAAAAAATCCGTAAAATAGTTTTATTTTAATTCTATGAATTTAACTAGTTCCAAATTTGATTTTACCCAATACTTTAGAACTACGCGCTCAAATAACGTCAGTTGTGGTAAATGAAAACAGATACGTAACAAATATTAATGATCAGACTATATGTTCAACAATATCGTATATACTGATAATGTAGATACGTAACCAATCACCTTGTTCCGTTACATTAACACATGACCTTAACAATTAATAACTTGCGTTTGCGCATGTTTTGGTTTTCCAGCTGAGTCACGTAAAAAAATACTTCGAAAAGTATCGCAAATAATTTACTAATTAAATAAACATAATGCCCTTTACAATAGTATATCCAGAGTTGTCACCTGTTAATTTAGGATGTTTAATAAAAAACAGCGTGGAAGGTCAACAGGGCCCATTATATGACATCAATGTTTTTATGTTGCAATTACTAAGGTTCATTATGATTCATCACCTATTCCATTTGGCATTGCAGTGACGACATAATATACTTGACTTTGAATCATTATAGTCTTCAAGCCACTAGAATTTAAAAATGAGTAGAATATTGTTAGAAAACAGTATCTCATATACATTTTTGACCGGTTTTATTAAGATTTAGATATCTATCAACATTCTTGTATGTATTCTTGTCATATTGCCTAAAAATATTGTATCACAACCAAATTGTCCTCATCAATCATTTGTTTTTATGGATTTTTTTGGCAGGTAATTATCATCCGAATTATCTTTAAATCTTACTTTCTAAGTCCCGCATATTGTGGCATTCTTCTAAGGATTGTTATGATAAAACCTTGTGGCGTAGGTACTCGCCAAAGATAAAAAATTCCGCGACAAATTAAACAGTAACTAATAAATTAATGCTCTTTTACCCTCTAACCGACATTATAAAGATAATTTTGTATATGGAGTTGGTTTTTATATATTTTAATTATCTGCATAACAATTTGTACTTAATAAATTGTACAAAAAATTACGCCACGAAGGCTATATAAATATTCACCAATCCATTCTTCTTTCTTTGTGTTTAAAGGTCAACAATAATAGCAAATAAAGCAAACCGATACACCACATATAAATCTGATACATCATAGACTGTAGTTTTGATCCATATATTATGTAAAAGTATTAAAAAATCGCAGCTGTATTACGGACATCTGTTTGACGTCAATAAAAGCGATGATTATTATAATCCTGTATAGCTTGCAAAATATCAGATAGATTATCGAATAAATTATATTATTTACTTAAATCTCGGCAATTAATCTAATTAGTAAGAATAAATGATTTATTAGATTTGATTGGAATGTATTATTTGGCTAAATCTTTGACGAGCTGACAGTTATATGAGGAAACGTATTTGTATAACAAAGTGCAGCAGTCACTTTACTTTCCTGATCCCTAGCCTAGTTAAGAACCTTTTGTCATTGACTTCCGGAGCTACAACTGACTCACGTATCGACAACGATTCGCGAAACTTATATTTTTGGAGCATTTAAACATTTATATGTCAAAGCAGTGCGGACATCGAACCCGCGACCTCACACTTTACAGACCACAGACGACTTTCAAGTAAAAAGTATATAATTAAGTATATTCTCCCCGACTGTGTCTTAATTTAAGATTTTTTAAAGTCGCTATGCATTTATCCGACGTCATTATTCCTTTTAATATCTAGTATTGCCAATTAATTGCTACGTTTTATACAGACGTTTTGCAGTCGTACGGGCTGCCACTACGACTGATTAAAGAACCCGCGACCCCAACATGAGGCAACTTCAATGACAATGCAATACGCACGAGGTAAAAACCTAAAGCACGTTACGGCTCAATGATGCGCGTGAGTCAGTTCACATAATAATAAGGGGCCAATGAATTGTGTGGAAATTTATTTCTTCCCGTAAACTACGGCAACATATACTGACAACATTCCTAACTAAATACGTAGTTTAGAACGAATACAGACGATGTATAGAAATTATCGTAATTGCAATGTATGAAAGATATTGTGATACCAAATTTAAAAATTCCTTAAATTTAATGACAATAATACGCGTCGACGCGACCTTACTTATTTCATGGTCATATTATTATGGATATCAAGTATTAATTGTCAAAATTAATTTACGCATTAGCATAATCGTTAAACAGCATAATTACTACAAAAATATTTCACGTTTGCGTATCAAAGACGTAATATATCATAAACTATCCGACTTAAACAGACTAAAAAAACACGATAACATTGTTGATTTAATTGCCATTCTAAAGGAAAACGTAACACGACATAATAACTTCCTAATTCCCTATTCGCCTGATTTAATTATTGAGGCCTTGTTGACCTTAGTGTGACTTAATTAAATCGCATCTGTGTCAAACAAAATGTATAAAACTTAGCTGATATCAGCCTAAAATATTTTTATAATTCTCCGCATCATTTGCATTAAACTAATTATTTCAATACACAATTCTTTTTATTATTATCATCGAAGGAAACCATCACTACTCATAAAAATGTTAATTGAGCGTACAATCATTTTGTGTAGTCGAAATAGTTTAAACAAAAACAAATTAAAATGCCATCGATTATCAGTCATGAATAATATTGACGCAATTTGCGTATAGTTCAAAGTAAGAAATACTATACTTACTGGCGAATTTTTCGATTCAATAAAACGATACTAATTTAAAAGTACATAAATTTTAAACCACTGGATAACACATTATAATACGTACGCTATTAAACAACTGTTTACACATAACATTTGATTTTAAATGTATAAAGAAATACAATATAGTGCGTAAGATTTAGTGCTCAAACATTTGTAATGAATTCGATGAGCTTTTACATCAATATACTATTAATACGTTTCTTTTCTGCAGGATAAAACAATCTTTGACTTTTTAAAACTGAAATACTGCCAATGTTATTCAAAAAGGTCTATTTTTTTATATATATGTTCGCGAAATAAAATATAAAGATTAATCCATATTAATCCATTCGTTCACAGTTCGTTTAGCAGGCCAATATAAAAACGTAACAAGTCGTCGATTCCACTAAAATCAACCTTAATACAAATTATAAAAATCCAATTAAAAAGCACTTAAAGTTTCAATTGTTTTAAATCTTGCATTCCATCAGTCAACTGATGGTACTGCGAATATTTCAATAAAACGTAAAAATAAAATAAAGCTGTATACTCACTGTCTTCGACGCACATCTGATTGTCTGGAAGCAGTCGCAGTCCATTAGGGCAGGCGCAGGACACCCGCGGAGAGTTGGCCGCTATCCTCGGAGCAGGTAGGCAGAGGTGGGAGCAGTGACCGTTCACAGCAGCGCAGTGGTTCACGCCGTCAGGTTGCCGGTAAGGGTGGTACACGTGGATCACCATCGGATTTTGAAGCTGATAATTCAAATCAGTCATTGGAATGCTTTACTGATTGATATTTTTGTAAGATTAGCAGCATGTGTTTTATCAAGAATGACGTTTCATAGAAAACTTTTTACTTTCCAGTATACCGACTGTTTTTTAATGTTGAGGTATAGGGTTGCTATGGTTGAAATGATTATAGTTTTTAAATCGGTAAAAACATTTGCTCAATGAATTATTAGGGAAAGTTAATTATGCTCACACATTATTTAAGATAATAATTATTCCTAAAAATTAACACTTTTAGTTAACACTATGTTAAAGGCTATTGACGTCAGTTTCATTGTTTTCAGACAATGTTAAAAAACTTAGATGTTATTTATTATCAAAATATTTTTTATTTACTAAACTCAGTAAGAAAGCCGTCAATAATAAAGAATTATCGTAGTTAAAATCGACTCTTAAGTCTTTTTGTGTTTCATACGATGATAGCAGATATGCAAATACGCAATTCGGGTCATAACAAATAAAAGGTCTTTAAAATTCAACCCAATGACACAGCATAATATATTTTAAGTCGATATCAAACTGCCAATTTATTAACCTCAGACATAGCCGATGAAATGCGTTTTAGTAAAGTTAATGGACTATGTATGTTCTTCAGAGATGATAATTCACCATTAGGTACGAAAAGTACACGTGTAGGTATTAACTTGCCTTTTGTACTATTAACTTTACCACACCAACAGTCATCAGACTTATGAACGTCATTTCAACAAGGTTAAGATTATTGCTTATACCTTATTAAAGCCATATGTATCTTAGGTTATTATATTCTATAACCTTTTGGTGTACCGGTTAAGTATATTTAAATATTTCTAGATCTCCTACAAGTATTGAAATCATTTTAGTGTGTTAACTATCACCGATTTCGTTGAACGATTTCAATCGAATCCAATCCATCGTGAAAAAGGACCAGTCAGAACAAAGTTTTTGACATTCTTACAAATGAATTATTTAGATTGGTTGATTTTGGAGATTGAATCGATCGAAGATTGGAATCGTTTATTGAACAACAGTAACCTAACTCAGTTGCAGAAGTTTTATACATACTGTGTGAGTAGAAGTGATAGCTTCAACATCCTTCCCGTTGAATTTGTTGGCGCGGTAGACAGCTGTCTTGTCCCAGTCTGTCCAGTACACGAAGTCCTCGAAGGTGGTGATGGAGAAGGGATGGCGGAGGACGTCAGTTGAGTAGAGAATGAGGCGACGGCCGGACCCGTCGTAGTTACACGACGATATTGTGTTCATTTTGGCATCCACCTATTAAATAATACCACTCATAAGGTGTTGAAAGTTCCTAAATTGTTTTAGCATAGAAAAATATATTCTGGAGGCCCATTTTGTCACAAAAACCTGCCTTTCTCTTAATAAAGTGCAGTGAAAGTATTTTCGATGTAGGATCAAAGTATTTTCAATGATTACCATGTATATTGTATTTCCAAACTTACGAAATTTAGGTAACTAGTTTTTAATACTAGTATAAGTTACTGGCGAAGGGTGAAATTTTTTGTGAGTCCCATACACAAAATATAGGTGCTATGACGTATAAATGCGGTCTGCAAATCATTCTAATTATAATTAGATTTTAGCCTTCTACGTTATAAAAACTACATATAAACGCATGTATGCACCAAATGATAGCTAACAGGAAATGATAACACTTTATAACACACTAATTCATTATTATTTAATCGGCGAAATTGTTTAGTTAAGTTGTCAGCTGTCAATAATATTAATTAACCTTCTTATAATTACAGTACATTTCGTAAATCATATGGAGATGGTAAGCAGGTAGACATTTTCATGAAGGCATCGCTTTATATTATTAAAAACTGTTTCTGCTTATACTTCAAACGTCGTAAATTCGCTGAAAGGTTACAGATCTTAAGTGACCCTTAAATTTAAATCTTTTTGTACAAATTGTTCTTGAGGCTTGAATTTAGTATTTACAGAGTGGAGAAATAAAACTGGCAAATCATTTAAACGGGTGGCAACCTTTGCCTAAAAATGACCCCTTTCTTTTAGCTTGGTGTATGTCACTTCTTAAAAAACAGTTTTATTGGATTTTTAAAAAACCAATAATATTTGTAGCAAGAAATTGAACCCGTTGATTTATCCAAAAATAAACATACTTTGTCATTACACGATTCGATAGTGACGCTAATAAGGATCAAATTCTGGGAAGTAGTCTGAATGAGGAGGTATAGGTTGTGCATTCGTTATATTTAGCATGGCGAGTTCCAATGGGATTTCCATGGTTAAGGAAAATAATATAATAAATATAGATTTTACACCTAAAATATTTATCATATTATGATATATTTTTAATTGGGTTTTAAAATAAAGGAAAATGACACGTTAATAATTTTGAACAATATTAATTAGTGGCGAAGAATACATAAAGTAATATTCCAAACAAAACATAATATAAATCACCAACATTAGATAAGTGGATACTTTTCGCGCGTGTATGTATATATGTTTGAAGTCTGTTAAATATCTAGCTACTGATGGAAAGATTTATTTGAACTGCGAGTTAAAATCTTTTAAGATCTAACCGCAAAAATATACAAATAAATATTCTTCGTCATAGTATAAAGTATTCGATTTGAAGTCACAATTACTTATATCACGGATGGAAGAACACATTTGATTAAAATATAATATTAAAATAAGTCGCAATGTTCATTTCTTAAAAATATAATGAAAACAAAATATATAAAAATGTCATATATAGTAAAAAAAATTAACTGCAAAAATTTCGTTCGACTTCCAATGAACCTATAAACATTATCACTCTGTTTATGGGTAAAGCTAAACAACTACAAGCCAATGCAAAATTTAAAACAAACATTCGTGTTTTCGGGTGGAAATTTTAATGTTTACATACACTATAGACGTTGTTATTAACAGCTCTAACACGGAAGCTGTATGAAGTGCGATCAATTTTAATTATCTTAATCAAATATCCAACGGAATTTTTAGATTCCTTTACAAAGCAGACTGATTGATGACTAGCGTATGTAAAAGTTGGTACAATGGGCCTGTCGTCGTGGATGTCTGATCAATGCCTGAGATGTGTAACTCATACGAAGGCATTTAACATGCACGCTAATAAAAAACAACAAAATAAAAAACTTATTTGTATAGAAACTAATGGACTCGCTTTTGCTCGCGGCTCTGCCTGCGTGTAAAATCTTTCCGGGATCAAAGTCACACTGTGTTCTTTAACTTTACCACTTCTAGTGGTTTGTGGCCGAGGATCGACAAAATAACATCAGGCCTATATTATATATTGTCCCACTGTTGGACATGGGCCTCCTCTACTATAGAGAGGCATTAGGCCTTCCATCACACTGGCCTAGTGCGAATTATCGACAAAATATTGAAGATTTATTAAATAACTACCTAGCTGCGTAATATATGAGAGTTTATCAAACGTAACATCATATAAGTCATGTGTTTCAAAAACGAATAACTTTGTTCGTTTTGTGAACGATGTTGACCATAAATCGTAAAAACGATAAGATTGTGTTTAGATTTTTTGTATTTAAGCGGGTTTTAAATCCATTGTATATACCTGCTTATTGTTATGGCGATGATCATTGTTAAGGCTCCTCTTCACGCAATAGACTTGAAAAATGTGTTCTATTCTTGGCGGCGCGCTAGTTACGGGCGTGAGTGTGCAAATATTTACGAATAATTTATTTAACTAAATCAATTTCAGGACTTATTGAAAATTTTAAACCACTAAAATATTCCTTATTAAATTGTTTATCTAGCAATGTTGGTTGCAAATAAAAATTATGTGTATTTTAATAATTTTCGCGGCATTTTCATTATGAAATTAACCAAACAGATCTACATTAAAAAAATGCACCAAACAAAATAAAGATACCATATTGCGGAAATCTGTTTAATAATTTTCTACATGTAGCTTCTAAAAATATGACTAGCAAGATGTGTTTCTGGGAGCAAGGACTAAGGCGAAATAGTTGTATCCAGTGATTGAGTTTCAATTTGGCTATAAATGTTGAATGGATTTTGTGTCGGGTGGATATTAATAAAAAGATGTCCAGTATGTCATCAGTGCTTTGTGAAAACTGCAAAGGAAAGAATTTCTAGCCTAGAAAAGACAATGTACCCCAATTTTGAAAGAAAGAATTAGGATTTGCCGCTTGTTTTAGGTATGCACAATGTATTAGGTATATTGCACCAATTTTCGGGTTTGGGACATTAGTAGAAAGATGTCTACTTTGTCATCATTAGATTGCAGAACTGTCAAGAAAAAAAATTCCTGCCTAGTAAGGACAATGTACAATACCCCCATATTATGAGAAATTACGGAATTACCGCTTGATAGACCTACACTGCACCGATTTTTTATCGGAGAAACAAGGTTTCATATAATTCAAGTTTAGTATAAATACAGTAATATAATATAAAATATTTTATAACTCACCCAATACACTCGTTTTCTGACAAGGTCCAAGGTTAGACCATTAGGCCATTTGACATCGTAGGAGACAATGGTCTGCCGATGTGATCCGTCCATGCCAGCGCGCTCGATTTTCGGAACCTGACCCCAATCAGTCCAGTACATCCATCTGTTAGAAGATAAAGTCTGTATGAGTAAATTATGAATTAGAAGGAAAGAAAACACTTGATTCTATACACCAAACACAGTAAAATTAATACAATCATTATATCGACGGTTGATAGGCTAATCTCTAAGACTCAAGCGACATTATTTTTCGAAACATTTTAGCTAGGTTATAAATGCGTAGATTATGTCCTAGAAAAACACAAAAGCTACGTTTTATCCCGGCAGAAAAGAGTACAGTTGAAGTTTTGAATCTATTTTGAAAAAGATTAAAAAACATTTGTAGTGCAAAAGGCTATTTAACGTGTGCGAAATCGAGTTATATCTATATTGAAATCTGATTGATTTATATAAGATTATTATTCATCTCTTGATTTTGTAAGAAATTTGTGAGCCTAGAAGTCGTTTTTGAGATTGTAAATATCTTCTCGATTCAAATCGTTGTACCGGTTGAATAAGTCCTTCCTTAATAATGTTTCTTATTATATATAGGTACAGGTTATCTAACACGATTTAAATATGTAACTGCGTATGTTGTATGTAAATTAATCTTCCCATTAAACAATAATCATAGAATTAATTAGCATCAGCTTAGAGCCTGCCTCGATGGTATATTGCGAATGGAATTAATATTGGGAACTTTGTATTATCTTAGTAATGAGTGTGATAAAAGATACCTAAACATCATAATTAATTATTTTAAAAAGATGGTGATTGATTATAATTTGTATTGTTTTTACTAATGCCACTCTTAATCATTGTACTATTATGACGTATGTTTATCGCGAAATTATGTTAAGATTTTTGCGATGTAAGATTTACTTGTAGATACGAAATGTAATGATAAATTTCTCTGTCTTTCTTTAAGTAAGAGACATTGACAATCTACCATTATGCTAAACATAACAAGATAAAACAAACATAGAATACTGAACATGTTATGATATTATAATGGTCGTTTTGACTTTGCATTAGTAAATGATGCCACGTACTGATCTTTACGTTTGCAAACATTGTGCTACATATCACCCATGAATAAGGAATATTTTTACCAAAAATTCTAAAAAAAAATATTTTTAATTATTTAATATGACGTGCGTATGAGTGCATTTTAAAGTAGACGTGTTGTGTCGGCGTTGCGACAAACTCTCTAAGAATAGTAATAGTACCATTATTGCGCGTAAAAAAAAATATTCATATTTATTCTGTTTGAAACTTAAGTACACTTTTCTGTTTTATATTTACGGTTCGAGTAACTTATTGTAGTATTATTTTCAAAAGATAAGTAACTGGTTTATTTAAGTAACACAATATCAAAATGACCTATATTATACTTAATTGCAACCACCGTAATAAATCAATAAGTCGCTGGTAAATATAATACATGGCTATATTACTTTATACAATTCAGTACATCAAAGAATTGCAGTGTTAATTTAATAAATAAAAGCAATTAATTATTTGTTTACAATTTGATCAAGTTCACTTTGTTTTTGTTTATTAAAGTTTTATAAGTATAAATTCGTTTTTCATATATTATGACGAGTTAAATACAAATTAAATTTCCAAGTCTCTGTGGCCTATGCTCACTAGCAATCGCTGTGCATAAATTATAAGTAATTATTGACCTACATTGGAATAATTAATAAAAGTGGTAAATAATTACTTATATTTTTAAAAAATTGTAGATATAAATAAAATTAACGTCCAATCAAAATAATTGACGTCCACGCTTTGATTTGTTCATTGATGGTATTAATAAGTAGTCCCAGCAACAGAAACACTCAACAATTGAGGTTGATCGTCAAGGAATTTTTATTGGACAGTTTGTTGACACTGATCTGACATCAATATTTTTGTCAGGCGATTGTTACACAATCTTTAAATGTCTTGCGTACTTATTGCTTATACGAAAATACATTGTTCATAGAATGACATACTGTTAAAATACACGTCATCATTCCATTCTTCAATTCTGAATTCTGGGCCCTTATTCTGTATGATAGTGTAAACGCGTAACGCGGCCGTGTCATGTTATTTTCGAGAAATGTGCATGTAATGGTATTCTGTAAGCCAAATTTCTATAGTCCTAAACATGATGCATTGTGTTACGTGCTTGTTACGCACTGTTAAAATAACGTGCGGGATAGAGAATAAGGGCCCTGAAGAATGGCATGATGAAATTCTCCAATTCTGAAGAACAATATCAAATCGCCCCATGATATTAACTCGTGACGAGATTCTGAATGTAGATGCGATCTGGTATACGATCAGATGTGGTACAAGACGTATCTATATAAACAAAAACGCATCACAACAAACTCACCCATCAATAGGATTGAGAGCTATAGCTCTTGGTTCTTCTAACTGGTCCCTGATCAGTATCTTCCTCATGTTCCCCTGCAAGTCTGACAGTTCGATGTGATTCTTCCCAGTGTCGGTCCAGTATAAGTGGTTGTAGATCCAGTCGACTGCAAGACCGTCTGATGTTATCAACTGTTCGCCGATGACAACAGTCCGTTGAGTGCCTTCGTCTATTGGAGCCCTGGTAATAGAAAAAGTTTAGTCAGACATATTTGCTAATTCTTGACTGATTTTGATATACAGGTAAATAGGATTGATTTGAATGAACTAGAAGAAGGGCTGTAGTAAGGAGCCTCTGTCGTTAAAGCAATGCCTCCAAAATGGCGCGCTATCCGTATTTTCAAAAGGTGTTGAATCGAAAATTATTATACACGTAGAAAAAAATTTTAATCATATTTCTACAATATGTTATCTTTGATTGTTTGAATTGTTCTATAGTGAGGATCTTGTTTGGCTAATTTCATTATGAAAATGCCACTAAAATTATTGATTTCTTGCATCTCCTTCTCCTGTACATATAATGTTATTTTGCATCCAACACTATTAGATAGACAATTTAATAAGAAAAATTTTGTTAGTTTACAATTTTCAAATACATCTATAATTGTTTTATTTCATTATTCCTAGATCTGCATATACCCTTTCAAGGCTCAGGGGAGGGCTTTAACAAAACAAATGTAAACGAAAGAAATTACAAATAGATTAATAATTAATTAAAGGGAACCCGACACGATATAAAACAGGTACTAATATATATATGGACTGTAAATCGTTCTAATGATTATTAGATTTTATATAAATTACGAGAGGGCAGCTGTGCAGCATTTGTGTTATTTGAACTCTTCGCCATTGCGAAAATGTATACAATTTATAGAGTCTGTAGTATATTTATTAATTAAATTATACTTCGCAATTAATTACACAGTTTAATATAAGACATTCTACTAATCCTTATTTCTTGAGAAATCTTCTGATGTTCGATATTGATAATATTATCTTTTTATAAAGTGATCTAATAATAGATCGTAGATTAATTTCTGATTCATAGTTTTTAACAAGAAACCGCGTCCAATAACATAATCACTACTTATATGGATTATGTGTGAAATCCCGAATCGTCTGATTTCTTTTGATTTCAAGATATTATTGATACTGGATTTTTGATTGACGATGACGAAAATAACTATATACGTCACTAATATGTAAAAATATTAGTCACCGTTAAATAAATATCTTCATATTTCAATTTCTACACCAAGAAATATGCCTTTTTCTTGTAAACGGCGTGGGTGGTACTCTTATACAAACCAATTGCAGAACAAGCACGTACATAGTCTAATGCCAAATGCTTTTTTACTCTCTAGTTAAAAGCAATAACGTTTGCCATAACTTTGAATTGCAAACCAATGCATTATGTTCATTATTAACGGTAATAACATTATGGTGAGTTTCAATGCCTTTCATAATTACTCTAGCTTCCTCATCCGTAACCCCAAAAGCTTGATTGTATTATACAGTTTCATTAAACAAATATAATGAACATATTATATGTAAATGTAAATAGATTTTCAATACTACAGCATCGGGGTAGGTATCCATTAAGTAGTACTGGTTGGAAATAAATAAATATCAACAAAGCTATGGAATGGATGTATAAAATCACTAATGCTATCAGTTTATGACAAGGATTTTGTAGAGTTTAGTTTTCTAAATAACACTCAACACAAAGGTGTATGTGTATAAACATGCAATATTTGAAATATTCACATTTTTACAAGTGAAGATGATTTGCGGAACGCGTTTTTAGAAAAACTTAACAATATCAAAAATACTTATAGATTATCCACATATCTACCTACCAGCGCAAAGGAGCATATGCATACAGGACATGTTGCCTTCCATTTTTTGCACCAAGAATAACCTGAAATCGTAACCTCAGAATAATGATAAGCAAAAAAATTTACTCACTTATAAATCTTTTCATCGGTCACATCACTCCAAAATATCATTCCGGTTCTGAACACGTAGTCTAACGCAGTAGCAGATTTGGTATCATTCACAATGGCGACCATTTCGTGGTGATCCAAGCTGATCTTGCGAATGTCGAACCGCCTAGCGAACAGGAGTGAGGGGTGACCTTCCGTCGCCTTGCACCTGGTTCTGTCTCGAGGGTCCCTGGCGTACCCCGTGTGGCATTCGCATTTGAACGTGCCTTTCTCATTGATGCACACTTGGGAACACGCGCCGGGATCAGCACATTCATCTATGTCTGAAAATGAGATGGTTTGTGTGAAATGTGCTGGTATGTTGTGGTTTGGTCTTTGGGGTAAACACTTTAAAAGGATGGAATAGACGCCTACATCATGAGAAATCTGAAGCACTATATTAGTTTGTCATTATGTCGAGGATAAAGATCCGACTAAAAGTATCAAACAATTTCTATAAAATGCTGATGTTAATGCCCTCAAACCAACAGCAGGTAATTTGAAGTTCTTGAGTAATTCAATAAAAGGAGCATTTTAAATCATAATTATGTTAACTCATTAAAAGCTGAGAAGTAACCTACACGACCTGGAATCTTTAAAGTCGACGCTAAAATCGGGTCGTGATATAAAACAACGAAAATCAAGTTCAAATGCCTTGAGAAATAACGACGTTCTTATAACTCGCGTATACGCAAGCGCACATAAAATAAAATAAAAACGTATTACTCTCAAATTATACGTCAATAAATAAATACAAATCGTATAGAATACAATGTAAATATTCTCTGAGGCGCGAATTTACTTTTGCTGAACCGTTTTTGTTGATAATTTGAATGGCAATAGACTCGACTGTATCAGGACATACATTATAAGGTTTAGATAGTTTATGCCCGATATTGTAATCTATATATATAAAAATCAATTGCTGTTCGTTAGTCTCGCTAAAACTCGAGAACGGCTGAACCGATTTGGCTAATTTTGGTTTTGAATTATTTGTGGAAGTCCAGGGATGGATTAAACGGTGACGAACATAAATAATAAATAACGGAAAATACTAAAAACGACAATATAAGTTTTCAATACAAAATGTTCCTACCTGTCAAACATTTCATGTCTTTTCTCTTTTAGAAATAAAGAACTGTAACATATATATAGATGTATTCAGAAATAAGTCTGTTTCATAGTTGTATTATGAGGTCCGATTTCTTTGGTTTATTTTGTTCAAATACAAAACATTTCAGAAATAAATAAAGTGTAAAAGTGTCAGTGGGTTCTTAAAATAGAAAATAAATAAATAAATTTCAAGACTATTATTAAAATCTATCATCAATTTGTCAGTGCGTGAGAACTTTATTTATCGTTATTGTCGCAAAATGCCACGGAGAAGATGACTTAGATAGTCGAAGTTAATCAAATGTACGACGAGCTACTTCACGTGCAAACCGTACTCTCGACTAGCGAGAGACAGATAATGATAACATACGTATAGTATGGCAAAATTGTGTTCCACAATAAATAACAATAATAAATGTATGTAGGTGATACGAAGTTCACCGGGTCATCTAGTAATATATAAAAGTATTATGAATATTATTACTACTGGCATAAAGAGTATTATAAATAAATTATGACTAATAAGGAATTTGCAATCTAGACAATATATCAAGACGAATGTGAAATTATTTTTATGATGGTTTAATCTTATCTAGAAATTAAGCCCTGTTGTCGGAAATCAAAATCAATCCTTAATCTGTTGTACGTGACAGTGACAAAGACAATGACTATTTCTGCACTATATTGATAATTCCTTGGAAATATGAAAACTACTCATAACAAATTGGCTCAAAAATTCATATAGTGTAAATGTGAAGTTGATGATGTTGCTATTATTTTAATGTCAGGCGTTCCTAGTCGCTTAGTCATTGGATGAAACTAAGTATTTTTTTGAAACAGGACCTCAAGGACAGCTGCCTAATCCACTTTAGGACATCACCAAATGAGTTTTTCAATAAGGATCAGGATTTTGATATGCTTTTATAGATTTTGCATAAAGTACCCCCCGTAAAATAGTCAATTTACACGAACCTACAAAGTGTTTATGTGACAATTAATCCTTTTTCATATAAGGATCATAAAAGTAGAAGACCAATTATGATTTAAATAATAGTAAGTAATTGTAGTAATTTCTAGAACTGTTTTATGTTGCCTAATGTCCAGTGAAATATCTTAAAACTAGAACACAATAGTGTTTGGTTTGGGCATAGCTGCTTCTATCAAGCTACAAACTATAGGTAGTATGTATAAATAGGCACGTCGTCTTACCTTCACAAGTTCTATTATCAACAAGTTTAAATCCTTTCTCGCAGTCACAGTAGTATCCGACAGGCGTGTCGACACAGCGTTGAGTACATCCTCCGTTATCCTTTTCGCATTCATTTTTGTCACATAGATCCCTAGGCTCATCCTCAAAGTTGGGACAGTCAGGTTTCTTGTCACAGACCTTGGATAGAGGGATGCACATGCCGGCACCGCAATCAAATTCCGTTTTCTTATCGCATACAGTCCTCGTGCGCGCTGAAAATGAAATGGAACGTGGGCCGTTAAAATGTTTGTAACTGATTTAGTGTTGCGTGCCCGGTCAATTGTTTCTTTAAAGATTTTACTTATAATTATTCTAGAAATTTCCTATAAAACAGTTTCAATTATTAAAAATTCATATCCCTCAGACTAACTTGTATTTGTTGAATTCATTAAAACAAATGTTTCCATTGTCAATAGTAAAAACGACTCCAAAGTTTTAAAAATACTTACTGCAATTAAACTCATCGCTGCCGTCAGGACAATCTCGAACTCCGTTGCAGTACAGCGCTCCGGGTATACAACTATGGTCTTTGCATTGGAACTGGTCGAGGCGGCAGGTGACATTGCCTCTGCAGAGCTCTGGAGCTTCGTCACCACCGTCGGGGCAGTCCCGATCGCCATCACACACCCAAGCTTTGTGCACGCACGTCATCCGGTCGTGGCATTCAAACTCCGTAGATATGCAAGGTGACCTGACCTTGGGCGTGGTTGCACAACCCTGGAATTTGTAAAGAACGTCTTTAGTATAAGTATAAATTGTAAAACATAAACGGATTGCACAACCCTGGAAATAGTAGAGAACTTTAGTATAGGTATAAATTGTAGAAAATGAACGGATGATCTATGTTTAAATAATTATTATTGTTGTGATGTGTATTTGCCGTAAAAGTTATTAACTAATGTTTCAATTAAACTGGCTATAATAAAGTATACAATAAGCTAAAACATGAACATCTAAATCATTTGTTTGATTAAAAATTTCCATCTTCCGACATAAAGAATACAAGTAATAAATAAGCTTAGCTTTAAAACAAATGATCAAATAGTATGTTATCGAGGTACAATAGGAATTATTTATTAACAGATTCCGGATGCCCGATCTCGGAACCACAAGAGTGAATGTAACGTAAGCATAGTGTCAATGAAATATGCCGAAGCCAAATTTACGTACTATAAATCCCCCGAATCATATTAATAATGGAAATGCAGTTCATATTAATGCTTCGTGTCACTTAACTGAACACACGTAATACATAATTAATGTTTTTAATGAATTTCAAATTCGTATCAACTCTTATTTTTATACGAAAATAAGTTGCCGAGTCAGGTACACAAGGGCTGGAATTCTTTCTAGAATAACACGCGCCAAATCGGTAAACGATGTAGAGAAATTTGTATTAAAACCTTTTCTTAACATTCGCTATATTGTAACTAGATAAGGACTACTTAATAATTACACCCATCAGTGGCCAAAGGTGTAATTTTCTGAAAGGTAACCCGACACAACACATAGGTACTTATATGCATAAAAGCGGTCTGCAATTCGTTCTGATGATAATTAGATTCTACATAAACGGAAGCCGGCGAGAATCAGGTAATATAGACCTTTCGCCACTGATACTTATATAAAACTACATTATAAACATTAACAACTCACCGTCTCATCACTTCCATCAGGACAGTCGATATCACCATCGCAATGCCACCAGGCGGATATGCAATGTCCATCGGCGCAAGAGAAATGTGACTGCGGTTGACAAGTGGGCGCCGGGCACTTCAGCTCGTCGCTGTCATCGCCACAGTCGTCGTCGCCGTCGCAAACCCATCGCATTTGAATACACTTGCCGTTGCCGCATGTGAACTCGTCGGACCGGCATGTCTCATCTACACATAATGCCGTTTTAGTATTTGTGTCAAGGATTTTGGAATAAGCGCGTTATGTATGTATTCACCAGCCTCGTACCAGAAATGTAAAGTATCTACTTCCTTGTCTGTGTCTATTGTTGGGTGAAATTTTGTAACTGTATAATGTATAGGTACTGTAATCTATACAATGTCTTGCTTAGGAAGATAGGATTACTTATTAAATTCTAATTAACAAAAATGGCGTATATGAAAGGTTCTACATTTCTAGTGTAAGGCTGATGTCAACACTTTAAAACTACAACATTAAAATAATCTTAATAATATGTCTATGAATTCAATAGTTTATGTAATAAATTGAACAAATTTTATTCCATAAAAACAAAATAACTTTTCTATTTTCGTTACTGAATACCAAATGAAAATAGCAATGAATGCAAAGAGCACTTATACTTAAATAAATTGAAACTTCATAGTACACATTCCCGTTTTATAAAATTGCATCCTGATTCATTTATTTTCAAGATATTTTTTCTTTGAAAAATTGTAGTAGCTCGTCGGACTGGACTCATTTAATTAAATTCTCTTGCAGACACTGTAACAGTCATCACTGAACTTAGATGTTTGTAATAAGCCCTGTAAAAGGAACATTCCGAAAGCAAAGGATACAGACAAGAAACGCAATAAAAAGGATTCAAGTTTTAGAAATGCTAAGCAGCATTGTGTGAGGGCAAGTAAAAGATGACGTAATCATGGCAAGGCTTTCAGAGCGCAAGAAAAGCTTACCGGTGTCGGAATACACACGCAACGTCATCGCTCACGCTTCAGGGCGGGTCCGGTGCGGGTAGATAAGAATTTATAGACGGATGAGTCGGCCGCTGATAGAATAGAGAGTGTTTGATCTGGGGGTCCGACCCCAATGATTGATTGATCCCGCCGACGCCGCAGAGGAATAGTTAAATGTCCCTGCCGCATCGCGAGAGGGTACCGACTCTGTTTTTATGACGGATATCATTGAATGTACAAGGACGCGAGATTAATATGGAACTAGAACAAATTAATTACGCATTTAAGAAACGAAACTAGTGTAACGATTTGCTCTTTGCACTACATAGAGATAATGTATCTAGGTCGGCATCATGCAATTTCTACAAATATCGCCGTTTAAGTAGCCAATTGCGCAGTTCGAGATAATGATCCAAATACAATTCAAGTTAATAATATGTTTCTGATGAGATAAAATTTCGTATTCCATGCTAAATGATCCTTGGTGAAATTTGTAATATATTTCAAAGATAATGTGAAAGTGCTCTTGTAAATTTACCACGAGACATTAGTCTGACGCAAGATATGCACGTACTGAAATATTTTGCATTACAGTGTCTGATAAAACCCTTCAAGTTTCTTTTTATTCACAGTTTATGCTTTTGTCAAAGTAGCGTCTAAGACGGAATATAAATGAGAGTCGGGCACTAACTTTTGAAATACCTTTCATGTAAGTTTTAATCCTTGAAGTATATAAATGTATAGCAAACCCTTACTGCATGCTTTCTCGTCTGATCCATCGGAGCAATCGGGATTGTCGTCGCACATCCATGTAAGTGGGACACATTCTCCGGCCTTCCCTCTGCACGTAAACTCCTCCGGTCCGCAAGCCTCCACTTCTGTCAACCCAATTCATGCACATGCTAAGAATGACGCAAGTTAAATGGAGAATACTTGTGTTATTTTCTTCTTCTACCTTATAACGATTTATTAGGCCCCTATTTTGTAAGACAACAATTTTACATTCCTATGATTTATAGTACATGCCACCTTTCATGCCTCGTATCACCTAGACTAAAATCTTTTCCGAATCTAAAGTCCAACATGCCGTCCGTTCGGGTCCCATGCGAGTCATCTCTGTGGTCGACTCATGCCCTTACCACATTGGTGTTCGTCAGAGCCATCTGGACAATCGGCTGTGTCGTCACAGCGCCAGGAGGCAGGTATGCACTGTCCACCAGTTAAGCACACAAATTTGTGCTCCGGGCACTGACGCTGAGTAGCTGTATATGTAAAATTGATATGGATATTGAAAAATATGGTTGGTATGTCGATGAACGCGTCTATGTGACGACTATCGAATAACGATTTTGTCGACATTTGAGGCCCTCAACTAATTTCTGAAATGTTCGATTCTTAATTGATCGTCTCAAATACATCATAGTATAGACCAGAGATTGATAGTTTTTGCTGTACCTTTTCGTTTGGTTTCCGCTTGAAAGAAGCTGCTTTTTTAATGTAGTTTTAATTATTTTTAAAAATAACATAATTATATAAATATCTGATATACCTTTAGGTATACACATTTATAAAGAACAGATGTAATGATGTAAATTAACATTTTTATGTGCTGTTAAATGTAAATAACCGACTAAAATTAAGCGGCTCCATTAACTTTGATAACCTTTTCGCCAGTACATTCGCGATTCGCCCTAACTCATTAACAAAATAAATGTGCTAATATTTTCATATCACTCATTATTTAATAAGCGTGACATACATAGTATAATATGTCGAAATATTTGCAAATTATTAACCTTCCAATGCGAATTGAAATGCTTGTTGGTAATCAAAACGATGGAAAATGAGAAATTCCAGTCACAAATGCGTAATTTCTACGTAGGAGTAACAGTTAATAGCAACATTTGAAATTATTTGAACTCGCCATTCACAGGATTGCCACTAGTGCTGTGGCATTATAGTTAATTAACAGTCATTATTAATATTTTCTTAAGACTTAGAATACCGCCGTCGGTAGGCAAGATCTCGCTACTTGACATGATTAGAATTCTGGACGAGTGTTTCAAGAAAATAATAAATGTTAATGCAAAGCCCGGGCTCGGTAAACATTAATTAATGATTCTAAACGGTCCTTTATTATATCACAATGTTTTGCCACGTAGATAACGTTTTATATTTCACGTACAGGGTTTTATAATTCATCGACTACTCTTTATTCTAATACATATTTATTGTAAATAATTTACTTAGAAATTACGTAATATTATGTATGTGAATAGTAATATTAATAAAGCTATTTGTATTACACGAACTGCTGAAGTTTATATTGAAAATTTCATTAATCTATAATCTATCTTTACGAATGTAATCGTGCCTAATTTTCCGTTTCCATTTTGCATATAAAACTAAAATGAGTGTGACATATACTCGTTAATATTCATGTATTGGATCGTCTCCAATCTTATTTTATATGCAAAGCTAACACGACATAATAATAACAATCAAAAGGTACGTTGTGTTCAATCGAACAGTATGTTTGCGCTGCATACCTTTTCACATTACATACACGAAACATAGGCGTGCGGTGTCAAATAAAAAGGATTTTCCATTATGCCAGACAACTTACAGGGGCACTAAACGTGTGAAGTTACGCCCGGCGATTTCCATAACCCTATCCCAACTAAAATAAGGCTTTGTAACTTTCACCACCATTTTATATACTGTTGCACTTACAAGAAATTATTAAAAAGTTTAATTCCCAAGTGAGTTTCACTGTTGCGATTTTTTTATTCTTCACCAAGTATTTTGTCGAGAAATATTTCAAATATATGTTAGTATTACTGTATGTATATAAGATAATAGAAGGCCCGTAGACTGATAATAATAATATAATAATATCAGCCCTGTATTATGTAAGTACTGTGCCACTGCTGGGCACGGGCCTCCTCTGCTACTGAGAGGGATTAGGCCTTAGTCCACCACGCTGGCCTAGTGCGGAGTGGTGGACTTCACGCACCTTCGAAATTCCTATAGAGAACTTCTCAGGTATGCAGGTTTCCTCACGATGTTTTCCATCACCGTTAAAGCAAGCGATAATTCACAAAGAGTACACACATATTTTTTTAGAAAAGTCAGACGTGTGTGCCCTTGTGTTTTGAATCTGCGGACATTCGTCTCGGCAGTTCGTTCCACAACAAACTAGGCTATCGTAGATAGATATTTCATGTAAAAATCGTAAAAAAGCAAGTTAATTTTACGGGTCACTTATATTGAAAAGTATCTGCGATAAAAATCAGAATTTACGTCGTGACCCTTTTATGATGCCACTAAACGGCAAAAATACTCATTTCCTAACACTATTACAAGCATAATATGACATGTAGTGTATATTTATCAGGCTTGTAGCAATATACCGCTTTATTGCAATAACAGTAGCGAATTTCCTCTGATAATCTTGACGTATTGGGTTCGTTTGCCAGGTCGGGCAATTTGCTTTAAACGAAAATATAAGTTCGCCCCTATCACTCTTATCAATTGGGACAGAAATGTACACAGGAGATCAATAGGTGGATTTGTGGTGTTTCTACCAGTGGCGAAGGGTCCGTATAGCCAGATTCCTGTCGGCTTCCCTTTATATATCTAATTATCATCAGAACAATTTGCAGACTGCATTTATGCATATTTGAACCAATATGTTGTGTCGGAAAATTACGCCTTTTGCCAAAGGTCTTTACTTTAATAACGATTTACTGATTTCCGTAGAAACGGTGGATATTTTTGTTTTATCAACATACGCCGTTGTGGGTAATTTATGGCTCTTTAAAAAGACAGCATAATATGAGTTTCCTTATTTCGCTCGAGATCGCATTTATGCATTACCTATATTTTCAACGGGTTCTCTTTCATTTTTACTATTCGCCACTGGTTTCTACTACCCATTCTGGGCGGGAATATGTAAGTATGAAAAGCTTTAAGATTACTGGTATGTTACCGCATGATCATAACACCTCTAAACCCTGTTGAATACGTTTACAAGAAAATATACTTGCAAACTGAACCGGAATATCTGTCGAACATTTCCAATGTTATTTGTCATTCAAGAGACCTACGTAATCTATTTTACCTGAACGTGACTAGATAAAAGTTGTGAAATATTGCAATACATTAGAATAATAGGATGTCACAGAGAAAATTATGATAGTATTTCTTTATGTATGTTGTATACGCATTTGTTAGAGTAAGTTGTAGGTTTTGATAATACTCATAATTATAGACATACAGTCTTATGAAAATTTCGCAAAGATATGCTTAGTTAAAACATAAATTTACTCGATCAGCTGTAAGTCAAAACCCGCAATCTTGCCTCTTAATAAGGTTTAAAGTAGGAAACCAGTGATGTTTTTGACAGCTATTTAAGCGATTCTTAACGCTAAAACAACTTTATAAATAAGACTGATAATTTTTTACTTTAATGTCAAATGTGTTATGCCAATTGCTCTTTGCCGATGGTGTCTTTTCGTTCGGTTAACTTCGGGTCGAAAGTTATTGAAACTCATATCATAATTTTAATCTTCTACCTACTCGACATTGGCAAAGTCACCGATAAAACGGTGGAGCCATTTTTTTTTAAAAAAAGATGATGAAGAAGACTGATTATTTGTACCTCTGCTTGAAATACCATGTATTTTCATACACTTAATTTCTCTCTTGGTCTTTATAGCCCGTTGTAATTACAAAGATAAATATTTTTAATTTGTAAAAATAAACAAATGACGATCCTGTACCGGACATAATATATTACCCACTCGACGGCATTCTCAAATTCGTGGTATGCGTGTTATTTGAATACCAGCAAGGGTAAAAACTCATTACGTCCCCGCATCTTTTAAAGATTCTCGTTTATAGCTCGCGCGTATTGATCTCGGTTTTATTGAACGCGTATTAACCTACGGCTTCGCATTTCACAGCCGGCTTATCACCCACTACGCCAAGGAGACATGCCGCATCAGCAAACCTAATGTAGGTATTTTGTATCAGCTTCAAAATATCTTTTTTTATATTGCTTTGGATGACGAGACGAGCTTGCCGTTCGCCTGATGGTAAGCGATACGACTGCCCGTAAACAGTTGAAACACCATCCAATACCTTAAATTACAAAGTATTGTTTGGTATTCCACTGCGCTTGCTATCCCACGTGAGATGTAAATTGTTATTATGTCCAGTAGTTACACTGGCTACAATGTCCTTCAAACCAGAACACAACAGTGACTACATACTGCTGCTTGGCGGCAGAAATAGACATTGCGGTGGTACCTAACCAGGCGGACTCACACATATGTGAGGCCTACCACCAGACCAGTAATCTAAAATGAATATGTATAATAAACGTTTTTATAAAGAGGAACAAATATCATAAATCGGTGAATATATCCTTTAGTTTAGTTTAGAACGATACTTTAATATAAGAACCCTTAATTTCGATTTAAAATTTATTATCGACACAAGTAAATCTAGCTTTGGATTACAAATTAATCCTGCAAACTTTGACGTAATTAAGATTTTCATCTTAACTCAAATCTCGGCAACGAAATACACGTCCTGACGTAGTTACTTCAGAACTTTTCTCATAATTTGTTAGATAATTATTTTTTACGAGCCATTCTGCGAACTGACCTCTTATAATCAAATTTTCGTTTTTATTCACGCAGTTTTCAACCTTTTTATTTTTGTTTTTATATATTAAGACTTATGTACAAGTTATTTATCTTGTTTACTACTCAAATTTCATATAGTTTAGGTAATAATGTTAGTTAATTAATAATACGTTAAAATGTAAACATATCTATATATTAATACATGAAGAAAAAAATGTACTCTGTAAGCATTTTCACGCTCGGATAAGTGTGATTTGGCATAATTAAAGTTCACATAGAGAATGCAAAAAAAAAACCTTTATGTATAATATTTGTTACAAATATATTGAATTAGACAATCAAATTTTGGCCACAGAACTACCACTTATTAAATCATTCATATCATCACCATTAAACTTTAATAATTGTCGCTAAAATTGTTCAAACTATTTTTATTATTCAACGTGACAATCCTTGTGTGCATAAAATGCGCCTCTTTTTGCGGGAAACGTTTAATGGACAACGGGCGGGATTACAGGCGCGGCGAGCTTTACCTTTAAATCTGGCTTTTTCACTTTCTGACCTTATTTCATTCAACCAAAAAACCAACCCGGTCTTAAAGTAGCTTTCAAGTTAATGTTTATTTTCCGCATACAATTATAAATTATTGTGAACTGGTTTATGTTATCACAGGTGCGAAAAGTTTTGATACCAATTCTACTCATTTTTTTTAAATATTATGTAGGATTTTATTTATTTTAAAAAACTTCATATTACTTAATGCAATCATATAAACATGTTTCGTTATCCATAGTTTTTTCGATATTTTCCTTAAATTCCTTTGTATTTTGTGAAATTATCCCGTTGAGGTTACCTAATACCTATAGCTGATAATGTTTGAATAAGAAACTGAAGTTTTGTTTCTTTCATACTCCTATTCGGTATACCAAGTAGTATCACACTGGCTCAAGAGCTATCGCCAACGAAACCCAAAATTTTAAATTCTGTAGTACTTAGTATAGCACATTTCTCTGAGTTAGTCATCCTTAGACATCAGTTGCAAATCTCATAATACCCTGAAATTAAACTTATAGATCCTTTAATTCGAACATAATGGTAACATCCACCTTAAACATTCTCTTAGAGTGAAACAAATTGTCAAAACTTCGGTACATAATTAGAATGCAAAACGATAGGTCTTTGTACTTACTGCAAGTTCCTGGTTCTTCATCGGATCCATCGGTACAATCTTTCTCGTTGTCGCATCGCCATGACAGCGGTATACACCTCCCCGTCTTGCATCGGAATTCTGACGACGTACAAGTGCGTGTCTCTGAAAATAAAAGAGATTCTCATTAATTATCGCGTAGAAGAAATAAAACGAGCGACAGAATGAATGATAAAACAAACGAATCCAACAATATCTTTAAGAGTTTAGTTACACAGGTCGCACCAAGGGTAAATTTTTCATTACTTCCCAACCAACCACAATTTTGAGGATAAATATTTTCGGTAAGTTCGAGAACTGCGTTAAAGTAAAATGTGCCGTAACGGCATTAAAGTAGATACCAAATTCGTGAAATATATCAAAATAACTTTTCTATTTCTTCTTTTAATTTATTTTAGGGAACACGTTGACACTTGCAGGGTCTTTAATCTTTATTTTTTAACGTAAAGCACTTGTCAGTAGTTATTTAAGTGTATAGATTGAAAAGCAAACAGTCATAATATTACCTATACAATGTAAAGGAATATAGTTTTATTAGTAGATATTTTCGTATGGATGTATTGCATAAATTATTTGCACTCAAAGAGACCAGTCTAATTTGGATCTTGTACATTTCCCGTAATCCACAATGTTTCAAAAATGTTCTCCTTAGCCGTCCTTTACAAACAATGTAGCAACAAAATGGTAAACCTGATTTTACAAGACAGTCTCTGAAGAAAAAAAAGCATAGCTTCTTTGCCTTTTTACACGGGACGATGCTCTTTATCAAATTACGCTCCACTTTTCGGCTCTTTGAAATACACTCTCGCTTTGTAAAATATGACATTTTGAAAATTACACCGATTTTTGTGCTTGTAAAATTCGTACATTTTCGTTGCTCAGAGTAGTAAACTGGATCAATACATTTGCGTCCCTAAAACACCTTTGAATGTGTGCATAAACAAGGTTGAAGAAAATTATCGGCGGGTAGCAGGCGGTTTTATCTGTGGGTGATTCAAGCCAAGGCACGCGCAACTCGGCAATTTGTAAACAAAAAGCATCCCTGTCGAGTAATATCGACGAGTACCTTTCAAAGTAAACCACGCCATAAATTCAAATGTTACGTTTAAGATTTATAAAAACTCAATGTGTAATTTTATTTTACAGGTTTTAAATTTATTACGATTATTTAACGAAAAAGATATAGATTCGAACAAAAGTATTTTAAAAATCTGTTGAACCGATAGAAAAATAAATTGAGGTACAAAAATGCAATAATTATAATCTTATTAATACTATAACCGAAGCACTTTATTGAAATAACACACCGTTTATGTGGTATTCTATTGCTATATTAATATAATGCTATAGTAAGTTATGAAGAGATAGAAACACCCCATCCTCTTTAATCGTTTTATGATATACGCTACAAAATTCCTATCACAAAATACTAAAATCATTTATCTTTTTATTACAATCGTTGCCGTCTTTTAAAGTCTTCAGTAAAGCTGCTGAAGATCCGGTGTTCTTGTACAACCTAAAACAATACTTCATGCCGAGGCGGTGCCGTTTGCTCAAGCGAAACACTCATTGGTACATTACTACTGCAGCTGAAGAATGCTAATGCTTCACAATCCCGTTGCAATTCTTGTTTAAACCGCTTATCGAGTCGCTTTCTCATTAACGTTTCACGCGGGATTCCTGTACAAATCCTTTATCCATTGGAAAATAAAGTTTATACTACCCACATTACCTATTTAAACTTGGAATGCCTTGTTAAATTAATAATGGGCTATTATAGCCTGCTTTCAAACTCCACTTCAAGCTAGTAGTCGCTGCAGAACAAAGAGATATTCAAATAGGCTATTTAATTAATCTCATAGTTACGATCATATCTACCTTCTGTAGAGTGTTGGGTGAGTACCTATTCGGTTATAAGATGGATTTGTGACGGATCAAGTTGCGAAGAAAAAACTCTGAACTGCGATGTCGGGCTTTAGCTAGACTGTGTCGTAGATAGACAAAGCTGTTCCTGTCCGATAAACTATTACGACGGATATATCTTCGTGGAAAGAAATCACTCTGACATAAAATGGTGACAAAAAATGTCGTTCGCAAAATTGGTTTTGAGACCTTCGATTCTCTATCATAGTTGGCGACGAATCCATTCAGAGATGTTCGTTCATTCTGAATATTGTTTTATATATGTTGTCATTCGAGTTATTTTGTGTTTCGACGAAATTGATGATTCTAAACGGCAATGGAAGCTTAACAAACAAAGCCTATTGAGATAACTTCAAATATATTAATTAACCCAAACATTAAGTCGTATTTATTCAGCTCTAGGGCTGCATTAAACGAGACCTTATGTAAATGTTTTGTGTAACGCGCCATTAGAACACCTTTAAACCGCAGTTACGTAAACTGATACCGAACTGACTCCTTCGGATTTCATATCATAAAAGGCAATTACTTAAAAATGTTATTATGCTAAAGTAATTGTAAATTTAAATAATTAAAACCAAAACGAATAAATAATAAAGGTCTTAAATTTTATTAAATGGTTACTAAAGAAATTGTAATATATTTAGCAAAGCTTAGCATTGCAGGATGTCTTTAAATTTATTACAATATCTTTTAAAGCATATGATGTATATTTTCACAATAGTTTTAATAAGCACAACCAACGCGAAGTTGTTCATTCATTTACATAGCGTGATAAATATTATTCGAATTATTCAGAGATTAAAATACTCAATCCGACAATTGAAAGCGTCTGGTTCGTTAACATACAGTGACTAGGTTCGCGAAATCGATACAATTCTCACATCATTAATACGTTGCCATGGAATCCATTGTAGTTTCTACGTACTGTTATACGAATATTTTAAGGTTTTTTACGGGTTACCTTCAAAGAATAATCGCGACGGAATAGGGGTTTTGTGTTTCAAAAGAGCTTTGTAACGAACCGTGCGTGTCGTATTCAAAATCTACTGCCCTTACTTTATATAACATTTCGCGCATATAAGATATATAGCTTTTTTAATGTATACTTTTTATACGGATTGTCTTTCCTCAATTCGAAATTTGCTATTTACATAGTTTGAAGACTACTTACTATTCAAAACCTCTGAATATCAATGAAAATAATTTTACTATATGATAGGAAAATAAAAGTTCTTTCATGTGTTCACAATCCAATTTACTTAGAGCACTAACATTACCCATTTCCACTAAATATTTTAAACAATGTTCGTTGCAAATGCAAGATGCACAAGCATTAGGCCAAATTGTCCCCAAGATGGTAGTAGCGTCAAAGTAGCGGGAAATTGTATTACCGGGCCTTCCTTGCAGACGAGTACGATGAGTGCATTCGTTACCGCCGTAACTGGAAGCTTTCGAGCCCACTTGCACACACTACTATCCGAAGAATTCCAAGCCTGACTCACAGAGAATGCAAATTGATAAAAATAATTGTTTGTGAACAGCCATCAATAAATTCTGCCATGTTATGTTCAAAATCGAAATTGACATCGTAATGTGTTACAATCAAAGGCGCTTGCGAATCATTCTCCTCGGGGAGAATTACATTATTTATTAACAAAATAACGTAGGTAGTCAGAAAAAAGATTATCAAAATCATCCATCCATTCAATACTCTTATCTATTTTATTGAAATTGTCTTATGTTAAGCTGGAAACTGTGCTGATATGATATAGTTTATATCCGCCCGGTTAGCGACCGCCATACACAATGTGTTAAAACCCACCGTGAATGCCCACGCAAGTATCGCGTTCTAGGAACAGCATATGTATATCCAGTTCCAATAGACCGGTTCCGTTCCGATTCCGAGGGGTAATCATCTCTCGTCAGTCGACACTCTATTTGTCCCCACTCCACTATCAGATACAGTGGCATTACATTGCCGTGCACGTTTAAAAAAAACTGATAATAAGAAGATTTTGCATCCAAGCGACGTTACGCTAACTGTTTGCAACGCTGAGTATGCACCGGCACTATTTGCTGTCAATTTCATCCGCTAAGATTCTGTTATCGACACCGCGTGCTCGTGCCATACCTAAATTAATATTGAGTTTATTCGAGAAACAAACAGCAGGCTCCAGGTCATTGATAACATATTCTATTATAGCTTTCCCTGATGATGATAGCTTGTAGGTGAAATCCATTTCTCATTCATTTTCATTTGCGAGTTTCCTAAAGGCAATGGGTTTGTTGTTAGTTATAAAGATTTTAAAGTATGTTGTATTTGGATCTATGTCATTTATATTACTGAAACAAATACTTGTAATTCCAAACTGTTCTTTGGATAATGATAAATTTCAATATTACTTAACAGATACAGTGTGTCGCTTTGCAAACCTCGGTGACGTCATTTGAGATTTGGATACGGATAATTAATTACTTGCAAATTGTAATGTTGCTGGATCACTGTTTCATGGTCCTACGTCAATTTTTATTTATGTTGGTAAAATTTGATTTGAGATTTTCATGTTGGTAACAATTGAAAAAGATAATAATTCATGGTGCTACCTTTATTTATCTTTCCGAATTATTGAACAATATATACTAAAAATGTGTCACTTTAGGCAAATTAGTTTAACAAATTAATCAAATATGTTTCATTTTCAATCAGACACTAGCGCTTATTTGTAAAATTCACTCGTACTTTAATAATTACATGAAAAAACATCAGCTGCTTCTAAAAATAATTCTAAAATAAGAGAATTCAGAACATAGTTATTTCCAAGCTAGTCTCTATAAGCGCTAACAAAAATCTAGTTTCGAGGACCGACTACCATTGCCTTGAAGGCTTCGTTACAAAACTCAATTTGGCAGGGATGCCATTCGCTTCACTCCAAAGGCATAACGGTGGGAATCAAATTGGCCAGATAATAAAATGTTTGAATTGCCAATAAAATGGATTGCTTTCAACTTTACCTGAACTCTTGTAGTCGTAGGCTTTTGTGTAGGTGTCGTAATCATCGTCGTAAACGGTTGCTTCGGTGGAGACCACAAGCACGACGGTCAGGTAACAAATCCACTTGAACCCCATTATAAATAGGTTTACTTATGTCACTTGCCAGTATCACAACGCACTTCCTACATTAGTATTTTAGCTAAAATAAAAAATATATATTATGTAAGATCGGTTTTTAGTTCTTTAATACTTAATGTAGTTGTGATTTTTTCGATACTTTATGTGATTTTATTTATACTTTATTAATGTATAGCAGCACTGTTAGTGTGTCATTTGAATTTTAGTAGTAACCTAATATCGTATTCCATTAAAAAGAAATTAACACGTTTTTATCTTGACTTAAAATCATTGAGTACAGCAACATTTTAACAGAAATAAATGAAAGCCATTGATAACAATACAATACGTACATAATTTGAATTTCGAAGCTGGTAATGAACGAAACGGTTAGTGTATTAGAGTGAAGTTAAATTATGAATCCGCTGGGATAGTCCTGTATTAAGCAGGTAGTGTGGGATTATTCCCCGACCTCACCCAGAAAGGTCACTGCCCGAAAGTTTCATAATAGTCAGCCACCGAATCTATATTTGATAAAGGATTTTTTTAATATTCTTGATCAGCATATTGATACTTTCGTTTTGATACATTTTTAGAATATTATAATTTCATGACAAATAGAATTAAAATAATTATGACTGGATAATTTAAGATTGTTTGCACTGTAGAAGGTCATTGACGGCGGCATCATAGGCTCCCTTCGTAAAATTCTATCTCTGCATCCAGAACCTTATTGCCATTAAATTAAGGAGACGATGTCGTTAATTTACCGTGGTCAAGTACCAAAAGTATTTTGTAAGAACATTATGTAACGTACGTTACCCACTCATAGGAAACCGACACGATTAATAGGTTGATTGTTCTGTCCGAAAAATGGAGGAACTCGATATTTTCGCTAAGTACTGGGTAAACGTTCTTGTTCATTAGAACTGAGGTCACTCTTACGCATTGGTCTTTACCAATAACTAGCCCACAACCTGCTGATACGATTACTCATAAATATACCTAACTATGGAAATTTCAATTTTGTATGCACTTCAATTAAATTATATGCAACATAGAATAGGGCATTTTTAATCAGAAATTTGCAAGAATTTATAATATTTGACACTTTTTATTTAAAACTGAATGACTAAAGGCATTCGAATCTTGAAAATCTTCGCGTTAAAAAACAATAGTTTATTTAAGTTTATGGTTGAGTGTTGACTTAAACACTAAATAATAAATAAAGAAAGTGAACGTTTATTATTTTATGGAGTTGAATGACAGTTTTAGTCGTTTAATCTTCTCAAAATGTTTTATTAACAAAACTACCGTAAGCGTGTTTTTTCGTCAACGACAAAGGTTACGGCTCCCTTTGATCGAAAATAACTCAATACTTATTGATACTTAGTGTTGTTCTCTCTAAAAGGTTACTAAAAGGAAATTCTATAGCAAAATACAATTAGATTTTTTCTTTTACGAAAATTATAAGAAAATTATATTGAATTCAGAATATTGTTTCTTTGTTTGGAAGCCTTATAATACAGTAGGTAACAGGTATGTCTCATTAGTTCGGTGAATTTGGTAAGATAAACTTACTCGTATTATATTTACGTATCCGCTCAATAATAATATTATTATCTATATATATAAAAATCAATTGCTGTTCGTTAGTCTCGCTAAAACTCGAGAACGGCTGAACCGATTTGGCTAATTTTGGTTTTGAATTAATTGTGGAAGTCCAGGGATGGATTAAACGGTGACGAACATAAATAATAAATAACGGAAAATACTAAAAACGACAATATAAGTTTTCAATACAAAATGTTCCTACCTGTGAAACATTTCATGCCTTTTCTCTTTTTAGAAATAAAGAACTGTAACATATATATAGGTGTATTCAGAAATAAGTCTGTTTCATAGTTGTAATATGAGGTCCGATTTCTTTGGTTTATTTTGTTCAAATACAAAACATTTCAGAAATATTTATAAAGTGTAAAAGTGTTAGTTGGTTCTCAAAAATAGAAAATATAAAAATAAATTTCAAGACTATAATTAAAATCTATCATCAATTGTTCAGTGCGCGAGAACTTTATTTAATGTTATTGTCGCAAAATGCCACGGAGAAGATGACTTAGATCGTCGAAGTTAATTAAATGTGCGACGCGCTACTTCACGTGCAAACCGTTCTCTCGAATAGCGAGAGACAGATAATGATAACGTACGTATTGGTATGGCAAAATTGCGTTCCACAATGAATAATAATAATAAATGTATGTAGGTGATACGAAGTTCACCGGGTCATCTAGTTGTAAATATATTTATAATCCACATTTCACTTGTATTCAAAGTTATGACCGCAATGCAACGTCATGTCGTCAGTGGACACAAAAGGATTACAAGTGGCCATCATAATACCGAATGTCGATAAAACACATTCGAAATAAAATCAATGCTCAAATCCCTAAATTTTGGATATTTTTAGTACTGCATTTTTAGAAATGAACTTCAAAACTATATATTTCCGACCAACCGCAGATTTGACACACATCACATATGTTAAACGAGATGTTCAATTATTTCAATGACAGAGTACCGACTGACATATTTAAAGGTGAAGAGCGTAACAGCACAATTCAGCCGAACTACATCAATTTGTTCGTAAAATCGAGAGTGGAGAGCCAGGCCTCGTGTTAGCACCACAAATCGAGGATTCCCCTTTTAAACTGTCAGGTTGTGTCTGATTCAATTTAGATTGTGATTTAGATAGGCGTATAAAATGGACTCGATTTTTTGTTCACTTGAATCGGCACGATATGTGGCAAACTTACGTTTGGTAATACTTTACGCTGCTTGATTTAGAGGGTTGTAATTTCCGTATACATTTATAATAATATGCGATTCAAGAAATACCATATCATCCGAGCATACTCTATACGTGGAAGGAATGAACGACTCTGTATGATCATTGGCTGCTATCCAGAGGGTTGCGGCTTTAGTATACTACGAGTCTACTTCAGAGATGATTGGATGACTTAGTAAGAACTAACCTAGAAGAATTTCAACAGTTACTATTCAACGTTTTCCTATTATACTATGCTATTTAATTGTGTGCATTAATAAACTACAGATTATTTTAATATCATATTATATTAGTTTCGTAATTATTATCCTTAAATATACTACAAAACCTGAAGTAACAGATTAAATTAGCTTGAATTGTAACAAGGTTTATTTGTTCCTGGCCGGGACGATTATTGGCACACCGTATCTATATAAGTATGTCTCTGGGCAATATTTTGTGTAACTTTTCGTGCCTATTTTCCAACCAATAAAATCACGGTCCGATGATATTAACTATTCTTGTTTCCACGTGGCATGGATTTTGTCAGGCGTCCGGAACACGTTACCAGTGTTGTCAACGATGGCCGCATGTGTCCGCGGGGTAGCTCCAAATACAAATTATGATATCAGTAATGAGAGACCTGTCTCATTACCGATATCAGTAATGAGACAGGTAATGTGTAGGCAATAGTCTAAAATTTATATTCAATATGTTTTACAAATCAACAACGTTGACTTAAAAATTACGTTTAAATTTCGAACCCCAGACGACCATCGGTATGAAAAAATTTTGCCGTGCTAAGCTCAAAAGCGGTATCTCAAAAAAAAACAAAATCTTGATCTTTATGTCGTTAAATAGCTTAAAGAAATACCCATCCAATGAACTTACCTAAATAACGGTATCTTGTTTAGAACTTGTTAAAAAAAACCTTAAGAGTTTCCCTATCTATAAAACTATATTTACAAAACTTTGATTATCTTGAAATAAGGTTTCCCTGACACACCGCTTTTGCGTTTAGCACGACAGAATTAGCCAAGAATTTTTTTTCCTTTGAATTACTTTTTACGATATTAAACTCTGAATGTTAAACGAAGCTCGGGCTGTCGTAATTTCTCTTTAAACCACAATTCCGTGATCAAAACGGTTGTATAATGAATAGCGACTGAAATTCCCAGTCGTCACTGTCAAACACACTGAACAATCATTTCGTTGAAATAGTAATATGATTAGCCTATGCATAGCAGTTCATAATCCTAACTATATTCTCAAATACTGTAGACTTTAGAACAGCTGTATTAAACCTTTTTTTATTCGAGGTACAAAGACCTTTTAGTTATTAAGTTGGGTATAATGGAAATTCATTGATTTACTTAAGTGTCTCAACGTAATTCGTATTTGTCTTTTTATTTATTTTCCTTACAACTGTCAATAATGAACTAAATGATTTTAGTATGAGGTCAGTATGCAGTTTAAGCTATCTTGAATAAACGTTGTTTAGTTTTAGTGGGATTTTTGAAGTCAGATCAGCCACTTGCAAAGCTGAATGGCCCTCATGTGACTCGCGAGCCGTGTGTTGAGTGTAGCTACTGTAGACATATAGTAAATTTACTTCAGTTTTGACTTGGTACAACTGTCCGTAGAAATGTGAATAAAATATTGAGATTAATTAAAGTTAACTCCATCTCTATGCATGTTGACCCGCGTCGCTTCAGCGCAATAGTTCTAGAGAAGTTCCGCGTAAGAACTGAATTACATTTCGCCAACTTAGTCTTAAAAAAACACACGAAGTCGATTTTCTTGGCGGGCATCTTTAGAAATAAAGTTTCCGAAGTAATGGACATTGTGAGCCGTGAAAATCGTATTAAATTTTCTATAATGAATCAAAAGTTTAAATGAATCGCCGGTCATGGATTGCGCAGTCCTATTAATATTCCCTTAGCAATTCTATATCTGTGTTGCGCAGGAAGTTTGATGACCGATTTTCCGCCCCGTAAAGCTTGATACTAAGGAATAACTGGTATGAACGGTCCAGATACAAGGATCGTTATCTTCGGAAACAAATCATGTGTGATGCCGGTTTCCGTGTTAAGTTTGTTTGTAAATGATATAGTTATGTTCGCCAATATTTTTTACGTAACATTTCTTAAGTTGTGTTAGATATTGTTTTATTATTTTCGTGACAAGGTAAGCGTTTTTAAGAACATTATTATTATAAAGAAATGTATTAACTGGTGCATGCGGTAATTTTCTTTTCGTAAATCAAATCTTTTTCACATTAATACCGGTGAATTAACCTCAATTTATGCTTCTACACAAGAATTTTCGTTGAACACGGCGCACATCGTAAAACATTGATTTATTTTAACCTGGCTTTAAAAGCGACTCTTTTCTTATTTACTTAAGCGAGCGAAGGCTTATTTTACAATCATAAAATAAATTACATTTACCGAACAATTAGGTGATTAATATTAAAAAAAAATATTACGTAATTGTTCGTTCGTAAAAATGACAAATTTTCAATATTATGAATGATGCCTTATGATTGAAGCATTAAGTTTCATTTCGAAATGTGTAATGTAAGACTATAATGGAAAGATTCAAAATTTAATTCACAGATGTTATTCTACGAAATTTTCATTAACTGTATTCATTTCATTTTGAATGGACAAACACATTGGTTATTTATTTTCTAATTACAATCGGTCGGAAAATAAATTGCTAATTAGAGTAACCTGATGTGTCTATTCCTAATAAGATTCATTACACACATACCATTAAGTACTGCGGTTAGTCTAGATTAGGACATCAACTTGCACAAGTCCTTATTACATAATTGGATTCATGAATATGTCATTCGGGAATCAGTTATTCTTTTTATTTCCGACATATCTTCATTAGTCAAAATATCTACCTCGCCAAAATTACCCTCCTGAAGTATTCTTTAAATAGTATGATGCTATGATAATAGTGGGGTACAGTTGAAAATCAGTGCTATTTAACAGCCTATACAGAGCTAGTAACCCTTCTTCCACATATAATGCAACCAATCCGTCATATGCCTAATATAGTTTATTTGTTTATCTATTCGATAAGGATTGCTAACGGAGTTAACAATCATTCTTATAATATCTACACATATTTACAGCTATAATCGCTTACGTATTTATAACTCTGGTTATAAGCAATCACAGCATGAGCCACAATCTAGTTAACTGTGTGTGTGTGTGTATTTTTTTTCTTTTTATCCTTTTTTATTCGCTGTTCTTATGTATGTAGAAAAATAAATGGTTTTAATGCATTTATATTTGTTGTTTTTGTGTCTGTAGAAAAATAAATGGTAATAATACAAATCTTGTAACAGTATATTCATTTGTATCAACACAAGTAAAAGTAAATCAATGACGGGTTCACGGTCGACTAAAGGACTTCCAGGAAATCCCCTTCCGTGTAAACTCCGATAGATTCGGCCGCATCGGAAATTAATTATCACAAGAACTTCGAGGGCCCTTCAATTACGTGTACAGTTTGCTGGAACGTTTGACGGCTAAGTGGCTACTGGCGACCCGTTATGAGCCTATTCTTGAACGCACATAGATGCTATCTACATAAGGTACTTATATCCACAACTGTGTGCATTTGGTGCAACCGGAACGCATTATGTTATCAACTGATCCATTTCGGTACTTCCATCTTATCAGAATGAATGATGAAGGAAACATGGGCAATATTCGGTATTTATTTATACTTTCAATTAAGTAAAAAAATAATTTACTTTAGTATTATACAAAGAACTAGGAGCATAACCAACATATGTTAACGATGAATCAACTAAATCGAACATTTAGAATAACATTGTGTACCATAACAATTATCACTATGTTCTCATGGACAAATAGAATTAGTAATCACGGGTCAGCGTCAGCCATTTGATACCTTTATAATATGCAAATGTTTTGCGCACCAATTTGCATCGGATAGCGTATCGGGGGTGTGACTGGATATCTACACATTTTGCATATTTACTGGGAATTTCAATAGGGTTTCACACCAAAACTAACAAGTTTTATTCCATTGGCGAAATCTCAGAATATTTATACGTGGTTACCATGGTAACTAACATTTATTTATGAAAAGACAAGATACATAAGGAGCTATGTGAGCACTAGGACTATTATGTGTAGTTTATTAATTGTACCGATCTGAAACCTAACATATGCGTAGTCGATATTTTTTTAGCTACGATAGCTTAGAATTATATTAAAGTACTAGTTTGCATATTTAATTCACTTTTTCAGCCGCTTTGAAAGAGGTTATTTCAATATTACCTAATAATTAAAAGGTTAATCGGGAATAGAAACTGCGACAATTCGTTAAAATATGAAAATACTTCTTAATATTTACTTTAATTTGTGATATAATTAACTATAGTAACCTTTGGCTATTAACTAGAAATTTCAATTACGAACAGAATTGGAAGCAACCATCGGATGTCGTTAGACTGCGCAAAACAAAAGTTCCATTATTGCCTTTCTCTTCGTCCTGTTTAATTGAGACTTTAGAGTTAATTATTGCTTAGTTAGTTGCATTTCGTATTACTTAGACAATTTAAACAAAAGTTCCTACTAGGTATAATTAATCAAGATTTCCATTATTATTTAAAGGCTACAAATAAACATATGAGAAGTGTAACAATCAACGCAATAGTAAGCAAATTCGCTGAAGCGAAGTTTGTAATAGCACATAAAATATAATAGAAAATAATAAGAACTTAATTACAATTTGAAAATAACGTTCATCGATAGAAAAATTCATAACTATTGTCGTTTAGAATGCGTTTTACGACCTCAAGGGAATCTGGCAAAGACAGGCACGTGGTATAGTAATTGCATCACAAGAATACGCGGCCATTTAAAATTCAACGTCGATAGAAACGATATTTTTATAGTGTGACTAGTTGACCCGACAGACGTTGTCCCGTCTAACTATGAATGTGCAGCGTGCATTCTGTCAAGCGCTGACAGTTATTTCAAACAATTGACAGTTATATAAAATTAATATTTTCGTTAAGTTTTTTTAAATTTTCTAATTTTCCGCGAAATTTTTTTAACTTTTTCTTTCATAAGAACCTTCTCCTAACAATAACAAACACAACAACAAAAAAATACTGATATCGGTCCAGCCGTTCACGCGTGATGGGGTGACCGAGGGAAATAGGGATTCATTTTTGTATATATAGATAGTTAAAAATGGATCTTAATTACATTATATTAGAATGCAGATAATGATAGCAACTAATTCGGAAGTTTTATTTTTATGGTTAAGCAACATTTGAATGCTAATTTTAAATAAAATTATTTTACGAATTTTATCGCGGTTTTTTATATTATAATTTCGACGTTTCGAATTCTGCAGCCTTAATGGTCGCGGGCGGGCCCAGTCGCTCCAAATTCAAATAGTTTTATTTCAATGTCAAACATTCGCGTAAATTTAAGAAATCATAATGTAAATATTTATTTCACAAGCCTATATCATCATATTAGCAAAACGTTTGCAGCATTTTTTTCTCGTCATAAATAATAACGTGATTATATTATATAGCCTTAAGACAAATGGTATATCAACTGAAATTGCCGCTAACACGAACTTTTTACATCAAATAATTTATAAAATTACACACTCACGCGCGAACTAGTTAGGTTTGCGTTGGAATGGAGTGTAATTTATCTGCTTTCAGACGCAATTTAGAGATAAAATGTACCCTACGCATCCTACATGCGAAGTTCAAGGTGGCGAATAAATATGTGTTATATTTTCACTATTTTTTTTTAGGAAAGACAATTATGATTTGTTATTGAGGTGTTTTATGACCTAAATGAGTGTTTAAGCTAATAAAATATATACATATACTTTCTACATAGCTGTCGTAAGTCTGATTGAATGTTGATTTAGTTATTGTCAGGTATTATAATTAAGGTTGCCAACTTTTGTGGAAATAAAGTACAATTATTAAAGTTTAGTTTAAAAATAAATACATGGTATTAAAATAGAGTGAAGACTAATTGTACTTTATTATTTTGCTTATAAACATATTTTTCATTACGTTTGGCAACTTTTAACAAATATCAGATTCAAAGACGAATATTTCCTTTGTCTCAAGATTTGCTTTTCTTATTCAATTGAAAAATTTAAACCCTCTCAGCAAATGCTGATGTGTAGGGAATGGATAACAATATAGATCTGAAATAAAAAATACAATTAATTCATACAAATAAAAATAATATCATTAGGCTTATTAATTTCTTGCCACTATCTGTTCCATTGTTTGCTGCCATTTTAAGCAATTATTCTTACAAACAATCCCACAGGAATCAAATCGTGCTAAATAAAGAATTCTCGTCTACTTAATTGTTTTTATAAAATACACACACCCGAATTAACGTACAATAAATACTTTATACAAACTACGCGTGTCAACCCTAATTATAATTCACTTGTTTATTTAAAATCTGGTTAATGTTTGCTGTAACTAATAACAGATAGTTAAGTATTATAAAGAATACTGAGAATTTTCCACGAATGGAAATTTAAATTTTTCGAACGAGTTTTACTTCTTATATTTCTAGCGACACAAGGAAACTCATATTATGCCGTCTTTTTAAAGAGCCATAAATTACCCACAGCGGCGTATGTTGATAAAACAAAAATATTATTCTCCACCGTTTCTAAGGAAATCAGTAAATTATTATTAAAATAAATCCCTTTGGCGAACAGTGAAATTTTCCGACACAACATATAGGTACTAATATGTATAAATGCGCCCTGCAAATCGTTTTGATGATAATTAGATTCTACAGAAATGTTATACATAAGGGGAAGCCGGTAGGAATCGGGTTATCTAGACCTTTCGCCACTGGTAAAGCCTATGATTACATAATAATATTCCATGTTAGAACTAACATTTTCGAAACAAATGCAAATGTTTTCTAATATATATTGATACGTGAAGCAAATCTTTGTACGCCTTTTTAGGTAAATTATGTGGACGGAGGAGTATGAAATTTGGCACAATTAAAGTTTATATATTTTTCTATAAAAAAGGGAGCAGAAAGCATATATTTTATATATGCATTAAAAATACATTTAATTAAAAAAACATAACACTCATTACCATGCGTTTGACACACAATGTGTAGTCTTATTTATGCTTAAAGTCTGTAGTCAAACTAACAAGGAATTAATATTATTTATATTTAATGCCTATAGTCTTACTGAATGTTAAACATAATCTTAATATTAATCATCCATATATTAATAAGTGAAGAGATTGCGCGCACGAAGCAATGTGAGTTTTGGCATAAAGTTTAAATAAACAAAATTTTGATGTGTCACAAATATATAATAATCGATGGTTGAATTTTGGTTACTGAACGACCACTCGTTTTTATAATTGATTATGGCGCCTAAGTGCAAAATTACTTTAGCCTATTTTCTACGAACAAGAAATATATTCTTCTTAAATGGAAATATTATAATAATTCTTAGAAAACTGTCTCTGCAAAAGTAATTATAATTATCATAACTTTTTTTTAATCATTTTCTTTTGCCTATAAAATCATCTGGAACACTTTCTATGTATAACATTTAGACAGCTTTGGTTTTGACTCATTTGGTTTTTTGGTAGAGTATGTAAAATATTTTGATACCATAGAAATTAAAAGGAGGACTAAAAAGTCACCAATTTTTATGGTAAACCTGGAAGAATTTACTATATCAGTATTTTATCCTTAGACTAGTATCAAATATGAAAAGAAGTTTTCAAACAAGATCAAATTTGAAATAGTTATATCCATACAAATAATAAAAATATTTTCGTAAGATTGAAAACGGCACGCTGCAATTTTCTTGCTTTCAAACAATGACGACGGTAAAAATCGTATTTGTTAGTAAAGAGATGAAAAATACAAAAATATTCAAATCTAATGTATTTTCGTGACACCGTTCTTGATTTCGACTATTGTGTGTAAATCCTAAGCCGTACAGTATGAATATTAATTTAGATTTTTTTATTGCGGAAATTCCACATATTCATGAACTGCATTCGTTTCATAATTTATTTGCTGACGCGTGTAGATATTGATCTACGTAAGCGTAGTAAGGCAACATAAAGAAAGTTGCACATCCAGTTTAGGCAAGCGGCTTCACATTTCACGGAAGCACTTTTCTTGATAATGTACATATTTATTAAACTGAATGGTACAGTCGCAACACAAATACATAAGTGTTAAGTCCATATTATATTAAATTTATTCGAAACATAAAACGTTTATCAATGTTCTTCCTTCATATTCATAATGCATTTATTATGTTTATTGCTCAGTAACGAATTAAAGTCGTATCGAATATCGCTTATTAATGTTAGTCACGGCGCTACTTTGAAACTCTAGAGAAAGGAATGAGAATAAAAACAAAAGAATGTCGGGCGACGCTTAATATAGTGTTCCGTAGTTGTACAACGAAAACGATATTGTAGGCCATTGTTTCCGTGCATAGTTGTAATTTAAATTTTAACAAGACAGTTTTAAGTCCAAATATGCGTAATATAATCCGTTTTATCTTTTAAGATTTGACTAAGACATGTTATTTTTTATTATTTTCAAACTATGCTAGTATCATAAATATTCTTATGATTTTACCATACAAATTAAACATGAAATTGCTAATTCAAATATAGTAAAAATTTGTTTCTCAAAATTGTTTTCTTTTTTTATTGCCTACGCAGGCAAACGAGCAAGCAGTCCACCTAATGGAAAACGGCGCCCGCCGCCCATGGCCTCATGCAATGCCAGGAGCAAAGCTAAGCCGCTGCCTACCAAGCGATGAGCACTGTTAAAGCCTCGTTGAAAGGACAGGCTATAGCACTCGGGTAACGCCTATGCAAGAAAATCATTCCATAGTTTTTACAACTATGTTTTGTTTAAAAATGTTTGCATCTTAAGTGTTGGTTTTAATATTACATGTCTAAACAAAACTTGAATAAATTTAACCGAGCCGTTTTCCATAAAGTAACAAAGTTTTGCTGAATTAGCTCTAACAACTATACGCAAACAATAACAACTATACCACTAATACCTACGATGTTTTTTTGTAGTCATCGCCAAAGAAATATTTATAAAGCGTGGCACGAAATTCTCCTTATGGTTAATTTAATATCAAATCCGTTTTTCATTTTTAAGCTTTACTCTACTGCAATTTGCCCACCGAAAACCATTTTATTCGAATAAAATTTGAATAGAACGAATACTGAAATGAACTTAGTAATAACAAAGGGACTGAGAGTTTTCCGAGCGACTGTACTTGATATCATCTTAGATAGAAACCCGATCTCAAGTCCGGATCGAAAGCGCAGTTTTATCGTTTTTACGGTGCGTATGAGGCCACATTGCAACTTCCTAACAAGTAAAGTGGAACAGGGAACGTTAGGGTAGCTTCACTTATGGCCAAGATAGGTGACCTGGCCACTATCTCTTCCTATACGCATAAATTGGCCTATTTTTGCAGACACAAAAAAACCCAGCGTTAAGTAAAGCAAACTTTAAGCGTGATTGAAATTCGGCGATACCGCGTTGAGGTTTTGGAGTGCGACACCAATCTCCATGACAGTGGAAATTGTAAATACGAGAGTCCTATTTTACATTCTCATACCCAACGGGAATTTCTTTATCAAAAAATATAATTTTGCTAACGTCGAAATTGCACGTCTCCAACGCCGATGTAGGTTTTTCTTGTCAGTTTGAAGTTAATTTACCCAGAAAGTGGGGCAGATCACTCACGGAGCCTGGTGTGAGTTCTATATTCTACTCAGTAGCGCGAATAAAAGAAATTTGACATACTTACAATATGGATTGAGATGTAACATTTTATGAAATCATGTCAAACATTATTCAACCTTCGTATCTTTGTTCATAGATTTATCCGAAAACGGATAGGCTATTAAGCTCGTCAATCAGATTTTCGAACGGCTTAATTTCAATATTAGGTTAAGGGGTCACGAGTCGGTTCATTGTTAATGTTTATTACCATAAATTACGTAAACAGGTCGCTTGATTATAGAAAAAAAAATAACCGAACAGATTAACGTACTAACTCTACAACGAAAGAAATAACAAAGAGATATTTGAATAGATGACTATTAAATCCTTCATACATAGGTTTGTAACATAAAATATTAATAACCTTTATCAAGACGTCTGCTTTTTAGAACCCAAATAAAAGAGCTATTGTCTGGAAAGTATTAAGGTTGTCTCACTGGAATTCACTGAAGGTTAAAGCGAAAATACCGAAGTATTTATAAATAGAGAGATCGATTAAGTTAAGCCTTGATATTTGCGAAAACTGACCGAATCAGATTTTCAGGAATGCTTGAGTTATAAACGATATTCTGATGTCTTATAATTACTTTACCCTTATATTGAAATATGATAGTTAATTAAGCGTTTTAAATATGTTTTATTTAACACATATAAAATTAAGTAATGCTGTTTTTTCTTACCGATATTTTGTCACTGTCAGAAATAAAAATTTAATATTTATTCAAATGATCACCGACAGGTGTTCTACCTAAAAAGAAATTTTCTCTCAAAATATTTTATGGAAAATAAAATAACAAATAATAAAGCTCTATAAAGAACCGTAAAAATCACAACGTCACTTAATGCATCACAACAAACCTCCAAACACAATGTATGAATATTATAAATGAGAAAAAATAACGTCACGTGAACACACGGGTGTCAGAGAGCCCGGCCGACACGGGCGAGCGCGCCGAGGGACGGAACGCGAATGTTTCTCTGGTCGCGGGGGCGGGAACCCGCCACCGACATCCAGCTTTTCTACCCCACCTCCCCTCCGCCGCCAACCCCCGCGCACCCACGTCTGATAACCTGCTACTTCGGAAGTCTAAACTCCGACATGAATGTCACCAACGCATCAACACTTGTGAAAGAAACGTGGACGGGTTCGATAATCGTGTTCGCGTTTTTGAAAATCTATTTTTAGCGTAGAAATGTGGTATGTTTTTTATGCTGATGTGCTTGGAAGTACAAGCTCTTTAATAGTAATGTTTAAAGATATAAACAAATTTTGCAATTTAAATCCATTATTACCATTACCTACGCTATGTAAATTGGTTAGAACACGGGAGTAGGTATTTCGTAACTAAAGAGGTCTTCATTCCATCATTTACATTTGAACTATCTCAGTACATCATGATACTTTGTGTGTAAGACATGTAACCTAAGGTTCGTTATAATAGTGTCATTTTCTAGGACAAATCAAAATATATTTGTGCAAAGTTATTGTTGCAGTTACTTTCGAACGCAAACGAAGACTGTTATTCATATAAAGAAATACTGTTCACAGGTTTTTACGGCAGTCAATGTAAACGAGCAGTCTGAATGAATGAAAGAGTGAGAAGATCTGTAGGTAAGTGATCATCACCGCCCACAAACATCCGAGTTGAATACTCTTCGACCTTTAAGTAACGATAAGAGGATTTCGCTAGCTCAATAATTCGCCGTCAATTTAACCACCTGAATCACAATATTATTAAAATGTTCACTCTAGTTAATATTGTTTCACCATTTTAAATTTTAAAATTAATCATCTTTCATTCATACACTATAGTCATCAGCCAGTTCCGGGAATGTAAAATATACTAGAAATTATTCTACAGCCTTTGTTCAACAGACTAATGTATGTAAAATATTAATTTTATTGTACAATATAATTCAACTATAACTGCATCAAGACCACATTAAAGTCATATAAAAACGTTTTTTATAGCACAAGAGATCTCTTGAGAGACATCTAACATAAAATATTTAAGGAGTCTGTCCAATAGTTTTGTTATCAACTTGGGACTAAAATAGAATGTTTCAAGTTTTGTTTGGTATTAATTAAATTCAGTGCTTGAGTGGGTGTTAGCCGACCGCAAGACACTGCGATGACTGTACAATATATCTATTAAACACCATTGTTTTGCTCCATGAATAACTTACTAACATTGTTTTCATTGTTTACGGTTAGTGTAGAACAGTTCATTATGTTACTCGTAATTATTAAAAATGTTTTACAAAATTAGCGGTCTTAAATAACTGACTAGCTTTTGGTTTGAAAGAGTTGAGTTTTCTCGGCATAAAACTTTTGTTCTTCCCTCTCTGTTCCAAATTTCAACAAAATTCAATCGAGATTTTGAGTATAACGTGTTCAGACACAATCAAACGCGGCGGGGATTTTTTTTTTATAATATGTAAGGATTATATTTCACTGCGTTTAAGGTAAACTGAACTTTACATAATATATTTTGCAGACCGATCCGTAGGGTGTCTGGACATATCTCATTGTATCTAGATCTCACCGTTCGTCGTCTTCTGCTAAAATGCTTTGTATTTGTCGGGGATAGAGCAATGGTGATGGTCAGACTTTATGGCTCTAGTATATTTCGTGTACTGGAAATTCGCACCTGTATACTGCACCTAACAATATTAGTTACTGATATGTGTATTTAAATTAAAATCAGTTTTTATGCGATGTTTATGAAATACTGATTCCAATGTAAAAATAATTTATATCATGCAAAGATTTTTTGTCTAATAATGGCTGCATTAATTAACCTTTCTTTAATATAAGAAGCTAATAGCCAGTGTTAGGCCAGACACGGGTAAAATTATACATACATACAACAAAATATTTAGTATTTAAAATTTAAAAATGTTTTGCAAAACAAACAGCAAAAAATCAATGCAATTTCAGCATTTACGCCAGATGGCAGCACTGAAGTTAATGTAACAAGTATTCGATACGAAATTGCATCAGATATTACTTCAACGGGTCTGCCGTAACGCAATTACTCGCGACGCAAAAACACCAAGCTTTTCAACCGACCAATTTTGCGTGTGCAATATTTTTCATCCACGAGCCAATGAAACAAGTTATTGATATTTTCCGCCGCCATCGACGATGAGTAAAAAAACAACCGTATGTTTTTGGTAAAAAAATCTGTTTCATATAAGCCTAACTTTAGCTTTAATATTAGTTATGATTTTATATTTTTGCGAAGATGAGACTGCTTTGGTAATATTACTTTATGCAAATAACTTTCTGAAGTGGCAGCAGCTATATTGTCGAGAGCAGACCAAGAACTAAGGAACTCAGAATTAACTTAGCTATCTAAGGAAGTTATAGTCTTACTTAGTTTAAATAGTTTGCGGTTTGAACACTAGTATGAAGAAATACCTTTTTTTCTTTTTTGTGTCGCGGGGAAAATCCATTTACGGACCCCCCACCTCCGAAGAAGCGGGGGAGTGTCGGACTCACCGGCGCCTTCCACCCAGCGATGCTAAGAGTCGCCCGAGATGTGATGGGCGATCGCTGGGTGGGTCCCTACCAGACTTAGCGCACCGGAATACCGACTAAAAACCCCGCGTGGGCCATCATCGGCGCATTAGGGACGGCTCCGGGAAAACCTGAGCAGAACGCATGGATTGCGCCGGAACCGCCCTGCGCAGTGCCGCTTTCGCGGCCCGACTCGGCGGGGAAAGGTCCGTTCCCCGCACGCCGAGCGTCGCTGTGGCGACGGCGACAACTTGAGGCCTAGCCCTTCACGCTGTCGCCCACCCCGTGGGCCGCCTTAATGGATGGTAGGAGCGGCGGCCCCGGTTGCCCACGAGGCGCAGGGCGACGGGTTAGACACCGTCGCCCCGACGCCTCTTTCTCCTCCTCTGGCGGCGGCGGGCGGGATCGGTCTGCTCCTATCCCGCTCCGCGGCCTCCTTCTGCGACATGGCACGCTCGCAGAAGGAGGCCATAGTTGCCACGACCCTCCTGGCTGCTGACCATGGCGGCGACCACGGTCGGCAACGAGGTCGCTTCCGATGACGGCCAAGAGAGCGCTGCGCTCTTCCGTCCAGGCTGGGCACTCCTCGAGAGTGTGTTGGGCCGTGTCCTCGCGGCAGTTGCCACAGTGGTGGCACACGGCGGACTCCTCCTTCCCGGCTATGCGACACAGGTATGCACCGAAGCACCCGTGCCCGGTGAGCACCTGCGTCAGCCGGAATGTCGGCGCACCGTGGCGCCTGTCCAACCACTGTCGAAGGACGGGTCGCACTGCCGCGACGGTCCTCAAGCCCGCACTCGGGCTCTCCAGCCTGAACTGCCATTCCTCCACAGCGGCGTTGCGGAGGGAGACCAGAGTGGTCTCGACCTCTTGGGGCTAGCCTCTGTCCTCGGCGCAAGCTCTTCCCGCCACCAGAAGACAGAAGAGAGAGCCCGCGCGTCGAGATCCCAGGGCAGAGTGCCCGCCAATACGCAAGCCGCTTCGTGTGAGATCGTGCGGTAGCCCCTGACGATACGCTGCGCCACCATGCGCTGCGGTCTTCGCAGCAGCCTGACGCAGCGGTCGTTCAGGGAATTGGCCCATACGGGAGAACCGTATAGGGCCATAGACCGCACGACTCCAGCGTACAGATTCCGACAGGGATTGCCAGGACCTTCGACTTTTGGTAGCAGACGGCCGAGAGCACCGGCCGTCCGTACCAACTTCGGCGAGAGAGCCTCAAAGTGCGCGCGGAAGTCCCATCGGCTGTCCAGATGAAGACCGAGATACTTCATCTTTGAGCCGACGGGTATCCGCACGCCCTCCACAGAGATGTAGGCCTCGATGGGCGGCCTACTCCGAGGCCCATGGAAGGCAAGGGCCTCGGTCTTGTGGAGAGCCACCGCGAGACCCAGTCGCCGAATCCTGCGCACCACCAATTCGGTACCGAATGAGGCGAGCAGGTACGCCCTCTGAAAGGTCCTGGCCGTCGCCGTCACGAGCGTGTCGTCCGCATAGCAGACGACGGCGACGCCTCGAAGGTTGGTACCACGGAGCACCCAGTCGTAATGAAGAAATACCTAACTTAACTGTGGTCAACAACCCTTAAAATGGCATCCAAGACCTTTTTGGGATTAACATCTAGCAACAAGCTGGTTAAAAGGCTTATTTTCCTCTTATACAGTATAGTAGTATCACGTCAATTATAAAAATTACTGGAAATCGCTATCAATGCTTGTCTCGTGTAATTCCCAAAAAAGGAGATAAAGATTTACCAGATAGTTAACTGTTCGCAATCGGATATTCGACGAAATTATGAGAAAATTATACTAGGATTTTGCTTAATATTTTGTTACCCTTGATAATTATATTTTAATTATTTTATAACAATATAAAGCTATTTATTCTAAGCTAATATGCAATCAAAAGATCACGAGTAAATAAAGGGCACGTTAAACTTCTGTATAATATAATTCTATATTGTATTATATGTATGATTTTAATATCACCTTTTGTAGTAGCTGTATATTTAGCCCATTTTGTAGCGGTTAGCCACACAATAGAATTTAGCGTTTATTATATTGAATAAGATCTTAAATATTTGTTTTAATAAAAATATAATCACATACTTACATCTACGGCTCAAATAACTTATTGTATAGTTTTATTTACTAGATAATAAGTATGTATGTTTCATTTAGTAACGCAATGTCAAAATGACCCTGTATAGAATATTATATTCTATAACAAATGGCCAGCTTCAATTTACAAATATAGTTTGTATTCTTTAATATATTTGACCTAATAGTATCTAGGTATGGTAATAATGACTTTCCCATTCTGCTACAAAGGTTTACGATAACTGTATATCAAAGTCTATTTATCGCCGTAAACGCACACGTATTTACGCATACGCTGGGACATTCACATTTTTAGATTAAAGTGGACTACCCACGCGCATTAAACATCTAGTTTACGGATCATGGAAGCGTATAAAGCTCCACGCAGTTTTATTCAGCTAAACTATTATCTACTGTTGCTTTAACGTAGTGCTTCCCATAGTGGTCCAGATAGACCCACAAGGATCCTCGGGAGTCTTGACGGGGGTCTAGATTGGCGTGACCAAAAAATGGGAGTCCACAATTCGTAAGCGGGGGTATACGAAAATTTATCTGATCTTATAGTATTGTACTAAAATGTTGGCTTAACTTCACCAATCAATATAGGCACATAATATTGATAGGGGTCGTAAAAAGCATAGTAACGCTAACATAACTATCCAGACCCCTTCTGCGATGGTTCGGCGGTAGTTGTAATGCTCCCTCTCCGCGAAACCAAAAAAAGGGACAAAAAAGTTTGGGAACCTCTGCTCTAACTCAATGACGCATTTGGATTGATTCAGTATATTGCATTACTTAGATCAGACGTAACAATATGTATCAATGGGCTTAATCTATGAAGATATAATTACCGTGCACCGAGCGCCCCTAATTAATTCCACGAAATGAACTACACGTCTAATGCTATTGAAATGTAAGGAGGTCATATACATATATATTTTGGTATATCGTAGTGCTATGGAACACTTGTCGAATTATTTTGGTGTCTATATTTGATGAAGGAAACAGTCGACTGAAAAGTCGACTATTTTCTTCCAAATCAACTCCCGTTTTTGATAAATGTTTTAATTTTGGCGATTATAAATTCCAGATAAAATTTTCAATAGTTTTGATTATCGTTATAGCCCCGTGTAGCTCGCTGGCTTAAGTTATCAAAGGTAATTTAAATTACTAACGGTCTATAGTATAGACTCTACACCATTGATTCCCAAAGTGGTCCAGATGGACCCACAAGGGTCCACGGGAAACAAGACGGGGGTCTATATTGGCGTGACCAAAAATGGAAGTCCATAATTCGTAAGCGAGAGTCTACGAAAATTTATCTGGTTTGATAGTAAAGTAGTAAAATATTGGCTTGACAACCTATCAATGTAGGCAGATAAGTATTAATATCTACACAGTTGATACAAAAGCTAGGCATTATTATCTTCAAAAATCACACGTAAAGCAAATTACGTGTTTACTTGCAAAGGAGATCTCAGTCAGGTGTCAGGCACATATTATGCTGAGGCAATGAGTGCGACATGACACTTGACTGACTGCCTCGTTAATTTGTAACAGAAATCCTATATCTTGCCATCGGTGAATTTGTTCAGTCGCAATCTAAGGCCTTCAGTGAAATTGTGACGTATAATTCCGAAATCGGGGTGCGGTTATTGCCGTCTGTTTACCTTCCAGTTAAAAACCGACTAGTGTGACATCAACGGAGATTTATTTCAGGATGAGACAAGAATTTTAAGCATTGTCCTTTTCGATCTTCCTTGTTTGCGTCATTAATAAAACATTATATTAAGCCGGGTTGCGGTTTTTAATTGTTTAGCAACAGCTTATGTTTTATAGAAGAAGGTTTGGATAGTTTGAATAAATTGTAGGTACAAATTCATAAAATATATTTAAAAATTAAGAATGTTTTTACTTCTTAGTTATAAATCGAAATAAAACCCCTTTTATTTCACTCCTGTAATATCATTATGAAGCGAAAATTGACGGCGTCATTTTGCGAAGTCGACTTAAATAGCAAAATGAGACGAGAAAATACCAATGATAAAAATATTAGGCGATGAATATAAATGAAAAATAGAAAATTATTATTATAGACATCGCATAGAATATTTCGATGTGCCAGACGTCGCTCGTCGGCGACGGATTTTAACGTCTTGCTCTAGACTATAAATTGAAGACTGTCATCTATTAAAAAAAGTCTGCATCTGTTTCGGACGTATGAATATTTATTTATCTTTGACAGAAACAGTAAAGAATTAAAAATGTCTGGTATTTGTGCTAAAACATACTTTAAGGTTTAAAGAAATAAAAATCAACGTAATGTCACTTTTGTTCTTTTACTTAGTCAACAGATAAAGATAGTAAACTCCATGGGTGTCAAGTGGGTTTCTCATAGTAAATAGCTAGCATTAATTCAGTAGAGCGTAAACCAACGTTAGATTAGAGGTCGCCTTGGGTCATCAACACGTTGTCTTTGTACCTACACAAACTAAACTATCTTTGAGCACGGACTCTGACAAAATAAATACACCTTTAATCATAAAACGATCAAGTATTGTAGGCTGGGGCTGGTCACACTACATTAAAAAATCAGATTATTATTGTCATTCACAATCTTTTTTTTTAATCTATGTTTAACGAGCCCATTTTGAGATAGATTTAAAAAGCGATTGGGATCGTTTATGGAAAATGGAGTTTTTGTTTTTTTTTTTAATAAAGAGGACTCTATTATACATACGTTTGTTAAGGGCAGTAACTTCCATACGAATACAGATGTAATATCCAGAAAACTGGCATATACGCAGATATATAAATATTAGAGTTTTAATAAAATTTAAATCAATAATTAAGACATAATTTATATAGAATGATAACGATAAACCTAGTTGGTATCGCCGTGGTGATTGTTAGTTACAATTTATAATAATTTGTAATAATATTCCAGTTCTAATAGCAAAACTTATAATTTAAATGGAAACCAAATATTATTTTTATATATTGATTTTGATAATGAAACTTATTCCCGGCAACTCTTTTCGTTGTTTATTTACACAACTCCTGAACTTACAGTTCGTGATAACTTCGCAATAACATAAACAAATAATCGTAATATTATTATGTCGACTAATCATAATATTTTTGTTACATTTTATTCGACATTGATACATATCACATGAAAGGGTTATTTATTTCCAATAACAATTGCATAATAAAAACTTCCTGTTTTACGTCAATGATAATAATCATTTATTTCTAGGGTAAAATAAAACATAATCATTCAGGCAAAGTGATATTTCATTTTACGGTAAATTCGTAAAAGTGATCACAACAGACGACAAATTGTTTTTATTCCCGTCTCTTGAGTGTACGACTTTTCCTAGACTTTTGCCTCGTGGCTGTCAAACTACAATAAACTTTGCCCACTCGTGTACAATCGGGCCTAGGGCTACTAGATCAAATAAGGTTTTTTGTTTTACCCAAGTTGTATATTACTAAAAATCTCTAAGAAATATTACCGTAGATAATACGTGACCGAGCCCTTGTTTATTTTCGATTCAGTCGTAAATTTAACTTTAAAATGTCTAACAGGGTTGCGCACGTTTTTGTTTGTAAGTTAAGAAAAAGAATATCCTTTTTGTTAACATAAACGAAATCAAAGAAAGTAGGCCCGTAGCAATGTATTCAAAACGAACAAATTACGCAGATTTTAGGCCGACACTACGCCGTAGTGTATCGCACTAGGACGTCATCTTGATACAAAATATTTATATTAGGCCAATCATCAGCTCATTATATTTTTCTTATTCCATTGGCTGGCAAACAGTTAAGTGAGTTTCTTGATATTGCTTTTTAAATATTTAGCTCAATACTTATTGGAAAGAAATTGATAGTAAAACATTGTTCTCTTTGTTGATACATAAAGTGAATAGGCAGTAAATGTCATAAATGAGAATCATGGACCGATCGAGGCAGATTCAAGCACAAGTTATAGATTATAGATTTGTTTGAGGCGTATTACTCCCATCTTCGACGTGATATTACGACTTATTTGCCGATATGTCATAATTATTGTTTTTATTGCAAATATTGAGATAAAGATTACACCATACTATTAATATGGAGATTTCGCTACGTGTTTTTTTCACATGCACGGCATAGTCATCCCAATACACCTAATGGTAAGTACAATACAGTGTACAGAGAGTATTGACTGACAAGAGCTGATACCCATCGCCAGTCAACACAATTATATTAATTAATTTAGGTTAGCGAACAAAAGTAACATACGTTTCTAATCATAATCCATGTGATAGCAATTCTGTTAGCTATACCGTACTAGTTAAGTCCCATAATACTACATCTCCTGATCTTGGTTTATATCCTTATGGATATCAATATTCAACACCACATAGAGATGATTAGTTGCGTTGTTCACGAACATTTGTCTTAACGCTTAGATTAAACTGTCCTCCGACGTGAATGCAATAATAGTAACTGTTTAATGCACTAATGGCGGCGATATCAGCCGATAGCGATCCCTCCGGATACAGCCGACCTACATATACACGCAGATACGCATTAGTCGTACAGCCATGCAAGTGGACGGTTGACCGACTTTATGTTTAGACTTTGGATTCTGTCTTTTTTGTGATAAAACCGATCAGACGCAGTTGTCTACGCATTTGGAGTTGGACTGTACGTGGAGATAATAGTTGTTGAATCGTAATAATTAGTTGTTTCGTGAATTGTTCCACATATAAGCCGTTTTGGGGTAAATAGGGTAGTTTTAGGGCATCTCATTCTGCTATCCACTTAATATATTTGGACATTAATAGAATGTATATGTAAGGTGTTTCTAAAATGAATACCTATAGGAACAAATCACCTGAACACTTTTGTGATCTTAAAACATAAAAATGTTTTCCACAAAAATTTTAAAATAAAGTTCAAGTAAAGAGAAAAAAATATATCAATTAAACTGAACGCATAGGCGATTTCAATTTTAGAATTCGTTCAGCTACTTTTGTGGCTGATTTTGCGTACAATTTTTGTTTAATTTGATCAGAAATCAGCATAGTTAAAGAGCATGTTAGAATGGATAACATGTTTTATAAAGGTCACTTAAGCTATAATTTTATTTGGATAAAATAGTAAATTGTCTACAGAAATTCTTGTGTTGATCTACAAAACATAAATTACAATGTTTCTTTGACCAACGTTGCTAAGAATATGGGAAAGACTACAATGTTATATGACCTGAAATGTCTTAAATACTTTACAGCAAGACTCCGTTTACCTGTTAAAAATCTAGTTCATTAGTGTCTGCCTTTTAAAACTGCTGATTTTATTATTTTTGAGTTAAAATCTTAACACCATTTCTTTAAAATCGCAACCATTCATTTTGTTATTGAATTAGTTACAAAAATCATTCCCAGTTACAGCTAGTAAAACGATATTTTATAAGACAGATCGCTCCAAACTAGTTGAAATTAATTTGTCACGAAACTAATATACCTCGAACAGTCAATAAATTCTTGCCGACACGCCCCCGAATGGAAATGAGTTCGAAAAACTCGTGTCACCGAGGGAAATATTGTTTGTTTGTTGACGTGATACGATCCGCTGGAAGTTGACAAACGTGATGAAAAAAATATTGGAAAAGTTTCCCGAGCGAGCTCTTTAAGCAAAGCCCCTACTTTAGGCGTATTTCGGAGTGACCTTCTAGTGCTCGAATCGTTCGTCGCACCGGTGTATTATACACAAATATGTTTCTAACGAAGAGTTATCGCTTCTGTTAGATTACATTCAAGAATTTATCTTTATATTGTTATTAGTATTGCACATAATATTACTTCTATTATCTGTAATGCTTCATTAATTCAAATGCCTTTTGACTGGCTTTCTTTGTTTGTTTGATAATTTATTATTATTTCTCAGAAAGTTTGTGAAAGTATTTTCTAATCTGATTATCTCAGTCAGTTGTTTGAGCAGCGTGGCTTTGAAATTGATATAAAAAATATTTAAATTTAAGACGTCAAGCCATCAGTTTACGTTTAAAATGAAAGTAAACAACTAAAGCCAAAAAATAATAAATGTTCATAAAAATAATTTGTAGCCTGTGTAACTATTGGACATAATAAGAATTAACATCTCATGTCTCAGTATGGCGAGCGCAGTGGAATACCAAATAATACTTACTACTTCCAAATAATAATGTGTCGGATGGTGTTTCGACTGTTTATGGGCGGGTATCGCTTACCATCAGGAGGATGGCAAGCTCTTCTCGTCATTCAAAGCAATAAAAAAACAAGAAACAAGACGGAAAGCATCTGCCTATTCTACAAAATTCATTTTTTATCATATAGTTTTTTATTCCGTAACGTACTATGCAATCATAATCGGACACGAACATATCATCTAAAGGATTTAAATGACTTTTATTTATTGGGAATATTCTATAAGGGAAACATACAAGCGAATAATGAGAAACATAAAATAAAACAAATAAAAGTAGAACATGGCTCAATTAAGTTTTCATCATTAATGAGTTCTTTGAACAAAAACCGAAAACTTTATAATTTAGATATACAAATAAACGGGATAATTCTTAGGAGACCAAGGAAAGTCCAGCAACATCGTAATAGATGCGTTCCCCCAGCCGATACGAAAAAATCCACGACCAAGAATAATATACTAATGCATGCTCCATATAATGTACATCTCAATAGCAATTCTCGCAACAGATATGATATCTGTGTGTCACTGCGCCGCAGCTAAAATATTTCTGATACCCAAACACTACGTAGTAACGTGACCTGGCATGATGCATGTTTTGTTAGTATTTGTTATTGGCGTCATGAGTAATGACCATTCAAAGCTTCATTAAGAACTGTTCATCTATACAGCGGTTGCGAAGCGTGTAATTTTCTAATAGGGAACAACATATAGATCCCAATAATATGTATAAATTCGGTGTGCAAATCTAATGATAATTAGATTCTACATAAATTACGAAAGGGAAGCCGCCAGGAATCGCCTTATATAAACCTTTCGCTACTGCTACCCAAATATGTTTGATTCCTTAAGAAGAACAGAAAATGTACTATAATTTTTTACATTATTCCTGAACTATGCAAATCTATGTACCCATATTCCATCAAAACTGATTGAACCGTTACGAAACTAGCTAGCATACTCGAACTTTTCCATTTGCAGTTTGGATTATTAAGAATTCTCTTCGCACCTGAGCTGAACTGTGAGGTCCTGAGTGCTATTCCCACGTTGGGCACCTAAAATATTACATGAATTTTCAACTTGTTAAACATATCGCAACTATTCGGTTTTGAGATTATTAGAGGAGAACCTCTAGTGATATTGTCATCCCTAATTCGGCAAAAAATAGTTGCACTAATTACTCCACTTCTTACCCCTTTTTGAAGCAAAAGTCTTTGAAATTAAAAAAAAAAAAAGAAAAAATGCAGAGCGTGCTTATGTAATTTTTATTCATGTTAAGCCATATTAAAACCGTACTCCATAAAAGTCATAACCTACAAGCCTTACCTAGCAACCAATGCAGATTCGCATAGATAAATCAATATTTCATTTCGCTGCGTTCAACGTTGAACGGAACGTTGTAAAATGATAAAATCCGAACGTAATTAGCGCTGCTACTAAGTTTTTTAGACTTTTCACTTTCAGCCATCCCTGCAGGTTATGTACGAACAAAAGAGTCACTTAGTACCCCATAATGATGCTCGTGAACGGGCAAATGAATGAAAATAAATTTATACGCAGGCCTCTCAAAAAAATTACAAAAGGGTAATTAAACAAGCGTCTTTCTTCATTAGCCAAGCTTGGTCAACCTTTGTTGTCTAATGAATTTATGTTTGTACCACCTCTAAATAGTAAATGTTTATGATTCGCGGCCGCGGTGAATAAGAAATTTTTGTGAAATTTATTTTAGAATAGCATTGTGATTCTGGTCAGATAAACAATGTTCATTAAGTTCAACTTACAATCTTTTTAGCAGATTTATTTTAGTATGAAAATCGAAAGATTTATTTTTTTATTAGGTTTAGTTCATCGAGGGTTGTTTAAAACCATTAACAATAACTTTGCAAAATGTATAATTTTTGTATGGACGTAGGAGAATAGTATAGCAACGCTGTCTATCAAGTCGACGATATCGTAAGAGTTGACTAAGGGATAATAGCGGAATTCAACCTAATAGTTTGGGATTGGCTTTATATCCACGGTTTCTCGACCCGTATACCATCGTGGATAAACCTTTACCAACACAGTTGCGCCTTTGTTTACTAGAGTACCTATTCACCAGTTTTACATATCGCTGACTCACGATTACAAGGTTCTATGCTATATTTTTGGCATAAACTGAATTTGTATATCGCATAATTCTATTTTTGGGAGAGGCCTATGTCCAGCAGTGGACTGCAATGGGCTGATGATGATGATTATTCTATGACCTTTTAAGGAAAAATAATCAAAAAGATTTAAAAAAATTTACCAACATGAAAATTTTGAATGAAATTTTTCTAACGTACATAAAAACTAATATAGGCACTTGTATTAGTGAGCCAGCGATATGTAAACAAATATGTCCATTGTTTTTGTTCCTAGTAACGAGTGTAATAATATAATATGGTGTGGGACAGTACTGCCGAACTGATTATAGTAGATAATCCTACCAAAATTAACTTATAATTATCAAAAAAGCAAATAAGCAAAAAACTCAATAAAAAAAATCTTAACAAAGAACTATTTGGGGTGGCTCATCAGTTAATATATCTAGACAGACAATTGTTTAGTACTTGTAGATTAATATTCCAAAGCCGTAGAAATCAGCCATTCGACTGAAAACAACTTTAGCCAGGCGCGTGATAGTAAACATAATAATACAGACATAAATAAACAATTAATGAGTATATTTTCTTTTGAAGTTATGGAATATTAAGCACAAATTGCTTCTAATAAAGGTTATCATCGGCGTCTCTTTCGATTTGTTTCCAATTAATTCTCATAACGACAGTTCCATTACCGGCTTGTTTTCCAAAATAATACTTGCAACAAAGACGTAAGTTACTCTCTTACTTAGGGTCCTGGAAAAATCAGTATGATATTCATTCTTCTATTCGTACGTATTGTAAGTTTATACGGAATCTATAAATCTCAATATATCTTTAGTAAGTATCTGTTTTGACAGTTACAATTACTAAATCACATTATCGAATTAATAATACAAATTATTTATTCAATTTATTTACAATCATTGCTATTATAATTGAATGTTTCCATGTATTTCATGATATATTTTTTTTATATAATCGTAAAACAAACGTGTCGCCTTTCATTTCCTCATAAACTTACATGACTTAGTACTCAATAATTTACGAGACAGCCAACGAAGTTATGCCTATTTTATCGTCTGTGGTAAAGGCTACGGAACTACAGTAAGATACTCCTTTAGGTTAGGTTAGGATGGGTTCCTTGTGATTTAGGTATTATAAGCCGCTAATTTTGAAGACAAGATTATATCGATATTAAAAACGAATTATTCTTAATATATTATAGAATAAAGTCTCAACCGCCGCGCCTGAAAGCGTTAAATTCAAAAACTATCCCGCGGGTTTTACCAACGGACAGAGTGATTCAAGCGGAATGTTTACGTGTATAATGCAATAATGTTTTGTAAAAAAAATAGGCATATCATTATGCACTGCTACCGATGCGAATCGAGAGGGGGCGCTAGTGTATTTATTGGAGAACCTTAAATTAACTTTTAGAATACCGTTGTACACTCATAGGTGTACAACGGTACGTATTAATTGTAAGTGTGTCTTCCCATTTTATGAGGCTTGAGTGTCGTCATACAATAAAGTATTATGACGGTAAGTAAAACCAGGCTTCCACGAATATACTCCATACCGTAATCTATTTGAAATAAACGTTCCGAATCAATCCACATGGAAATACCTTAAACTCTACGTTAGGCATTGAATCCTTATTTTTATATTCAACTCATATTTAATCCTGTCTGAACGTAAGTAATGAAGAAACCTCGAAAGACAATTATAGATATGTACATATTCGTATAACGATATAAAAACAACTTATTATAATTATCTTACCTGGTCCTTAAAATAAAAAATAACGTAATCGATGAAAGGTGAAGGAAAACATCGTGAGGAAACCTGCATGCTTGAGAAATTCTATAGGAATTTTGAGGGTGTGTGCAGTCTACCAATCCGCACTGGGCCAGCGTGGTGGACTGAGGCCAAATCCTTCTCAGTAGTTAGAGGAGACCCATGCCCAACAGTAGGACAGTATATAATACAGGGCTGATATTATTATTAATCGATGAAAATGTTACGTAACATTTCAATGTAATCCTTGTTATTTACCAACTAGTGACGTCAGAAACTCCAACGTACATTATCCAAATAAGCGGATACAATATTTCTACATACGGCTTCGTAAGGCTGAAGGTATAATTTATTATAATTTATTGGTAACAATCGTAATCGTATTACCGTGTGTTCGCATTTGCCGGCGACGCGACGACCGAGCAAATATTACTATTGATTTATGCAAACTATTAATTTTTAATTACACACGTTATGCTGTCATTGCGGTGTTGTTTGTTTACGCAGGCATCTTACTGAACAGTTCGATGTAAACTTGGATTCATGCAAATTATATGTACCTAGTATGTGTATAGGCAGGTTTTTTTTGTAATATTAAATCGTGAGTATGTCCCTCGTATTAAAATTATTTTGAAATTAAATAGATACATGTGGCAATAATAATGTTTTAGCTGTCACTTTGCAGGAATGGTTCTTGTTTTCTATATACCGCTTGACCCATCACATTTTACGACCGAAAATAAGCTTGGCGAGAATTACTTGCACTAATTGCGCCTTTGAAAACTTCATATAAAGGTCGCGTGTGTTTTAAATTATCAATACAAACTTTGAATAACAATTCCCCTTGCCCACGCGCCACGCAGAAACTAATAACCGCTCAAACTCTACACTGATACGTTTTCCATAGAAAATACTATTATATCACATTAGTCTAATAACTAGTTCAAAAACTTAAAATCGAACCAACTAACCCAACCACGCGAGCAGAGCCGCAGACAAAATATAGTATTCAATAAAACTTGGTTATAACATTTTTATCTGAAACTAGTGTTGGTATAAATAAATAAACAGTTCAGTGTCTTCTTGTTACCTTGTTTATAAGTGAACTGAGGAGTTCAACTGGATACTGATGTTATAAAATAACAATTTTATCGGAATTGTTTTATGTAATACAAACATCGAGACAGTCAGCTCATATTATTGCATTACATCGTGTAATATCGATCGTTCTCTATAATCTATTTGTGAAATGCCTTTCAATTTCCTGTATTTATTTATTATATACTAGCTTTTGCTCGCGGCTTCGCCCGCGTGAAGGTGTTTTCCAGGATAAAATTCCACTGTTTGATAAAAGTCTTGCTACATATTTTCCCGGTACTTATAGGTTTAAACTAATTTTATCCCCAATCTATAATTTCAGTTCAATCAGTCGAAAATCTAAGAACATTTATACAAACTTTCATCTCCTATTTTATCCCCTTAAGGTTAGAATTTATCAAAATCCTTTCTTAGGGGATGCCTACGTCATAGTAGCTTTATGCATGTAAAGTCTTAGCCCGATCCGTCCAATGGTTTGGGCTGTTCCTTGATATATCACTGTCAGTCACCTTTGAGTTATATATTATATTAACAACTGAAGTTAGCTAAAATTGAGTTTCTCGAAGCCGACCACTATTTATGTACTATGTATTTTGAGACTATGCAATTTTGTCGCGTTCGCGATTCACTTTCACTTTTGTTGAGTTTCAGAACGCGATATTAGATCCTCCAACGCGCACGCGAATTTGAACTTTATGCAGCGGTAATAAATTACAAATTGACTCTCCATTTTATTTAGAAAACGTTTGTATGGGAAATAGAAAAATGCTGTTTTGAGGATTTTCCCGGCAATTATTCGAATTTTTCTCACCTTTTAAATCTTCCCTAGACCTCCACGAATAATTCAAGACCAAGATAAGATAAATCCGTTCAGCCGTTCTCGAGTTTTAGCGAGACTAACGAACAGCAATTGATTTTTATATATATAGATAATATGTTTGTCACGGAACTTACGATTATTACGAACCCGAAGTTCAGGAACCAAAATATATTTTAAAAGAAATTGGGTCTTTGTTTTCATAGGTACTTAGATTTTAGTAAAAACCTACAATGGCGATGGGACCATTTACCCGATTCCTATTAGCTTCCTTTTAGTAATTTATGTACAATCTAATTATCATTAGAACGATTTATAGACCGAATTTATGCATATTAGTACACATATAATATTGTCGGGTTCCCTTTCGAAAAGTTCAACCGTCGCCACTGATAACTAAGTATGTATATGTGGGCATAAAATTTTATTATGATGCTTTCATCATCAGAAAAGAGTGATTGACAGACTAAGTTTGGAAACGACGGACAATAGATATTAGACTAAAAAAATATTAAAGAATCAATTTACTTGAACACGACATTTATTTGAACATACCCCATAAATTTATAAAAAAATAGGTATATGAAGAATAAAGTTCGCTAAAAAACGTTAGACTGAAATATTATTAAACAAGCAATTTACTTGAAAACTACATTATTTTTTTGAACAAGTCCCACAAAAAAAAATTAAGATTAAAGTTCAGAACTTCTTGTTAAATCAAGCTGGTATCAAAACAATATCTCTTAAACAACAGTACAACTACACAACACGCGCCGTAGTCGACGTGTAACCGATAGTTTTTGTATCCCAGTTTCCAAATGAAAGCACAGCGACAGCATACGTTTGTCTTCCACTTGCGAGCTTTTATTTGCGCCCGTCTAGTGCAAGCCGTGTGACGTTGCACCGCAAGAACAAGAGCTATGAATTGAACACGACGCTTACATGCTATTGAAAAATATTTGCACGTGAATTTTGATGGAGAATCATTTCGCAAATTTTAAAATAACTATAAAAAGGTATTTTAGTAAATTGGGGTTTTTAATTAACTACGTATGATACGTACTAACGATTAATTTAACTTGGTTTCGATACATTTAAATCGATAAGAACATTAACGGGAAACATTGGGTGGAAATTTTTTATTATTCTTAGATATATAATTTCATAATTGTTAATACACCTAACTTTTAAAAAATACACCATTAATTGCGCTTATTAATAATTTAGGTAGCGTCAGTAACTGAATTTCTACTAATAAATTTTATTAAGATTACAAAGAGTACCCAGACGATAGTATTGAGTCGTTAAGTCGTCTTAAGACAAATATTTTAAACTCGTATTCCGTGACACATATGCAAAGCGACAAGTCCAAATATTTTTTACAGACTGTGTTATTTTTTAAAGTAGGTAATAATTAATTATCAAACACTTTATTAGCAATACTAGTTACTGCGAGCATATATAATACATTTCTAGGTACTATGTATTAACCCATTTACCAGCGGAATGTTTGCCGGCAAACATGACAGCTACATGACATTACGTGTGTCACGGGAATATAACCTTATTATATACTACATAATAAGGTTATTTTTCCGTGACACGCGTAATGTCATGTAACTGTCATATTTGCCGGCAAACATTCCGATGCTAAATGGGTTAAATAAAGGTGAAAAGATTTTTTGTTTGTTTTAAATAATGATATCGGACACTACTGAATACTGATCTTGTTATGAAAATTATCTCACTAATAGGAACTAGGAAGGTACTCTACCCCTAAGTGCTAAAACGGATTGTAAAGCGAACGAAGCCGCGGGCAAACGCTTGCATTTATAATAATTTATGGTAACTCGCATTTATTTCAAATATTTTTGCGCGGACCGAATGAATTTGCAAATCCACTTTTACAGAAATAAACAAAAATATCATAATCTGTGAAATGTCATACCTATTTTATAGGACATGACATTCACATTAAACTTCCAAAGGAATACTAAGAAACCCTTTTATTTGTATGAGTTATTTCTAGCTATTGGTAATGCGTCCTCAGAGATGTCAACTTGACAATCAGATTATTCAATTAAGATTATTTTATTATTTACGGAGATGTAAATAAAAATGCTATTGAAGATTTAAGATTGTATTTGTTTGATGATGAAATTGTATTATTTCTAGTAAGTTTTACGCTAAACCGAATGGAATAATTTTATAAAATTGTATACAATTACTCTGTAATTCATCAACTGGCTGCTATCCAGGGGCCTTATTCTCTATCCCGCACGTTATTTTAACAGTGCGTAACAAGCACGTAACACAACGCATCATGTTTAGGATTATAGAAATTTGGCTTACAGAATACCATTCCACGCACATTTCTCGAAGTCATGTCACGGCCCCGTTACGCGTCTACACTTTCATACAGAATAAGGGCCCAGAATGGTTTTTATACAGTTTTTTCTTACCTGGGACAATAACAGGAAATTCAAAACCAAAGGAGATACTGGGAAACTTTTTTAGGAAACATTAGACGCTCGACGAAGTCTGCAGTCGCTGAACACTCTGAGGGAGGCGCCAATCATTATCTGCGACTAGACAAGCCACAAATCCTCGCCAAAGAACACCGATTCCTGCCTAGGATGATTCGCGAGGCTATTGAAATTAAAAACATCCTAATTTCAATAGGGAAGATGGTTGGAAGCTTGCACAAGCCTGGGATCCAGTTCTACATTTAATTAAATCGGAACCCAAAAGACCGGCTGCCAGACTTCAAGACACTGTGAGCTCATTCTGCATAGATCGGACCACCAACAGCTAAAATTTAAAAATTTAAAAAAGTTGTATAATTGTAAAATGTAGGTAGATATTGTAACTTTGACTTTACGGATGAACAACACCTCAGTCCCCCCCGTGACCATGAAGGCTGCAAAGTCTTCGAAACGTCGGGAGAAAATAAAATACTAACACCGCGATAGAATCCGAAAATTAGTTTAATTTCAAGGAAACATTAGGTTTTTTTTATGAAAATAATTTTGGCATAGTAATGTTTTTGGTCAAGCGTGAGTTGTCCACAAAAATGAGACTTTTTTCTAAAGCGTATCGCCTCAATTTCATCCAAGTATCATTGCATTGAATGAAAACTGAACAGCAGAAGTTAATCAAATATGTATAGTAAAATGTTTTACTATTCAACAGAAGGATGTAAAGGCTTTAGACTTTCTGTCAGCACTTATCGCGCATTCAAAAAAAAAAACACACTGTATATAAGAATTAATAATTAAGTAAAAATATTTTCATACATGCAATACTTAGAAATAAAAAACGTTTATTTTATATTCACAAATTAAAAGTAGTAACGAAAATAAAGGAAGAGTTTTTACGACAGGCATAAACCTGGAGAAGTAAATAATATTAAAAATGACATATTCCTCGCTTTTTTGCAAGTATTTCCTTCCAAAAATATTCAATGATCAGATAAGGAATAACTATTATTTTATTTTATACATGTAGTTTTGACGATAAAGTGAGTATTTTAAGGAGACGAGTACTGCTTGAAAACAATAAGATTGGATTATAACACTTTCATTTGCTATAACTGAAAACTACTCAGAAAACATTTACCAAAAAAAAATCTTATAAATGAACAAAATTTATTATTTGCAAGAGCAGAGATTTATTAAACTTACCAAATACCTTTAGCAATAATTTACGTTCTTAAATTAACAATTGAATATGCAAATTTACTAAATATTTTTGATAATAGTTTGCATTGTTGAGTTTATTGGGGATTATGATTTATTTATTTCTGTGAATGACTAAGAGCTATAAGTAATTAAATATAACAAGGATGTAGTCAAACTGAAAGTCAATTACAAATCTTCACTTATAGTATCAGGTTAAAAATATTAATACTAGTCCTATCACCGATTAAGAGATCTTGTTTTGAGAAAAATTAAAAAAAACATATATATGATGAATTGTCGTGGTATCGATGGCAATAACTTAAAATACTATTAATAAGACCAATTATTTGATTTTGTTCATAAATCCAACACTACCAATAGTCGAGTTAGTGGTTAGTGGTGAGAATTAATTACAATGTTTCATATTATTTACATTTCCATGAAATATAAAAGGAAAATTTTGTATCTGGACTATTTGTATATAATGACTAACTTTTGTTCGCGACTTTGTCTGAGTAAAACTGTATATTCGAGGTATTAGTCCCGTTATATATTTTCCCCGGATAAGAAATGGCGCATGTCCTTCCTAGGACCTCAAACTATTTCCATACCAAATTTCATCGAAATCAATTCTATGGGTTAACTTTAAAAACGTAACAGATAAACAGCTACTTTCGCATTTATAATATAGGTATTTATTTATGGTAAACAATTGTAATTATAAATTAGTTTGATCATAATATATTGTTTGTAGTTATCCTTAAATGCGGTTTTTATAATTATTTATAACTTTTTATTTGTGACTTATGGTAATTCCCCTCCGAATACGATTTCATGCTATTGGTGTTTCAATGTAGTGGTTGCAGATATCACAGTTTACACATTCAATACCCTGCCTCGTCTATGACTCATTTTAATAACTGCTTTGTTTTAAAATATATAAATACGGAAGTTTCGCACTTACGACAATGCTATGCGGCCTGTATACTCCGCTCTCTTTACCAGGTCATCCGTGTAGCGTAACATACAACACTCAGTCTTACGAAGCGTCTATTGCTACCATCTTCTTTCTACGGCTATGTTTTACAAACTAAACGCGCTTATTCCATTCCAAATCACCAGCATTTATCGAAAGGTTTTAGAATTTCTCATAATGTTACTTGTTAGATGCTGCTTCTTTTTGGTTTTGAAATTCAACAAAATTGCGATCGACGTGGTTTATCTCGAATCGTAATGTATCGTGGTGTGTTCTTTAAAATATTGACAATTTCATCCAATAATTACTAAGCCCTTTAGTCTCTATAACACCTAAGTTGGTAATGGTGCAACTGTCTAGAAAATCGACGTGAATGTAAAACTTTGCCATTATGTAGGCATTATAGTATAGTATTATGTGGGTAAAGTATTGTGATATCTTACAATATCTACCACCTTATAGTGTGCTATACACCTATTGTAAAAAAAAACGCTTCAATGTTTACTTTAGTGTTCGTGCATATTACTATTAAGGGCAACGCTTGAGACATGATCCAAATGATATAACGATGCCCGGGGATGCCAATAACAGAATCTATGTATTACGTAATTACTCTAAAATGTATCTTTATTAAGATTATATACATCTTTTTATTCCTTTTTCCTGCCAGTCCGAGTTGGCTTCTTTGTTTACTTTGTAGTCTTTCATTTATTTTATGTCCAATATAAAATGTCTGTAGTTATATAAGCTTAATTTAAGTAACAAATATACTCATATACCTTGACTTATCAAGCGCAACTATGTTCGCTTAAGTGATGAATAAAGCATTTTATAATAAAATTGAATAACGAAAGCGTATAAAATCTTCAATACCTTAACATTATACACCATACAAATCACATTAATTAACAATAATGGATAAATACAGCTAATACCGCACATTAATAAAAAGAAAGCATACATTTTCCAATACGCGATAATTCCACCTCAGTGTACGGAAGCCGAAAGGCAAGTAGGTTTTTTAGTTCGATCTGTATTTTTTTCATTGACGTCAGCCGCCGGCCTCAGGCGGTCTTTACATGGCATCGAATTATCCATGGTGGATTTTTGTGGTTTACCTGAGGCTATTTCGAGGGAAATGGCATTATTTGAACGTGAATATTTCGAGTTTTTAGACATTCTAATGGACGACATTTTTAAAACTTTTAGTCTGGACGTTGCTAAAAAAAATCGGTGATAGTGTTTTGTAATGAAACTGATGATTTCGAGTGGGATGTTAATAGAAAATGTTTGTTTATACGTTTTATTTGTAATTGCATCTACATTGATAAACGTTTACATAAATTTAGTGCTAGTCTGAAATAAATCAAATATTCGAAGTTACAAAATAAATATATTTTTGTATTACTGTTCTTGTGTTTTGTATTGCTACAAAAAATTAAGAAACAAATCAATTGTAAGTTTAAGATTCAGAAGTAGAACAAATGCCTTCACACAAAACAATATACTGTACCTCTATATTTTCATTTATACTTATTACCAGAACTCATAAAAATTATTTCGTTACGTATATTTATTTTGAGAAATACTCTAATAATAAAGCTTCATTTCATATTAGGAGACATAAAACCCTAAAATTATATTCAAATATTATACTTCATATAACAAATTTTAAAGAAAAGTCAACACAATATTCCGCCCCTCTTAAGAAAATGCACCTGAGAGATGTTTACTTTGTCCTTTTCTTGGGAAATCTTTACAACAGCGTTGCGACCTCTCCAAGTAAACTTTCAGAGTTTACAGCATCTTTAAAACAAACTGGGGCCCGACTATGTACGAGCTTATCTTTTCTTAATCGTGCTTAGGCTGCCTTAATGCTAACGATTAATTGTAGTATACGAAATCGGAAGATTAAATATATAATTATATGCGACCCTAGTGCAGACTAAATTCTTTAAAATGCCCCATCCGACTGCAAACGTGTACGATTAATCGCACCCAGTAAGTTGGCTCCTACAACTCCAACAGATTGTTTGAACGTTTTAGTACGTCTAAATACGCAAAGATACGAAATGTCTTAAGTTTCAACTACATGTCTGTAAGCTCATAATAAACGGGTCCGGGCCCGCTAAATGACCGTCCTTAATCTCAAGCGTGGTATCACCATATTTTCTAAGCCTATTTATTAGGGCCAGCTCAAATATGGCGGAGCGCAGCACAGAGAATTTCTTACTGTCAAACTATGACATTGTCTTTATTGAAATAATGTTCGAAATCCATTAACACAAAAATAAATTGCATTACATTATTGTGTTAATTGATTTTGAATTTTATTTCAATAAAGACAATAATAGATTGGCAGTAAAAAATTCTCTGCGCTTCGCACCGCCATATATGCGCCGGTCCTAAAGCACTATAAAACTAATATTCTTGGTTGTAAGTTTTTGTCGCTTGCATTTGTTAGATGAGCGGCGCGTTATTTCAAATCTTTTAAAAGTTAATTTACAGCCTAGAACCCTTAGTTTAAAATATTCATTTTTATACATACAATAGCCGTGGATTTTACGTGTAACTTAATTTATTTTTTTCAAACATGTGTCTGTGTTGTGCGGGCATTGTTTACGTAGGATTTAATTAATTTCTCTGTTAAATTTATATATGGAATACGTTGGGCATAGTCACAAAGTAAACAGAGTGAAAAGGTAAGCAAACGTAATAACTACGCCGCACTAATGAGCGTGTTTATAACACTGCTATTTGTCCAATATTGTGTTTACTATCATATTTTACGTACGCAATAAGAGTGTATATTTATATTGCCCTTTTTATAAGGTACGGAGATAGATATTGTCAAATAGTTAGATACATTTCAGAATATTGTGTAATCCTATAATTGGCTGCATGTTTAGGTGTAAATAAAATTTTAATATAACAAATATAAAGTTCTATTGGATTGCCAAATAAACTAAAATATATTTTTATAAATAATTTGTTCACTTGACGCCATATGAACGTAAAACTTACATTAAAACTTGTACATGCACAAAAAAATATTTTTAAGTACTTACTAGCATAAGGATAATATTTGTCTAAAATTTCTTTTAAGCTGGCTCGACTGTAGTAGAACAACTGTCTTTCAGAAAACAGTTGTAACTGATAGCTTTCTGTTGCATGTTGTATGGCACATGGGGAAAGAAGATTCATTCGATACAAACCTTACAAAACAAAACAATTCGCATCCCCCCCCCCCCCCCTCAGTAGTCGACAAAATTATGCCTGACTGTTAGAACCGGTTATACACGGGCAGATCCTGGAATGCGTCACACTTACGCGGGCTCCTATGGCGGGTTTTAACATCTTGTGTACGGTGGTCGCTATCCGGACGGATATAAAATATACTACCAGGAAATATGATATTTGCACAATTTTGAAATATATATCGGTAGAATCGTCAACTAATAAACAAGTAACAAACACCCTAATTTTGCCTTAATTATTATCGTCTGTCAAATCATGTATATAATGGCGCGGTTATGATTTAATAAGACCTAATTTTATTAACTTTCACATTCATGACGCTAATTTATTTCCGGGTTTGATTATTTATTTCATAATATAATAGACTAGTTTAACATCCCATTCCTGGTAAAAAGTATTTTCAAAATCGATGAAGTCGTTTTAAGATACTCCATTACAAACGTACTAAAAATCAAACCATTTACTTTTATAATATTAGTTTAGATGACAATCTGTACCGTAATATCAAGAATTCTACATAATAAGCGTGCAGCTACATAGTAAAATATATCTGCTCAGTACCTTGTATAAAAGAGAAATTCATTTTATAAACGTTACAAATATAAAACGCAGAGACAAACTTGTAAACTTGAATTGACATGAAATTGGCTCCTAAACAAGTCCGATTTCACAGCGAGGACGCTAATCTCGACTGAGCAGCTCGACTTTCATTAGCATTTATGCATTTTCATCTGCGGATCCCTGTATACTCAGTGATCTAAATAAAAAGAGCTGCAGAAGGTACAAATTATGTACCATTTTTATTTTAAATTAGGAATTTTTGCAAATTATTCCTAATTGCAGTTAGGGATTTGCCTCAGGTGTAACCGAAACGTAAAATTCATTTATTGGTACATTTTAGAATTATGTGCGCAGTCGCATAATTTATAATCATACAACGTGATATAGGCTTCGTTTCTTTAAAAATATAGGCATCCGCATTCTCGGAAAACAACGTGGCAAGAACAACAATGAAAATGAATTTTCTAAAAATTATTTTCATTAAAAATATTATTTACCATTATTAAAATACATTTTTCAAATCCAATCACGTGACCTAATTATTTTTCTCATTATTTGCGCATCCGTGCATTTTCCTTTCCTAATTTTGGCCAAGCTTTCTGAAATACTATTTTGTTGTGTTAAAGACGACGAAAACGTTCCCCAGTACCCGCGTCATTTATCTTGAATCTTATTTATCTAACTAGCCAGACCAGAAATCTTCTAAAAAAAAATATATTTTATAATTGAATTTAACTTCCTAACAAGCGGATAATTTGATTACGCCAACTTTTAAAGCGAAAAGAGGTCAAAGAATTAAGAGGTGTCAATCTTGACTAATCTATTTATCAGTGCGATGTTGTAGAATTTGGTGCTAGAAGGATGTTTAATCAATTATTACAAATTATTGGGAAAACTCAATGGAAGTCAAAATTCTCCATTGAAAGTCATCAACGTCTGATGTGTAGGTAATCTTATTTTATTGTTCACGATATTTACCAAAGAAGCAGATGATAAATGGTTTTATAGTAGTTAAAAGTGGTAAATTTACGACGGGGACCAGTAATGATAAATAACTTCCCTTTATATTACCGGTGCGCTTCATGCATCTCGCAAAACATACATTTCAAAAATCTTCATTAAACTAAATATAGTGACTCTTCATGAAACTATTTGTGCTAAAGCCTGAAGCTTTGACCTCGACAATGTTTTACAAGTTTCGCTAAATGCTTGTTTATTCTTTAGTCGGGTCTAAGTAGCGTTTAGCTCTAAGAAAATAAACCCTATGACGTTAAATGGCTTATCTCAAATGAGTACCTTTGTAAGCAAAATACAAACTAGAACAAATTACATACATATAATTAGACGTATTTAGCTTTACAGGATTAGACGCAAATAATTGTAATCATTACGACCTATGTCATAAGGGACTAACATATTGACATTTTCAACCCACAATGCCAGTCTCTTTTTCCCCCACCCGAGGATCGAACCTTAAACCTATCAGACCGCAATGCGTCACCGAAAGGAGTGGAACACACTACTACCTATATCCATCTATATTATTCCTAATTGAATACTCTGAGTGCAGCTACGATACGATAGAATTGGCGAAGTGAAATAGTCTCTTTCCTTGCAAGGAAAGTTGAATTAATTCTTCCATTTAATTGGACATAAGTTGAGAGTTCTCGCTGAAGCAATTTTATGTTAAATCTTTTGCCTTGGTATGAATCTATTAATTATGAAATTGTTCGCTGACGTTCTTATATTGATGATCTATTCATATAAAGTAGAAATTATTTCGTATCTTTCTCAAAGTTAGTTACAATTTAAGTCTGTTTTGAAATGAATTGTTACAGCGCTTACGAGAAAATAAACAAAATTTATTTTGAAAATCAGACGTGTATTTACAAATTGTACGACAAAGTGTTGTTGTTTAACTCACTTATTTTTCAATTAGGATCCAAAAACTTGTCGCGTATTTCATGTAAAAGGGTGTAATTTACAAAATGTCGCGGTCCTTAATGCCTTCAAACTTAGTGGTATTAATTAAACACGAAACAATAGGGGAAATTTAATTTAAAAAATGTTTCTTGTCAAAACAACTGGCAGTCTCTGAGGCACGGTGAATCAATTATTCCATATGATTTAACTTAATTTACTCAACCATTCAAACGATTATTCCTTAAACTCCATTTAAAACAATGAAATATTGTGTTTTAATTTCGTTAACAATGGGTTATTTTCGTACACTCTTCAGTTTATTAAGTGATTGCGTACACAACTTTTATACTTACTGACGTAACTCAATCGTAACAAGGCACGTTATTTTAAACAAAGAAACGATTAAAAAAATTAAATGTTAGACAATATTTCTTTAAAGTCTGTTTTCTAATGCAAAATTTTACGTTTACTATAAAACCGAAACAAACGGTCGGAGGAGCTTAAAAATATTTCGGCACTATCATAAACCGCTGGGGAAAAGACTTGCTTACTCGTCAGTTACGTAAATGGAGTGAAGCTGTAGACTTTATGTTTCCGACAGGCTCAAGCCGAGGGCAGACCGCATTGAATAGCCATTCTTCGCCCAAAGCACTCCCCTGAGCCAAGGGCGGACCTTTCTCACAAAATAAGGAAAAGTAGAATACCAGAATGACATCAGTGTCATTACAATTCTCGAACGGTGTTCAAAACAATCGTTTATGCGTCGACTTGTGAACGCAAATAAAATATTGTCATTGCTCGCCCTGTATATTCTTTGTCTAATTAGCGGAATCTAAATTTTATTCAGGTTTTAGTTGCTTAGTTTTAAAATGTATGTATCATTATGCAATATTGAGTATTTAGTTTGGTTTGAGAATGCCCAAAATGCTATAAATCATTGTTGCATACTATGTTGGTAAAGACAATTTTTGTCAAATGTCAATAATAGCTATTACTGTGTAATCGGATATAGATAAAATAGTACGCAGGCACGAGCGATTGATTCGGTCTAACGTCGCTGACTCGGCCCAGAAGTCGCTTGAATGTTGCCATCTTTCTCGGTGGCTGGGTCGTAAACCGGTGAGCCCAACATAAACTTCAGCTTCTCCCCTGGGACTGAGAGGTAGAGATTATCTCTTTTTTCTCTGCGAAAATGGTGTAACATTAATGATTATTATAATTACTAACTTTAATTTACAAATGTAAAGAAGTGAGATATTTTGACTCATAATGTAATATGGGCGAACCTTTAATATCTACCACACTTCCATTACGAACCTTGCCTAATTAAAATTATATAAGTAACCTAATACAAAGTGTGCATTATCTTAGAGTAACCATAAAGGCTAAGTGTAGCCATTATGCAAGTTGAACCCAACAAATTAATCTATACTCCCGCTACTCGAGTTTCACATAGTGGTCAAAATATCTCCAACAAGTTTAGTGCACACGGTGGGCGAATTATAAAACATTAATTATAAAGTTTGAGTTGCAAAGTTTGCGCTGCAGTGTAATGTTGTGTTGTTAGCGTTTACGCGCATAAATACAGTCGGTAACACCCCCCCATTAACACTGCGAACCCTCTTATTTTTATTACCAACAAGTAATAAGAAAAAACTGCATCTTTAAACCTTATTTACTGTCATAATTTCTGCTTATTCCGCTGCGTTTGTGGCGGTCGAAGCGGGACTCCGTCGTTTGTTCTTGTTTTGGGTATTTGTTTGTTTAAATTTTTATGTTTTTGGAAGCGCTTGCAAATTCTGCTGGCTTTAAAGTTTCATCCTTATGTTGGGAAGCGAAAGATATTTACTACTGTGCTTAGTAGAAGCAAACTAATGCGACTTAGAAAATTCGTCCATGCCGCAATATGTAAAATTCATATAATACATAATTTTTCTTCTATTACCCCATAAATAAAGAACATCCACGTACTCGTAGCTATTTAAACAAAACAACGTTCTCTAAACATCTTTAACTAACACAAAGACTACGTGAAACTTGATAAGTACAACATGGAACGAAGTGGGTTATTTGATAAAAGAATCGAAGGTAAAACAGAGCTGGAATACGAAAGCACATTCCTTCCGAACAGAAAACCAGGTGCCGTGAAACGTGGTGTTTGCTAACCGATTGCTTGATTGGACCGCAGTTGTGTTTTGAAGAAACATTCTATACCCGCTAACGAGTCTCCTTGTTCACGCCATTTGTTTCCTCAAATCGTTCACACGCCTCTGTAATTATTTACCGAATCAACTCTTCGCCGACGTCAAAACAATTACGTTATATTTTATAAAAATTCACTCTTCAGCAAATTTTCTGCCAATTAGCTTTACGGTTTCTAAAAGGCAATTTTAATTTCATTTAATTTTACCGTGTTACCATTTTAGATCGTAACATAAAAGTAATTTTGTCGCTTTACTGGTCCGGTTTACGATGATGATAAAAAAGGTCATAAGGGAACATATTGAAGCCGCCGGCTGAAGGCGTGGTTTTTATTATCACATCATGTGACAAATCTAAGCCGCTATTGTCTAGTACATTACGCCCGCAGGTCGGACTATAAACCTCGGACTAAGGAAATAAATAGCAGACAGCTTTCGTCGGTGTAAGCATGGGCCATTTGAGAAATTTATTGTGTGCACTTAACCACAAATAAATTGGCCGGTACCACGTGAACTGCGCTATTAGGGTCCGCTCCTTTTAGTGCAATGTTTTTATGTCATCATTTGTTCGTAACAAACATGCCTTTGTTACATTTATACGGTCTACGTAAGAGTTTTGATCATTTTCAGCGCGTGTTTGAAATAAGATATTGAATATGTCATTGCAACGGTAAATGCATGTAACATTATTTTTGGCGCTATATCTTGACGTAATCTTCCTTCTTTCGCGGATGTTTTGTGTGTCTGAATGGGTGGATCGGAGGGTTAAGTGCATTGACTTTTATATGATGATAAGTATTAGTTCATTAAGATACAAGTCTTTGCCTTTATAATAGGCAAATGCAATTTACCGGCTAATAACAATTTACACTATCTAGTCATTAACATTTATGTTTTTATTTGTCGTACTTTGTTAGAGGACTTTATCTTTTTAATTAGGAATCCAACAATTAATCATAATTAATTGTTATTAATTACGTATGTTATGCTTACCTACACCACTTTACTTAGGGTTTAACGTCAACATTATTGTCAATATATATTTTAATACGATCTTAAGATATTGTTTGAACCTGCAAATCATAAAAATACTTTGGGAGATAAATAAAATGGTAAATCAACGTAATTTTTAACCAACGTCAAAAAAAGTGGATGTTCTCAATTTGACAGTATTTTTTTTTCATATTTGTTACCACAGAGCTTTTGACTGGATGAATTGATTTAGATGATTCTTTTTTTGTGAGTATAAAAAGAAATGTAACTTGATGGGTGAAAGTAACTTATACTGACTTTATTAACAAAATCATTAAATTATAATGCACTTTAAAATAAAATTTATTGTTAAGAAAAATGGGGCACTATAACAGCTTGGTTGAACTATCTATAGAAAAATTTCAATTTTAATAATTTATAATCTACTTCGCCCTTTAATTGACAGACTTCATCAGTAAAAAAATTTCATTTCAATTTCATCAGTAACAGTAAAAAAAAATTTCAAAGGATAAGCGCAGGATTACACAAATTGAATTTTGTTTCAATTTAACCAAATCAATAAATAAATTCGCCGTAAAATTGAAAATGCAGCGGTTGATCGACGCGCGTGTTGAAAACACGCCGTCAGTCATTTCATTTTCATATTTCAAGAAAACATAATAGCTGACGTTTTCAAACCGCGTTATTGAAGTAAAATAATCTAGATATACATTTGGGTTATATTGTTTATGAATATTGAACAATTATTCGTAACGAAACAAGCGAAACAAACAGAGAAGTTTTCTTGTTGCCAAACAACACCGGCACACGCGTCACAGGATTGAATTGATTATAAACTTTCCCCGCACGCTGCCGTGTTCCCGCTACAATCCGCATATGCTCTCACAATTTCGTATCCAAACGAATAATCCAAACCGTAAGCAAAATCCAACACTCCATTGTAAACTATGGTAACAACATACGAAAAAATCCAATTGCTGATACAATTTTGATTTGCTCTTACGTATGTGTAGTTTAGTAAACCAATGTTGATTCTTGATTTAAATTAACTACAGACTACGAGGAGACCCACAAACAACCAAGAATCCAATTGACTAAAGCGTACACGCGGCCTTTGTTCCCTTGAGAGTGTAATTAGTACTATACTTTACGCTTAATTAATACAAGGTTGAAATTTAAAAGAGCCCTCCAGCCGAGGGTTGCTATCAACATGATATATTTCAAAGGCATAATGTCCAGTGCATTGCAAGGACGGCACTTTAAGTACACTTAGTGTTGTTTGCGCTTGTATAATTTCCATCTTGAAAAATAATTGAAAGATTAATCTTCGTTTAAATATAATTTCTTAGGTTTTATTAAACTGTTAAATTGTTTTATGCGGTTAGCATTTCGCGTATTCTTATTGCGAAGAACTTTTTCCGTGTGTAATAAACGATATTTTTATAGTCCGTTGGGCATATAACTCTTAGTATACTTACATGATAGTCCGTGGAATACGACAGCAGAGATAGCGTCTGTGATTTACTGATCATGATTAAAGGAAGAAATTCGGATTGTATGTGTGATTTTCAATGAGGACGAAATTCTACCTACAGAGTAACAAGTACTAAGAAAATATTTTAAAATAAAGAAAGAGAGAGAGCTCATACATTAATTGTTTGAAAGTATAATATTCCATCAATTATTTTATAAATAAATGCAATGTACCACTCATCATGTTATTCGTCTTTCCTAGAACACAATTTGAAGTTTTAGGTATTTTCCTACCATAGTTCGTAAGGGCCCATGTTTGCGCCTAAAATAGTTATAGCAATATCAGCTGCGTTGAGTGGAAAAATAGTGATATTAATGTAGTACGTGATGTGTCTCGTCCCCTAACCGTTTATCCTTCATTCGTATGCCGATGCTCTGCTTCATTCCTGTTACCGGGTGTTCACGGTTGTGACCGAATGCCAGTTCTCGGTGAAACTCATTGTTCCAAACAAAGGAAACTTCTGCTCCGTGGCTCGCAATTATGTTGCTACTTCGTTATAACATTGAGGTTGCTGGCTCGTCTAGTTTTTCCCAGTTTACCTAATTATGTCGAAGTTTGTTCCAGAAAAATGCGGTTGCATTTCATACGAGTTCTGTTTAAACTCTTTGTTGAAAATTGAATTCGCATTTCTCAATGTACTTAAGCCACGAGAATAGAAGTTGCTTAGACAGAAAAACGCAGTATAATTTTATAGTTTTCTGAATGTAGCTCAGAAAATTTTTGCTCATTCTCGTACTATTTCATTACGAATGCTCCATAAGTTAATACATTGTATAATACTTAATTTATTGTAAATTTATTATAAGTTCATTAGTATCAAATCAACGTAATTATACTAGTGTCACGCGTCCCCAAATACAATTGAGAGGAAGCAAATGTGTTCATTGTAGTGATTTACAATAGCAAGAGAGATTGGTGGTCGGTCAAACGTCTATTACGCTAATTGTTAGGCCTGGTGGGCACGAACATTCCCGAAGCTTTGTGCCCCGCTGTGGCACGCCGCAGCCTCGCTCGCAATCTGTAAATGCTTTGTGTAGGTCACGTTATGGGCTTACGTGGTTACTACCTTAGTTGTTATACGTACGCCATCAAGCCGCAGGTAGAACAATATCCACTACTAGTGTATTATAAAATGCAGATTGCAGTTCAAGCAAGTGTGCATTTCGCCATAAATTTACAACGTCGGAAAACATAGCCTTCGGGTTATTGTCGCACCGTATTAACATTTAGATTTCGTCCGCATCTCAAGTGGCAACAGATCCAATGACTATTGCATTTCGCACACTGCGATTCAAATTTGTCAATTCTAGCGCGCTAGCGAGCTCCACAAACGTATCGCTTTGCACAATGCGGATATCATTCCGCAAGCCAACATCTGAATCAAGATAGGATATAGCTTTTGCATTTCCATACACTGAATTATTCCATAAAGGGATGTGTTCCAAAATTAACGAACAGCTTTGTTTATATCCAAACTCTCCACATTGAACGTTCCCCGAAGTAAAGCGTAATCAAATTCGTTTGTTTTTTAAATTATAACTTTCCAATTCAGTTATTCACCGTCGCAACTGAATACGAAATTAGCGGAATTTGCAGGCACGTGGAAACTCAACGATTGAAATTTAAACGAACTTTGAAATTATTACAGCCATTGTAAAAATGAAGTTCGGTCCAATTCGCCGACATTAATATATATTTTTTGGAATAACATTTTGGGATATTATAATTTTGTGTTCAGTTGGGGTGTAAATCAGCCAGGCGAGCAGATAGAGACCATTCAATCAGTAGTACAAAGGGTCGCCATCGAGCGATCGGAAAGTCCGGCGGCACAGTGGCCGTACGTGCAGCTCGCCGCGACTAATCCAAGCAGATTCGGACAAACCCCCATTACCCTGATTGATTCTCGGCGCTCTGACCCTGGTTACAAATACAAAGGTCTACAGCAATTTGAGAGCGCTTTCAATTTGCACTGAGCCGCTCGCCTCTCAATTTGCGGCGCACGAAGTGATCGGTCCACGTCGCGTCACAGCCTCGCTACCGCATTGCCAATCCTGCATCTATACACTATTTGCGCTGTCGTAGATTGATCTTCATATTCATACATCGTCAGTTTACTTGTGTTAATACATTTCATACATACTGTAGCTGTAATGACTGCATTTCAAGTATAATTAATGCATGGAATGGTATCCGAGGACGTGCCAATTAGTTTCTAACTGAAGTGCACGTATAGAAGTGGAACGAACTAAATGAAAACACGAGGAAGCTGGGTCGTCACTGTGATAGAATTTCTAATAGAATAATGGCTATTTCTAACTTCCTGCCCTCGCAATGGGAGATAACATTAATGTTCTGAAACAAAATGTATGAAAGAAAGTAAACGCCAAGGATTCAGTCAAATATATAGAATATGGTTTTTCCCCGACAATATTATATATTACAAAGATTTATATGTAGCGCAGAATATAAAAGGAGTGTAAAGTTGTACTACTCTTCAGTTATTCAACGAGTTCTCAGATGGGAATCACAATGTTTTGATATAGGAAATTATTAAAGAGAGGGAAAAATATCGCGACGCATGTAGCAAACTCACACGATATTTTACACTTGGATATATTTCTAGGGGTCTATATAAACTGGTAGATATTGTAGCGACAGATAGAGGTGAATATTGCAGAATCTGCCTACTGTGAAATTCATGACGTGTGCCGGGACTTCTGACTGATTGAGCATGTATATATTCTGAAAGCCATAGCTGTAGAAGACTCGTGGGATAAAGGTATATTTTCCATTTAATTTGACAGCGCTATTTTTTATTTAGTGCTAAATATAAACAATCGTTTATGTTCCGCAATTTGGACTATTACACTCATAGTAAGACCACATTAATTTCAAGGCGTTATGGTGTAAATTTCTATACCGGTGAGGAGTTGTCAGTCTCTCAATACTCGGACCCAATGCCAATAACTTAAGTTCACAACAAATATTTAAACTATTAGCAAGGGCCCCGAACCCGCCACCTCTGATTTTGCGGCCGGCTCTTCAAACAACGTGACACGAGATTTCAATAATAACTTTAAATAAAAAATAACATTGTTGTTGTAACTAATTGAAGTACTTCACACACTTATATACAAATATACCTAGTCTTGCCATAAATATTGTAATAAAGAAAAAAGAAAATTGTTAACTGCAAATAACATTTATTACTTTTACAGTGTGTCAGTTTAATACATAAATATAAAACAATTAAAAATATAAAAAGCTTATTCGAAGTGGTCTCCATTGGCTGCAATACAGTCCTTTAAACGATGAGGCCAGTTATCAATAGAAGCACGCACTCTTTCCATGGGAAAATTCTTCACTGCCAATCGTATAGATTGTTTTAGGGACTCCAAATTATCATGGCGTTTAGAGCAAGCTGTACTCTCTAAAACTGACCACAAATCATAATCCAGCGGATTAAGATCGGGACTAGACGACGGCCAGTCTTCAGCTCTGATGAAGTCCGAAACGTTCGATTCCAACCAAGACTGCGTGGACCGAGCTTTATGACCCGGCGCCGAGTCTTGCTGGAAGGACCATACTTGGTTATTGAACATGGTGATGTTAAGGGGCTTAACTACCTTCTCAAGAATGGTATCTTGATACACTTGTGCCGATGTTTTGATACCTTTTTCACAAAAATATGGCTCAGTCACTCCTTCATAGCTAACACCCCACCAAACCATCACTGAAGTCGGATAATGTCCACGTTGCACTCTGTCGACTAATTGGGAAGCTTCCTTAGAGCTTTGAGCATAAATACGGTCATTTTGTTTGTTAAAATGTTGCTCAATTGTAAAAATTTTCTCATCCGTAAACAAAATTTTTCTGTGACCTCCCTTTGCGTACCGCTTCAGTAGTTGTTTCGATTTTACCACCCTATTCTTCTTTAAATTATCAGTTAAGAAATGGCCAGTGCGTCTCTTATAGGCTGCAAGTCCTAAGTCATCTTTTAAAATACGCGACATGGTTCTAGGTGCTATCTTCATTTCCCGAGATAAAATCTTTTGCTTTCGGACAGGATTTCTTCGAATTCTTTCCCTTACTGCTTTGACCACCTTTTTCGTACGAACACTACGTGGACGGCCAGATCTTTTTCTGTCACAAACAGAGGAGGTCTCATTGTACCTATTAATAGCCCGGTACACAAACATTTTACTAATACCAAGTGTATGGAGAGTTTTAAAAATTGCATTTGGCTCCATACCTACTTTGTGTAATGCTATCACAGCGATTCGGTTCTCTTTATCACCCCACACCATTTTAATATCGCAAAATATTTTACAATGTATTGGCGCCAAAATGAGAAAACACAATGAACAATCGTATAAAAATGACAGATTCGAAATTCAAATGTAATATTTTTTTATAATTAAGTGTAACAGTATTTATGGCCAGACTAAGTATATGTAAAGCGTAGGCAAAATTTAGTTTTAACCAAAAAGTTCACTTATCTACAGAAATTTAAACAGTATAATACCATTAAAAGTTTCCACATTACCCAACATTATTGGCAATTCAGTTGAAATTAGAATAAAGACTGTTCCAATTTGGAATTGTCTATTTAGAAGAGAATTTGGTTTAAATTTTCGGCCTTATTAGTCAATAACGTTCAAAGCTTAGCAGTATTCAACGCGATCCATTCATTTCGAACGGGCTCCTGGCAACGCGCTTGGATACACCTAATTTTCGCGATGACTGAAAATTAAAGAAGTCCCACGCGAATCCAATTTCACGGGAACGGTAATCTCATTAGAGACATCAGACGTCTGACTTTCATTAACATTTATACGATTTTCGCGAGTGAAAACTTTGAGAGATGGCCCCTTTCCGGTAAAGTTGGGATGCACCAAACTGAATTTCCAGATCTGAGTGCAGGTGCCCTGATAGAGTTGACGGCGCCTTCATACTACTTCACAATTTATGCTCCAACTTCTATCCTGCAAGTTTTTGATGCCGTTACATTCTTCTTTTGTTTTGTTTAACATAACTGAGGCAGGTAGAATCTTAAGCAGGCAAAACTACATTCAAATAAAGTTAAAAAAATTCGTTGGGATGGATTTTCACAATTTGAGGAAATGCGCTAATATGAACTCATTTTCATTTTTATCTTTTAAGTGAGTCAATTAATTTCAAACATCTAAACAATAAATTTATTAATTAATTTTAATATCTGTATTTTTATTACTAAGGCATGAGTTTCTTAGTACATATTGTATTATTAAATATATTATCTTCAGACACGTCAAATTAAACTCAATAAAATGTTTTATGCGATTTTTATCTTTGCAACTTGTTTATAAAACGATGCAGTATTTTATAATATTATTTCATAATGAAGTTGTGTTGTGACCCTTGATTCGAGGAAGCGAATAACATTTATTTACACTTTCTATACAAACGCGTATACGATGCAAAAGCGGCCACAAAAAACAGGACAAATGAACGGAATATGCACCATATGAAATAGCAATTCCTGTGAAATTGCGCGAGACTGGTATTGCAATATTTTTCTTTGAACACAATACAATATTGCTTTCTCGCGTAACGTTCGCGACTGTAATTTTTATTAAATATAAGGAAATATGAATGCATCGTGCATCAACATTATCATATTTTTATCTTAAAATATGGGATTAAAGAGCAAAAAGAAATTTACGATAAAAATGCAATCACCAAATGCATCTATACCTTTATATCGTTCGAAAATATAAAAGCAGATTTTGAAAAACCAAGAACCGCGTATAATCACAAAACGTAAACATTCCGACAGTCACAAAATAAAAGCCAAATTCTTTCTGCAACATATTTCAAATAGTGCGCTAACCCAACTATGGCGTGAGCAAGCGCAGGTAAAAGAATCGAATAACGTCAATAAACAACTGTTTAATATAACATTAATTATACATATAGTTATATATAGATTTTATTATATATACACATATGTAAGTTTGTATAGTAACCGCCCCGACAGTGATCAGTGGACCGACCCGCCCCGGCCAACATAATTATCGAACGGCAGCGATAACTATGTCACTTGCGTTGATAATTGTCTGCTAGTTTGTTGACATGACGTACAGGTCTACAACATTGTTGTCAGTGTATGATTAATTGGTTATACCGGAGTTTCATGATACTGAAATAGAAACCCATCATGGTAATTACAATTACGCATTGGAGCATGGAAAAATACTGTTATGTTATCTATGAACCTATCCTATTATGGACATTTTCGTGGATTTTTAGTGAATAACTTTCTAAATTTATAGCTCGCTCTATGAACCAATCCTTTATGGATATTTTCGTGGGCTTCTAGTCAATAACTTACTAAATTTTTAGCTAGGTGTTGCTCCAATGTCTGGCTTCGCCCACGTGAGACTTTATTAGCAATAAACGTCCCAATACTTTAAGGAGTAAAATTTTAATTAGGTAAACCTATACTTTAATCCGAGTCATGAATTATCTGTGTGACGAATATGATCCAAATCCGTTTTCATATTTTAGCAAGTATTTCTAACTAGATCCGAACATCCTTGTTACCTTTGCTTTTATTTTATTAAGTAAATTAATATGAATTCAATAAAATAATCAATAAAAGTTTCATAATAAAAGCATTTAATCCAGCAATTCTAAAACGTATCCTGGAAACGTATGAGGCCGCGAAATGAACTCTCAATCGGCTAGCATCCCACTTAACTAAGACAAAGCCGACGGGAAGCAAGTTTCCTCATTTATCGTTCCGGAGATCCCGCAGGATAACGGTGCAATCCGCTGGAAATAGAAAGTCAAGTGCGGAATGGTTTAAGATCCGAAGGATGAATTTTTGCACGAATGCGCGTCGATTTTAACAATTAAGTAGCTATTGTGGATATAAAGATTTTTTTATGTTTTAAGGAAATAGCAGTTGCATTCATCACAAGTTATTAATGATAACAGTTAAAATAGGAAGTGGCTACAGATTGAACCCTGGGTAATGTTCTAACCAAGGCAGGTTACGAAGGTCTCGTTTAGTTCCATTGATCTCATCTATACACATACCAACATATATGCCATTAATAGTCCTTTTAAAATAAAATAATGTATACGAAACTGAAGCTATTAAAACATTTTAATAACAAGTATCCTTTTCCTATCCCACTCCAATGTAGGATAGCGCAGCACACGTTTTTATAGTTTATACGCATGCAGAGTCGATTTGGCATAAATTTTTACAATTGGCCGCTTGCCTGACCTCAAATCCTCCGAGTTCTGATCACGCGCAAATCTTGTTAGAAAAACCCAATCAAAATGATGCCCGATCTGGTAATCGATGTGGATCTCTTGTTCTTTCGACCACATCACCAAGAAAGCGACCATTGACAATTCATAACCACAAAAATATATTAATATTATGAAATATGCTTAAGGCAAAGGGCACAGTTTTGTTATGTCTGCGCGGTAAGGAAACGCAACACGGTTTTATTGTTATCTATGTTAGTTCTAGACTGGACTGATAAGACACTCCGTCTCGTCACATGAATAAATGAGCGGGAAAGTGCATCACTTTGAATATTTATTTACAATTATTGTAGTTAAGTCCAATAATACAATGTAAAAGTGCAAATACTTCAGAACGTCTTGGGTGTCATCAGAGAAATTAATTCAAAAGACCAAGCAACAGGCTTAATACGTATCTTATTTTAAAAAATCCATAGTTGACATATTTTAAAAATTCGTAGTTGATTTAAATTATATTAAAGTATATATGAAATCTACATCAGGGTCGGCTTGTACGTAGTATTTTTGTCTCACGAATTTACTCGAGGCTAATAAGCGCAGACCTACCATTCCATTCCTTAAAGTAGACCACCAGGTCGGCTTTAATATTGTAGATGTTCATGAGCCGCGGTGACCACTTATAAATAGATGATCCACTTACTAATTTGCAACCTGTGCTACGAAAATCAAACAAAATCTATTCAAGGACTAATTTAATATAATTCAGTATACATGTTGTGGTTCAAACTAGGCTAAACCATAGCTGGAGTATGCTTTTAATATTTGTTGATAATTTATAAAGAACTTAATGTATCTTTTTTATGGTGTAAATCTTACATAATGTTTTAAAATCCTCTATATGCTTAATATTATTTAGAAAGACCTTGTTTACAATAAGAATTAAAAATATGAACCCTTACAGACCTGAACGGTGATCGCCGCTCCGATACAGTTACCGTAAGTAAATACATGGCTAATGAAATTTGCTTAGGGCGGATTTTACTTAATTACATGTTCGCACACTGTAAGGGCAATCGATATTTAGAAACATAACACTATCGTGCTGCGGCACTAACACAAACAGATTTTTCAAATAAACAAAATGGTTTAGAAAAAAGAACCTCTAGGTAGATGAGTATAGAGAGAGAGAAAATTAAAACAGAAATAAAGGAAACGTCAGTTCTTTTCTATAGTTTTATCTAAAGTACAAAAACCTGATTTTAACTACTTCAATTTTTCTTAGTTTAGATACAAGTTTACAGTAGTTACTATTCAAAAAGCTTTTATATCCCATCTAGACATAAATAATACCGCGTCAACATCCGCCATCCACATCTGACGTTACGCGATGGGTTATCGGCGTGATCGCCCTGACCACACTTGACCCACGCCCGACCTAATTACTTATCGTTTGCGTTATATATTCGTTTGCATCTCTTTGTTTTGGACTCTGGAGAAATTTAACCTTGGCACACATACTTACATAACGTTTGATATCAAAGTTCTCATTTAAATACCTGAAACAACACATGCTTAGATTAGTCAAGATATAATACACATTTTATATATTGAATTATTAAAAGAATATGAATTAAAAATTTAAAAACATATGATTTACAATTTAAGATATTGAATTTCATTGCCATGGTAAATTTTAGGCATCGTTATAGTATGAGTGAATTGTAAACTATTTTTACACGGATATAAACCATTAATGCATTGACAAGGTTATTTTGGACAAACTGAGACACCACTTGAAGAAAGGTAATTGATGTATGTATATGTTTATAACTGGGAAATTATTATACACATGATTAAATAAAAAAAAATGCTTTATTCATCACGTAGGCGAACATAGTTCTACTTATGATAAGTCAAGGCACATGAGAATATGTAATTATTACTCATATTAAGTCGCTTATATAAATATAGATATTTAATATTGGACATAAAAAGCTGAAAGAGTACACAGTACACAAAGACTCCAGATCAAGCTGAGAGGAAAGAAGAATAAAAAACAAAATGAAAACCCACCACAGAGGAACCATCTAAAAATTGTATTGCTGGTTCTGTATCTGATAAAGCAGGTCGAAATACTGTCGGCCACAGTAGACTGACACAACAATTTGTATGTTGGCCTCAATTATATTTGAACTGCACTTTATTCACCATCGAGTGTAATATTGACATTTACAAGCTGAAAAAACGTTACTATTTTAAATTTAATCCATCTATGACTTTCGTGTTGGGTCAAACCTGCTTATTGATGTGAGACAGCTTTCATTTTTAATTAATAAGGGCAACGCCACGATGCAAGTAGGTATAAAATATGAGAAAATGAAGTGATGCCTACTATAAAATAGGACAGCAGCCAGGAACCCTTATCTGAACTCACAAAGTCAAGTGCTTCACGGTTGAATTTTTCCACCGTTTTAATACTCGTTAATTATAAAATTAAAACGTGGTACTCGGGAATAAAATATGGATGGTGAATTTTTTACATTATAAAAGTCAGTGGGCATCCCTGAAGCCATTATTCACTCGGGAAACCACCCACTTGGCTGTTTGTGGGCAGCTACCACTAATTTATTACCCTTTAAAGTGCCCCTGACACCGGTGTGCCGCGGCAATTTGGGCAAAAGCTAGAAACAATTTGACCTTATATAACAATGACCAGGGGTATGTTTCTAAATTCACGTACTTGTCTACTACTTTATCATTAAACGAAGGGAATTATAGTTTTGTTAATTAAGTGCTCAGCGTTACATAGAAACTTAACTCAAGCTACGGTCTCATTGATATTAACATTTTCATACTATCTACGCCATGTTTCATAAATTATCAAATCTGTTTCATTCGTAGACTACCATAGTTCGATCTTGAATCACAAATCAGTGACGTTTTAAACTTTGATATACTATAGACTAGGTGTTGTAGTTCATAGTGATGCAAGGGTCATTCGTTCAGATCCTGGTGAAGTTTGATACTAAGAAGGATAAAATTTGTCATGATTTCTGAATATTATGGAATATTAAAACAAAATTAACATATTAAAATCAAATTAAAAAAAAATACTGTCGCATTTAGCTTTCAATTATGATCTTAAATTTAAAAAAGTACACAATTTGATGTTAACGTTAAAGTGGGTAGTATAAAAACAGAGGTGATGTTCGGCTTGCTGGCGCAAAGTCAGACAGTTCTGTTTGAGCATCGGAGGCGAAAGTAGTGTCTAGTAAGTGGTGATCTAAATGTAAAAGTGTTCTAAAAAATAAATATTCCAGTACTAAGTGTGGAAGAGCTGTTTTTCTTTTCAAATTCATTATACCTACTTGTTTTTACAAGTGAACAATAACTGACATGAAAGCCGCTTTCAGTTAGTAAAGTGTATAAAATTACTTCAGTCTGCGAAGTCTTGGTTATAAAAATAATCAATATTATTGTGTTTTGTTCTTCTAAAGAATCTCTTACAAATAATTTTAAAAAGGTTTTATCGTGGCATGCGTGGTAGATACAAACAATGGTTTCCTATTTTTGTCTCGGAGTTGGACTTAAATTCATATCCGATATCTTAGTCTATACATATCTTTTCCTTACGTATTCTAGAACAAACTTCCTCTGCCGCTTCTGTCTGTCTGAACGTGATAAACTAAAAACCATCGAACAGATTTCGGTGAAATTTGGTATGACGATAGATTGAGACCTTGGGAAGGACTTACACTACTTTTTATCCCTGCAAAACTTAAAGCGGGACTTTTATCCCGGTATAACCCTTCCATACGGGGCAAGACGCGATCAAAAACTTTACTAACTTATTATCAAATTGTAGAGGTTCTGTTCCGCTTTGCTGTTACCCTAGAGAATTAAATACCAGAAATAATATCTACACTACGAATACCGCGTACATAATAGTTACATAACTACTCAACTGGTCTGATTATATTCCAATGCACGAGAGAAATTTACATTATAATCCACGTAATAAGCGCTGTTAATTAAATGTGCTCTTCATTAAATTTATACACAAAACATACACGTTGTAATATCCCTTCTCAAGGCTATCAAAAAATACCAAAATACAAGGATTTTTCTTACGTATTTCTCCTTACGTTAATACCCTCGTCATTTGTACTAATATAAGGCTATTATTCACACAGAAGCCCACCTCGACGGCATGCGGTCGATCCCCGTTAATTTATGACTTTTTAAGTGCCACGTACACGCTGTTCCTATCGTGATATCACTCATGAAAAGAATCTTTTTGATTGAACCTGCATCGATGTGGGGCCCAATTAAATTTGGAATATTTTTTAAATTTCGAACAAAGGGCAAAAAGACGTTAATAATTGAATCGATTGGCGTCTTTGTAAAATTGTGTATCTGTGTTGTGAATGTGAAAAGGAAATTGCTTTTGAAAGTGATTCGAATTTTCGTTTCGTGTTAATACAATACATTTTCTGAGCTACTTTAGCGTAAAGCTACGTTTACAATATCAATTTCATGAAACTTATAGGATACCATTATTATGAAATTTATAGTGGAATAATGGCTTCCTAATAAATAATTTCTAAGTTGTTATACAAGGTAATTTTGATACTGCATTATTAACTGCAATATATTCATCTTTAACATTGCTAACATTGTGTCAAGAATCATACATGAACAGCGAACATTTTAACAGTTTTACTGATTGTTCGATCATTTTGTAGTTTAGGGCGAGTATGGCGTGCGTGTTAGTGTATTTCTGAAGGAAAATGCGATGTTCGCTGCGACGAATTCTCTTACAGTAGTAGTAGTAGCATTAGAGCGCGTAAAAATATTTTGTTCGAAACTTACTTTTTTTTATTTTACGTCTACCTGTCTACTGGTGGTAGGTCTCTCATATGTATAAGTATGTGGTTTCATTAAGTGACGCAATGTCAAAACGACCCTGTAAACACATTCCACTTACAACAGACAACTATTTAATCGTTCTGTATGTAACAACATACTACCCGTCAATATCGATTCGATCGGTGCCAAATAAATGGATCACGAAGCATCGTCAACAATACGGAAACAGTGCCGACCGAATGCGGATTAAAGAGGACATGTCGGTTTTATGTCCAGTTAGTTTATCATCTTCAACGGGATTTAACGTAGGACAAATGATTCGGATGGGTTTAACTGTTTGTGGTTACGTTTAGTCGGCGCTGCGTCGACTTTGTGTGACGGTGTAGTGACGTCATCGTGTTAGTCTTGCGTTTGCAGATTGAATTTAAATATGGTTAGAAATATAAGGCTTCGTTAGGTCTCTTCAGTTGAAGATATATTTTATTTTTATAGTAGATTTGATCCAATTTTTCATAATTGTCATAAACGTGAAAGACAAGGTATGAATCTAAACCGATAACTTTTATATAAGGGATTAATTTCAAACCAGAAATTTCAAATAAAACAATTATATTGACAATATTAACTATTTAATACATGATTCCATGAATACGGAATAAGTTAATGACGTCACGTCAAATTTCCAATACAGTTGATCGGTAACTGAACATGGTCTGCTGATTGTAGGCGACATCGATTAGAGCGGCGAGTAGTCAGAACGTATTTGGGCTCAGTTATGTGATTTAGAACGGATCGCGTCAAATCTCGTCAGATTAACTGAAGCGTGGCTTGACGCCAGTCACAACCATGTTTCCAAATGTGTGTGCGAAGGGATCGAACGGGATTTGAGCACTGGCTTTGTATAGTTCGATAAATAGCGTGTTTGCCCATTGTTACATATCAAAGCAAAAATTCATAATAAAAATAATCTGAAAGGATTTTCGAGCGCGCATGCATATCCTATTCATGGAATTGGGTATCCGGTTATCAATAGCTTTAGTTTATTTTTTTTTATTTACCCATGTACGCATTCAATATTATTCCAATACACGTCCGAACAATTGTATAGTTCTATGACAGTGCAGTGTTATGGAAAGCCTTATCGATGAAATATAGGTATTCATCGTCAGCTTTTATGGCAACGGGGTGGATACCGATATAATTTAGCTTTCATTAACGATAAGCTGGAATTTCCGAAATTAGTTTAAGTTAAACAGTAATTTATTAGTTGTTAACCTAACTAGCAAATTCCTGTTTAGCACAATTAATTTTAGGAAATTCGAGCTTACCGTTAGATAGCCCAAATTTATATTTAACTTCAAGAAAATATTTAGGCCAAGTATCAACCTAGTCGGTTTAATACCGACTAACAACTAAGTTTATCATAGTAATAATGACGTAAGTTAAATCTGACTAAGACATGTCGATGTCGTCTTTTATTTCGCGGCCGTGACTTCAAACACCATCAGCCATATTTACCCTGCCATGCTGTAGAATTCCTAATATTTTCAATGAATCCAATATTACTTCCAGCGTAAAAATTTTCCGTTACAAACACGATTAGAATATTTTTTTTTTATTTATTTTACTCTTTAGATATCCATCCTAATAGTTTTCCATACATACATTTACATAACCGTTTTATTATATTATAACCAGAAATCTAATATTGGCTACAGGGTCTTACTTTCTATTTGAGTTTTCACTAACTTCTTAGGCGTTCGGTTACGTTACTATTGCTGTGGCAGTGAGGTTGTTTGTAGGCAATTATAATCGAATGTCATTGAGTACCTAACTAATTTGTTTACCAGCCTTCAGATAAATATACATAGCTATATATAGCTCAAAGGGCAAAGTGATATTTGGGTTTTTCTGCTCAGTATCAGCCCGGAGTCTGGAATTTGTGCCCGATATGGCGATAGGCTCGCCCCCTATTATCACATCATGGGACGGAACACACTTGGCGAAAAGTGGGTGCCATGATTGCGCCTCTGCATACCCCTTCGGGGATAAAATGCGTGATGTTGTGTGTGTGTGTGTATATATAGCTCTAAAATTGATGTAAATCGGTTCATTGGTTCACTCTCATTTCTGTTGTATATTTTACTCTCATGATGATTGTTATAGAAGTTGATGTATCAAAAATTTATATTTAACATCAGGTACAGAAGATGAAGATGAAATCATTCATTAATAAAGTATTGCGGAGCGACTTACACAACTTATAGATGTAAGGAAACGGAAGCGAGTGGAGAAAAGAAAACGTACATCCGAGAAAAAATGGTTCTTTACTAAGAAATTTTATCCTTCTACCTTCTGAATATAAAATTACAGCCAGCTATCAGTGTAGCTGTGTTGCGCTGACATTGTAAGAAATGAATTTCTGAAGCGTTTTGTCTTTCTTTTTTGATAATAGCATTTGAGAAGGTTCACCGTTATGAGTGAAATAACTTACCATGTTTCATACGTTACAATTCTCTTTACAGATTTGTTTTTGTATAGTTTAGACTTACGGTTTTTATAACACAAGACATATAAACTTATATTATTGTAAACTAATGTTCTAATATTTACCATACAATCATTACCCGTTTTGTAGTACCCTACGAATACAATTCCAATGCACCAAAAGCATATTAATATCTTGCTTATTCATTTATTAATTTATACATGCGTATAAATGAATAAATGAATTTAAATGCATCAAAACTATTTGATGTACTATCGTAATTAATGAATTATTCTAACAGCACATTGAAAATTCACGAACAAAAACATAGCGTGGACTATTTTAAAAATATACAACATCGTGTATAGTTGCTTTGGTTAATTAATTTGGGGATCAAGTTTCCAATTTGAATTTGTGAATACAATTTCGAATTTAATTTAAATCACTAATTGAGAATTGCTTATTATTGCCAGCGGTCAATTAGTTTTTTCAGATAATCCTTTTTTGTAGAATCTATTTATTGTGTGCGATGCGAGCTTTTACGTAATTGATATTCAAAATTAAATTAAACTTTTTTTTCAGTACGTCCGACTATTTTTTATTTGTAACCGCTATCTCTCAATTATAATTCCAATGAAATGATTGCTTATTTTTACGCGAATGTTAGACATGAGAATAAAACTAGTTTTCGGATTTTATCGTATTGTATATGTATTAATGTTCTCCTGATGTTTCCAGACTTTGCAGCCTTCGTGGTCACGGAGCGGACTGTTTGCCCAATGTGTTTATAAACAGCAATTTAGTATTTATACAAGCACGGTAAAATGGCCCCACTGCATAAGATGGTAAGCGGAGTGGGGCCCAATAGAATGTCGACTGACTAGAGATGACTAACCTTCGGCAGTCGACACAATTATAACGGCCTATTGAACCCGAATATATGGAGTCCAAATAATTATCAAATCATTTTACCATAACGCTGTGCATTGAGATAGAAGAGCGGCTAAATAAAATTCTTAACAGTCTGGTTCTTAGAACAATGTTTTTACAATTCTTAATTTAACTATCAGTAACTACTTCAAAGGTCAGAAATGAAAATATATGTCAAACAGCAAACAACTTTCGCTTTGCCCTTATACGGAATATTTCCTGTTGACTACACAGATACTATCAATTGCAGGTTTCCTTCCAATCTTGCGAGGGACGCCCTTAGGAAAATATTCAATGGCCTGGAAACATTGACAACTCAACATGCTTACAAGTACATTACTTAATTTTATTCGTGTTTTATTTATGTTTCTTTTATTGCATTAATCTGTTTAGATCTAGTAAAGGATATGAGTATGTAAGTAATTTTATAATGAAATAATTTATTTGAACCTGTAAAAGGACTATTTAGATTCTGTCAATATAAACTGTACCATCAGTTCGGAAAGCAATTCTCACCAGAGAAGAACGGGTATCAAACTGATGATGCTCTTTCAAAATCAGTTTAAAGTATAAACTACATAACATTATACAAAGAAAAAAAGTTTTATAGTTGTTTAGAACAGTCCGTTCATATATTCGCAAAATAGATTATATATCTAATACTTAATAACACCAGAAGAATAATAGATTTATACATATACTTAACGTTCTGGTGTTATCAACAATAAATTAGAGTGATTTCAAGAACCATTACTACTAAATGGATTCACGTCTCTCAATACCTAGCTTCATATTAATACTGCTTAGAGCCCTAACTCTTCTCTCTTAGGACTGACAGAGGTCGCCAGTAAATGTTTAACTAAACGTATTTAATTTGTAAACACTAATACAGCCTAGTATTGCTAACATTACGGCCTACTGGGTCGGGTTTTATTGCTCAATCAAACCGTAACGCTTGTATCGATTCAAATAAAATTTTGTAAAGAGGCACTCCGCATCCTGGATTAACGTAGGGCGAATCATAAAATGGTTTCAATGTTATTTGAGATGAAAGTGATGAATTTGGACTCAACTCGTATCGTTTATTTTTAGTTGCTTTCACTATGTGTATGGATGGAACCAATTATAAGTACTACGTGTTTTATATTGATATTAATTATTATTAAGAAAATTTTAGGTGAGTACATCGTGGTAAATTTTCAAATTGATTATGTTATTTATAGTTGACTTACGTCACTGAATCCATCAAATAAAAATATCCTTTGACTCTCTCATCATATTTATAACATTTTCTACTGACGTCAATAGCCAAGGAATATTTCAATTTAAAATTTATAAACGTTATATCCGTGCAGGATTCTAAAATTTTCTTTACCGGCATGACATCGATTGACATGAATATAATACTTAAACTAAACACGATCACGAACGTCACATACGACGAAAGATCCCAATCATTTCACTTTACTTGCAATCTTATTGATACTGGTTAAATTCTCTAAGTTGCTACTGAAGCATACAGTGGCGGAGGGTGAAATTTTCCAAAACATAACGTATACATAGGTTTTATTATGCATGAGTCCGCGAAAAGTTCTAATAATAATTAGATTTTTACATAATTACGAAAGGGAAGCCGGCAGGAATAAAATTATGTGGACCATTCGCCTCTATACGCTTATTTTGTTTAATAGATCTCGGTTAAAAATTATGAACAATAAACAAACAAACACCAAAATGATTCATTCAATAAAAGCCTAAAGTCGATCTGACGATTCGTTTCACTCTTAATTAAAAAAAAAGCTATCATAGTGAAATAAAAGTAAACGATAATTTAATTTAAAAATGTATGAACGATGCACTAACATATACCTGATCGAGATACTCGTGGTAGATAACTGATATGCATATGAGACATCACGTCAAGAAAACCTACGAACTAATACTGAACAACGTGATGGACCAACTATCAAATTCATGTTTAAACTTCACACAGCAGAACGGTACATCATAAGAGAGACAAAATATGAACGTCGCCAACACAGTTTAAGAATAGAAAAACATTAACGTCTGTGAAATAGAAAAACATAATGCTACAATATTATCATGACGCAACAGTGTACAGGAATGAGTTGCAACAAAACGAAAAAGAATTTAATTTTTATAAAGAGCACTTAGATGCCATCGTTACTGCGAATGATATTTACGATGTTAGCAATAAAAATTGTTACAAGGGCTGTAAGTTAGTGTTCCTTATTTTGTTTAAGGTTATTTTAAAATCAGAAATTAAGACTTCATTTCAATTACTATTTACGAAAGTTTTGATTGTATGCAGTTTTAATGCTTTGAAATAAAACTTTTTTCAGAATTTATCTCAGTTTTTTATACTATTTATTTTCTACAGACGGTTCAAAGAAGTCTATCATTCGCGTAAACATAAGATCATTATTTATGCTACTTATCGAATTTTGTGTTAAAATATATTTGTTTTCTGAAATGAAAATAAAAAAGAGTACGTTTCAAATTAGATAGAAGTTATGAAGTAATGGGGTCGGCCAGGTTAAGAAAACTTGGATGTCTTGACTCTCGAATATCAAAGGGGCTAAAACAAAAAGAGTAAATATATCTACAGATGGGTGCATTACTTTCGTCCAAAAAGGTTCAGATTATGGTTTCTTTAACAGCAGATAGCCACTTACATATTTATTAATGTTTGAAGCTGTAAACAGACATATTCTTTAACATACATTCACAACAATATGTTAAAATAATGTCACATGAAGGACCGTAGGAAGGAGAATATACGTGCTAAGAATTTCGTTTAAATGCTCAATGGAACAGAATTTCGTTTAAATGCTCAATGGAATAGTTAACATCGAAATCCACATTTGGCGATATGTTAAAAAAAATCCAATCTCGTACACTAACATTTTTAGAATCATCTCACTCTTTTTATTCCGCAACTGCGTCCGTATCTAAAATACATATGTAATGCTTTCGACCTGATGCTACTCTCATTCTGCTTATTCCTGTTAAAATACGACGTAATCTAAGATATTTCACGGATCACGGCTGTATGCCAATTTCAGTACAATCAATTAATCATTTCAATTGATTAGATAAACAATGTTACAATTATTAAACAAAACGAAACATGTATCACGCCTTTATCCCCGTAGGGATAGGCTAAGGTCGCACCCACTTTTATTAAGTTCCATACTATGATGTGATAAGTAATACAACTACGCCATCGAGGCAGTCTTCATTATGTAAATAACCTTCTTCGTCTAGTGGCAGGGAACTGCAAGACCTTGGTTTCGTTTCCCAAGTCGATAAACACTGTGTGCATTTTCTAACACGACTGCTCGGAATGAATCCTCCAGAGGGAACTGACGTCAGGCAGGCGGCCGGTCGTAAAAACTCAGCTAAATCGTACCTGCAACATGGTTGAAAAAGTATATGGCATCGGTCTTTGGACCGAGTATACTGAAGTAGGATAAGTGTTGTGGAAGAAAGAAAACAAATACCGTAAAGAAATGGCTAGACCATTAAACTTTCTGACACAAGTATTCTTATAATTACTAGAAGGCTTCAACCTCAAAAATATTATATAACTGAGTTTTTGTTACTGAATAAAACTTATAATTATTATTGGTATAGTAATTGCATCGATAAGTAGAGTAACATAACTTGCGTAGAAATGACAAAGCTCGTTTACAATAAACAAATTCCAACTTCTAATAGCAGCCACTGACAAATATGGTCTGATCTGAAATACGACGACAATAATAAATGCACGGCGACACGCACCATATGAAACGGATGGGATGGAAATTGTCCGTTATATGCTGATGGATACCAATAGCATCGTACAAAGTCATACAAATGAGATCAATCGCTATATTTAAGTAGACGCTTCTAATGTAATTGTAATTCATCCATGGTTTAACGTACATTGTATTTAACTTATCCTTTGACGAACAAATCAGGTATTCTTTATGGTTGCGTAATTAATTGAGTTACAATGTCATCAATGGAAAATGAATACCAATGCACATTCAGAATATCAGACAAATCAACAATACGTTCAAAATAGAAATACTTAGAAGGACCGAAGCATGAATTAAATTAATGACATATTATAATCACTTCTTTTAGAACTATTTTTCATCTCTAAAAGAAATATGCATAAAATCCATGCTTCTAAGCACATTGAGTATTCTGGACGCGAATCGTTATTCACAATGCTAAGGATCGTTTTTACGTGCGCCTAAACTCAAGTTAAAGCATCAAATTTTTTAATGGAATTTGTAAAAAATACATTCAAATATATCATGTAAGTAATCTATAACATAAGAGCGCAGATGTGTTTGTAGTTACATGGTCGTAAGCACTTGTGAGAAAATTACTTTCATCTATGAATTCTCATTAAGTTTAAACATAATATTTATGTACGCTTACAGACAAAAATAATTTATCTGTCCAAATACTTTTTGTATAAAAAAGAAAACACATCAGCCTAGCGATTAGAATATCGTTGTTTTCGGTAAAAGTGATATTTTACGTTAGTTCTCTGGACATTATTATTACTACTTACTCTGACCGTGCCGCTCCGCTTTCAATGAAAGAGTTAGGGTTGTAATCCTACAGTCCCGCGACCACTACGCCAAGCTCGAAGCTAAATCCACCATATTTCGTTTAGAAATAAAATAAAAAAAATAGAAGTAAGACACAAGCTTTACCTATACTTATTCTATTAACGAATGGATGAAAAGAACGTATCTACTTAATTAGACGATCATGGCAATTCTGAAGCAAGTTTGTTATGATAATAACTTAATTATCATAAACTAGCTTTTGCTCGCGGCTTCGCCCGCGTGAAGAAGTTTTCCGGGATAAAAGTCCACTGTATGATAAAAGTCTTGCTACATATTTTCCCGGTACTGATAGGTTTAAACTAATTTTATCCCCGTGGGGGTTGAATTTATCAAAATCCTATTTAAGCGAACGTCTTCATATAGTAACTCCAATCTTTAATTTCAGTTCAATCAGTCGATAATCTAAGAAGATTTCTACAATCTTTCATCCCCTATTTGATCCCCTTAGGGGTTGAATTTACCAAAATCCTTTCTTAGGGGATACCTACGTCATAGCATCTACCTGCATGCCAAATTTCAGTCCGATCCGTCCAGTGGTATGGGCTGTGCGTTGATAGATCACTATGTCAGTTAGTCACCTTTGATTTATATATATTTAGATATGCTTTGTTTTACTTCGTATTTTGTTTGCTTCTTCGATTTTTGTGTTACTCCGTTATTTATTATCGGTCAACGTTAAAATCCATTTCGCCATTCCAGCCGGCGGGCACTAAATTCCACTAAAGAAAATAATTTTCGACCTTTTACTTCAATTCCATTAAAGCAACAGACTAATAACGACAAAATGCTTCTGGGAATACCGGAGCGTAGAATTTACCCGCGCATGCAAGTACATGGCCGTAAGGAAAGCAATTTTAGTATATACCTGCGCCCGCCGAGTCCTCCCCGCTCGTATCTGATCGCCTTCCTACTGAATTATTTATGTCGCATTTCAGTGATGCGTTCACCAATCGGAAACGCAAATGTTCACAGTGGGAACGCTTTGAGAAACATAAAAAGCACTTTGTGTAGACCGATGCTTTGCACGACGATGCGTGCTAATCACAAATTCATGATACGCGATACATATTCATATCGCGTATTAAATGAATAGCTAATGTTATGTAAAGTAAATATTTGTCGTTGACTGCGATTAATGTGTTTTCAGTATTCACAGATTAAGAGCGTATATTAGGAACTTTAAAAAATTACAAGTATTTTTAATTCGTGTTTTAATTATTAATAATTGCTAGACGGAATTATTTTAAAATAACGGAGACGAATATCTTTTATTTACTATCCTCAATATTCCAAAGCTTAGCGTTTAACTATAAGAAAAAATACTACAATAGTCCTTACTTATTTATTAGGAAATAAAACATAGTCAAACAGAAAGATTAGACGAGAGCCCTTATTATATTTGCTTTTAGTGAAAAAAAATATAAATAATCAGTAACATGTCTAGCAATGCTTTGTGTATACCGCTACTATAAAAAATGTCGCAGGACGAAGTCTTAGCGTGCAACGTTGTTTTTGCGATTTTCCTAACAGTTGTTTGAGCCCAAGTCAACTTAACTACGTCGTCTCTATCACGTAATCGTTTGGCCGGTAGTAAACCGTATTATTTTGTGATGTGATAAATGAGATAATTTTCCTAAATTTCTAAATTTAAAAAATACAAATGTATTGAAAATTCCAAATTACACATTGTAAATTTCCCTAGTGACCATGAAGGCTGCAGTCCTCGAAACGTCGTGAGAAAATTATAACATAAATTAACTGCGATAAAATCTGGATAAAAACTTTTATATCAATTACAAATAATAAATGTTATTAATAGTACTGAATAAAAAAATTATGGCAAGAATGTTCATGGCACACGACGAATTTATTTCTTCTTTCAAGTTTCGTGTTTTACTACACATGATTAAAAATACTTAAATAAATTTGGGTAAAATGACGAAGTTAATTCAATAATTACATTAAAAACTTTTTAAATTCTCTTCTAGCTTTCTAGATGTAGGCAAGACTTTCTTAACACAATAGCTGCATTGCGCTATGCTTTTGAATTTAAATTGCAAACCACGACGCTATTTCTCACTGTGATTATGTTCTCGTTTTTTGTCGCTTAAGATGTTTGGAATAACGTCCTTTAAACTGCTTATTTAATTTTTAATCGAAAACCTTCAACATTTGTTGAATGTTTCACAGTCCAAGTTCCAAACGTTTTTCTCGAACAGAATTGCGCCACCGTTTTAGGGTATTGCATTAAGCGCGGGAATCGTTTGTCGGAAGTAATTTCGATACCCCTCGAGCAAAGGTTCGCCGCCTTGACATCGTATATCCGGGGAACATTTCCAGGTCGTCAGAGAGGGCTAAATCTCCCGGGAAAGAGCAGTGGTCAGAGCTGCCCATGGACAGGAAATTGTATGTCGACCTACGTCACTGTAGCTACACAAATCGAGCACAACAAAAAATAAACATCCCCAGCCGCGGTCTCGGGGAAATCATTTACGTTTTTAAATAAAATTTATTTTTCCGTACAGAATAATCTCGGCAGCGATTTCTGTGTAAATTCCTTGTGCCGTTCCATCAACCGTTTTGAGCACTCCGCCAACTAGTATTCGAGTGTACAATAAAAAGTAATTTGGGATGCTCGGTAGAAGGTCTGACTTCAGGATCGGTTAGGGATTCATATTTTTTGCAGACACAAAAAGAAATCCTAATTTGAATTCCTCATTTATCAAGTTATTTAAATACTCGTGAATTTTCCCAACTAAATATTACATATTTAACTTACTTAAGTGGAAAGCTTTTCTTCAGTGGATTGTATTTGCCCACATATAACAAAACAACACTTCATAATAGTGCGAGCGATTTAAACTTAATATGTATGATAATACGCCTCACATTACTGTGTTAACATCATGTCGAGATAACGACTAACTTTCATAAGGGTTATATTCCCATATTTGTTTCATTCACTGGCATTGTGTTACATAAACGTATAGACACAAAATTTTCATTTCGTCATCACGGAGATGAACACAGGCTGTCATTTCCTGGCAGCACTATTATAAAGCGTTCAAAGCGCTTCAAGCAGATGCTTAATGCAGTGCTTTTTGCGAATGTACGTGTGATCACTATATCGGTAGTTTTGGCTAACAGCCAATAACAGTCCGTTTTGCCGCTGCGCTGGTTTTACCGGTGTTTGCCGAGACAAACTTCATGATTGTGCATCTCTATAATGTTTCGTGTGAACGTTAAATACACTCATAATTATAACATGTAATAATCGTACCTATGTATTGATCTAATCTCGTAGATTACACATTGATTTACTTAAATGGTTCGGCATGGAACTACGGTGCTAAAAAACGAGGGATGAAATATTTACAAGAACACTTAACCCGTTTCTGGTTTTGCAAGCCCCTGACGGGATGGTAGGCAACAAACCACTCTGACCACGCACAGCTAGTTAATACATAAAAAAAATATACATTTTATATACACAAACCATATATCCAAATGAATTAACCCGTAAACAGAGAACAAATAACAAATTGTCATCTACAAAACGTTCCGCGGACCCTAATAATTGGAATTGCGACAGTACACTTGTTACCTACAACTTAATACAGTAAGCAAATTAAAATTATGCAAATACCTCACAGTGAGCGGTTTAAACGAAGCATTTTCTACGAAACGACGCATCGTAATAAGCAAACAATATTACCCAGAGTTCGTAAAATTTATGAGGCGGTTATTCGCTAAGACGTAAACAAGGGTTCCGTGGCAGTTACCGGCAACAACGAAGTGTTAGTATTCAACATAAGGGCTCTAGTGGCGGGCTTGTAAAAAAATTGCGATTACCAGGGCTTTTTTCCCAATTTAAAGTTAATTTTATTTGACAGTTATAAAGTACTAGGTTTTGCTCGCGGCTTTGCCCGAATGAAGAAGTTTTCTGAAATAAAAGTCCCACTAAAAAGTATCCGATTTAATTATATTTATGGCTCACTATTTTGGTCATAGTGGCTCCCACATAAAAGATAGATATACTGCCGAGGATTTTTATTTAGAATTATTTAGGACAAACAATCCTATCATACAACATCTTTGTCTAACTCATGACAGCTGATATGTTTTTTCCGATTTAATTGATATGTATCGTTATATTATGACCAAATTACACATACTCATTATAAATTGTAGCCTATTTGTTAGTCTGATGTATAACCAATATTGCTGTAAAGTTTCATCCAAATCCGTGAAGTAGTTTTTTCGTGAAAGAGGAACAAACATACAAACCATCCTCACAATCTTTCGCATTTACAATAATAGTACGATTAAATAGCTAATGTCGATAGTACATTTTAACCGACTTCAAAAAAGGGAGGTCATCAATTCAACGTATATTTTTTTTATAATATTTGTTATATTAACATACATTAGAGTGTGACTTTTATATTCCGCTTATACATTTGTCACGAATAAAATTTACTCAGAAGTTGTGAAACAGACCTTTCAAGTCACCGCCTTGAAACGATGCTTAATTAATGAGCGAAATATTTAATTAGACCTTTGTGGTATTTTTTTTCGTCAAATCATCATCTTTCCTTTACGAATACGACCACGCTCATTAATAAAGTATATTTATAATTAATTTTAAACGCAATAAACTACACAATTTGCTTACGTCTGTATAAATTTATGAGTTATACCTACGACAATATATTATTCTGTGAGTAATATAAACGTACGCCAAGCATAATATAGTGAGCTAAACTTGATATTAATTTAACAGAGGTTTTCAAGTAGAATTCCGCTACAGTTGTATTTACTCGTCAACTTTAAGTAAATGTTGGTATTCACCGCCGCTGCGTTCGGTAACACACCTCCATCAAATGTAGAAATAGTTCGTCTCAGACAACAGACGTTGATATCAAAATTTAATTAATTATTATTTAAACGAAGTAATTGTTAAGCATTCATTTTTCTTATAGTAATTTCTGTGGCTAATAATTAGTTGCTTAAAAACTTTATTACGTATTAAATATTATGTGTGTACTACGTAGTGACTGCTTGGTAGTCCAACAAAAGTTTTAATACTGATTTAGGATATACACATTACACACGTATATTTTGTTTATGTTGATCATTCTCAAATATTCTTTATAAGAAGCTCAAAAGTATGTCATAATCTGCAAGCAAAATGATTTTTAAAGTTTCGAATTTTTATCAAAATAATCATGGCGCATAGAGCATGCGAGCTTAGCCTGGCTTCCTTTTACAAACAAGTTTCCAGACTGCAGCAGGCATTAGTGTAACGTCGGGAAAATTATGTTGTATTTGACAACTTGCGCTTGTGTTGGAAATCCACATTTTCTCTTATTTCATACAACTTCAAAACACACAGCTCTTAATTGCAAACCGTATATAATTTAACGAGAAATACTGCTGAGATTAAATGAATGTCACATTTTTTTTAATATAGCTCTTTGTTTCTCTATTCATATGAAATTCATAACAAGTTATGTAAGCGCTATTAAAATCTCATGGTTTTATGAAAAATTAAAACGCATTTGAAACTAATATACATAATTAATTGTAAAACCTACATTTATAACAATTATAAAAAGGACCAGAATATTTAAACAAAAACAAAAACGTTGCAACAAATTTTACTATTGCGACTAGGTCTTATAAAATAGTTTTTATTAAAAAAAATCGCAAACTCAAACAACAATCTATTTAATCCACCTTTAAACTCTTAAACTACATACTCTTTAACCCCACTCAACAAAACAACAAGCGACAAGTTTAAAATGAACCACCTTTCCATGCAAAATCTGATTAAGTAGGCAGGGTCTTAAGATAATACCGACCATGAACAACGTTAAAGCTTAAGACAAATAGCAATGGTCACTCTTGCTTGCCTAGCATTTTGTAACTAAATGCTCAGATTTAAAAGCTTCATAATAGAATATTTGCAGGTATCCTTTGGACAGTTTTCGACGTTGAAGTCTACATTAAACAAGTTATACGATGAATAGCTTGATGAAGAAACTGTATTTTAGTCTTACAAGATGAAATTGCTGAATTTTCTTTTAAAGATAAGAATATTAAAACTTTAAATCCCAAGACAGCGTAATCTTGGCGTATATCTAGATTAGTTAAAAGTTTCGACTCAAAATAAACCGAAACGATTTATTTTACAAGCGCAAATGTTTACCTATTCATTTAAGTAATAAAATAATCAGCTTATCGTGGAGCTGCAGCCTAGAGACCATCTTAATACCCTCTGTGCTCTTCTACGTCTTAGGACGAGCTTAGATAATCATGTCGTAGATTAACTTTGCGGTCTGACTTTCATAAATGTGGTTCAACAATGTTAAAGTATGATTTATTTTCATATCCCATATCTTTATGCATTGTAAATGTTGGGCAAAATGTCCTTTAAGTACCGCGAGTCGATAAAATATGTTTAAATACAATAAAACAATTATATATACTGAAATCCATTAATTTGTCTGTAGTTAAATTATTATGCAAGAAATAAATAAATGTTGTTGCAAGGTTTCTTTTGTTGTGACGCGCACTTCCAAACTAATTTGAAAGACAAAGAGCTCCACGGCTACTTGTTGCAGATGTAGTTAATCAGGTGTTTCTGTCCCCCAATATAAATGCAAAATAGCCCGCAAAATTAACTTTAAAACCCTTATACAAAACAAAAATAAATTATAATCACCGTGGTCGACCAAGCGTTATAAAATATGCAATGAAATATTATTTGTGTATAAAATAGTTGTGTGCGTCGTTGCTTTTATACGGTGATGGTTTAAAAAATATATCACACAAAATGCAAAAGTTAAGCTTCAAATATTTTACTATATGATTTATATGGATGGGATGACTGAGCCACATACATTTAAAATATCATATTTATATTCTATCTACAGAAAGCGAAAAATGTGAACATTCATGCCAAATAAAATGTACATGTAAATGAAACCTCGTGTCAATATGTCCCTCTACTACGAAACTAACACGAACGCGGTGCAACAAAAACAGTTTGCGATCAACATTTTATTTTAATTTTTATGAATGAGGGGCTTGTCTCGCAAGTTTCAAGTATTTTTTATTTAACAGCTGACACAGAAAATACTAATTTTATTACAATTTATTTATAAGCACAGCTTCTGACTTGAGAGTGCGACTTGTATTTGGTCGAGTAGCTTTCACTTGAGAAATAATCTGCTGTGATTTACCTAATTACATTTATCAGAAAACTGTAACTAGAAAAAAATAATTACACGTCATTCAACACAATAGCTGCATGTCGGTTTTTAATCATTTATTTCAATTCTGTGTAACGTTATAACGAATGAAACGGCATGCAAATAAAAACCAAGCAGAGAGGACTAAATATAACGTATTCACAACGCACACGGCCTATTTATATATTTAACTCATTTGTTCTAGATATGCAAAAACTCGTAGTGAGGGTTGCTACCGTTTTCATTTCTCAACAGAAACGATATATCTCCCACATGACAAGAGAAAACAATAACTTCTCAAGTGCTCTCTCAGAGCCGACATGCGAAACAAAGCAACGTTACCCTGCGTATGTTATAAATTTTGGATGCCGCCGTTTGACTTGACGTGACCTTTTTTGTGCATAAGTTTAGGAGTAGCCATCCTGTTTATTTATTAACCTCTTTTTTAATAACGAATACATTTATGATAATTTATAGAGAAGTTGAACATGCTATATTTTGATACAAGCGTTGGTGTACTCCGCGCGCATATTATTACGAGTAATAAAATTTCAACCTTTTGCAATTTCAGTGAAGTTGAAAATATGATCATGAAGAAAATTTGCGAGCTTGCTAATGCAGTTCATCGTTTAGTTTATACTAAAATATTTTGTTCTAGTAGAATTTCAACACATTGGGCCTTTAAATTGTTTTATTTTTGATTTTATTTTCAACTAGCTTCCGCCGGCAGCTTCGCCCACGTGGATTTCGGACTTCAAAAATGGAGGAGGTGCTCAATTTGTCGGGATGTTTTTTTAATGTATGGTGGTATGCAGGTGGTCCGATTGTCCGGTCAGGGTCTGATGATGGGATCCTGGTGAAATCGAAGGAAGCATATAGCATAATTCAGTATTCACGCGTGATGGCTTATTATTAGCGTATTTCATGTATAACTTTTGGTGTTTCTATACCGATTTCTATGATTCTTTTTTATGGAATATTTAATAATGTTAACTTTTTTAATTAGGGATGACTGAGAGTGTTATAAACGTAAGAGTAGACAAATATAATGAAAAGGTTCGAACTGCTAAGCTATCGGGAGTTACACGTGTTATTGTGAGTCAACCATAAAAGATAGACATATGCTGTCGTGGGATATTTTTTATATAATTTTAAGGAGAACATTTCCGTCATATATGATTTCTGTGTAGCTTTGAACATTAAGGTTGCACACGCGACGAAAGCTTAAAAAATGGAGTAACTTCTCCCGTTTTCCCAACATTTCCCTTCACTGCTCTGCTCCTATTAATTGTAGCGTGATGAAAAGTATACTATAACCAGCTCAGGAGTATAAAAAATAATTGTACCAAGTTTCGTTAAAATCCGTCGAGTAGTTTTTGTTTCTATAACGGTTATACAGACAGACAGACAGACAAAAATTTTACTAATTGCATTTTTGGCATCAGTATCGATCGCTAATCACCGATAGACTGATAGTTATTTTGGAAATATATTTCATGTACAGAATTGACCTCTCTACAGATTTATTATAAGTATAGAAGATTAGATATAGCTATACCAATGATTTTGTGTAAAAATGTATAAGAAAATAAAAATCTGCGGATTTTATTTATTCACATAAAATAGGCTTTCCCGAGCCTCACAAAAAACCGTCTGCATTCGTACTCGGTAGATCTTATAACATAATCATAAGGCTTTCTCGCATTCATGCTTCTTAATGCTTCAAGAGAGCCTTTAATACAAAATTCTGAATTTCTCTAAGAGCATAACATCAAAATCTAGGTATTTAATTTCGGCTACATTTTGTCTGCTAGCCAGTTCTTAAGTACACAACATTCGACATCGTAATACATCTTTGAAGTCGAATTAATATTCGGTGTATAATAATTTTGAGAATTCTCAGAAAAGCGAAGGAATACCTGTCAGATTAGAGTTAATATATTTTGTAGAAACACGTTTTTTCTTACCTTCGCTGATTTGATAAAATAGTGACGTTTACAGAAGAAAAATCTTGAAATGTATAAAAGAATCTTTAATAAAAATAAATATTCAATATCTTTTAGATTTTGTGTTTATCGTGACGTAGACACCAAATGGTGGTCTAAATGTTATTCAAATTTAAACCTTATAGTCTTTGAACTTCAAGCTTTATTGGCAGCAATATTTTGTTTCGATTGTATAAACAGATGAGATGTCAAATTGATATCTTATTCAATTTAGGCCATCACCCTTTGAACATCTACATAAGGTCTTAACAATATTTGGACGTAGATACGCAAAAGGAATCCAGCCAACAAAATTACACTTTTGAAATAATGAATATTGAAGTTTAAATCGTATTTTTGATCATTGATATTCTATTTTATATTTTGCTAATAAAAAGTTCAAATTAACATATTTTGACTAAGATGTCTTTACTAATCGAAAATATAGACTAGAACTAATTTGGCATACTCGGTTCATTTTCGACCATATTCCCACAGTATGGTCGAAAATGACCATAAATGGGTTAGATCTTTAATGCTTATCTACGTCCATTCTGCATTAAGTGGACTGTGCAACACAATGTTGAAATAAAAGCATTAGGAGCCTTTGGAAACAATTTTAAATTACGTTTTCATATAGCTTTTATAAAGGCGGCGGGTTGGATGCGGGCTACTCAATATCGGGATAGTTGGCGCTCACTTGGGAAGGCCTACGTTCAGCAGTGGACGGCGACAGGCTGATTGATCGATACCTATTTTAATACACCATTTACATCATTTAAGATCACGACTTTCCCACCGAAAGGGTAAGCAGAGGCGTATGGTGTATCAACACTTCTCTCAGACGTGTATTTCTACTGTATATGCAATAGACACGAACATGTAAACTATTTGTTCAAAATGTGAAGTAAAATGACAACCAAAACGTCACTGCTATAACCTATTTATTCACTTGAACAACAAATAATTTTACTTATTTGACTAATATTTTTTATTCAGATCCAGGTTTACACTTAAACTTTAGTTCTTATATTATGCGCGTCACTCCGTACGTTGTAATTGTTGAAATCATAGTAAAATAAGGTGTGCGGATTGCAGTACAGTTGACTCGAACACAATGAGTGTACGGAACGCCAGATCTAGTACGTAGTACATATATATCGATGTACTGTAATATTTAAGGTTTTGTAGTTATTTATTTGTATTTAAAATGTAATCGATGAACTGAATATGTACTACAAAAACATATAAACAAACGGTGCTACGTAAACATTGCATTAAAAAAAGAACCACGAATTAACTTAAAAATATTATGACAAAGATATTTTTTATTCAAGGAAATGAAGAATACATAGAGAAAGAAATAAAAACAGCTACATAATACACGAGACAAGTGCAAACGTAGTAAGTGGTCCGCGGGTGTTGACGCGATAAGCCCACTGTGAATATTAAAGCGAAGCTAGTGCAAATTTTATTATTTCATGGATTATGTAAATTCTGAGGTCGGTATTAACATAATCTACGAAAAACTCCGCCGAATTATTAACTGTAATAATGTCTGTGATTAAGTTTATGTTTTTATGGTATTGTATAAAGATTGTAATGCTTACGTAGTTAGTGTTCTGTCTGTGGTTTGCTACGTTTGGTTGAAAAAATAAATGAAAATTTTAAATAATTGGAATAGATCATCTAGACATAGGTTCAATCTTAGAATACTTAGTTCTTAGTTATTCATTCTATGTATATGAGTTATTATTTTTTTATGTTCCCCTTAACAGTATAGAAAAAAAAATATGCATACTGATCATAAGAATTTCTAGGGTATTTGAAGTCTTCCAGTTTGCATTCGAATATTATTATCATAATAATTATAGTCAAAGATAATAAATAAAAAAAACGAGGAAGTTTTAAAGTTACGACTGAAATTTTTGCCGTTTATATTTTGGTATAAGTATTTATTATTCATAATGCCGAGTATAGCTGCTATGAAGATACCAGACTGAACTGATAATAAACTATCCATTTAGTTTTGAATTATTAGTCACGTCATACATAAAAGTGGCAATTAACGGAATTCTTCAGGAACAGCTCCTATATTGATGATTGTTAAAACGTTGTTTTTTTTTTATATATTCTACGTAGATAGGATTGTGATCAGTTTAAAAAAAAATTGTAATATGTAAGTAGATATTGTAACTTTGACTTTTCGGATGATTATAACCTCAGTCCGCCCCATGACCACGAAGACTGCAAAGTCTTAGAAACGTCGGAAGAAAATCCTAATCCGGCGATAAAATCCGCAAAATAGTTTTATTTCAATGTCGAAATAGATTTTTAAATTTATATATTGAATTATTTTCCGGCTTTAAAAAGTTTCTGGTTACTAAAAATATATTAAAAAAATCAATTAAAAACATCACCAAATTACGACCTGTTCCTGAGGACTTCCGTTTAAAATACTTAATTGACTCCACTATAAATCTGTAGGCTGCAGATTACACAAACAAGTTAAAATAATTTATCTTTTTACAATTAAAATAGTATTGAAAACAAAACAAAGATGGATTTAAATTACAGTCATAACATTTCCAAAACTATAAAAATAAACCGCCTATATGCATACCGCACAAACAAATAGAATACACAAAACAAAAACCAACAAACATTAACATCAATACGTCCGTATTAACGACGCGTAAAAGCCATCGTTTCGTGCAAAATTACACGAAAACGAAGAAATAAAGCGGAGGGTACACGAGACATGTTTCGGCTCGCAGAACCATTGTTATGGCCGAATAAAACTAGTTTACAACGTCGGATTCGCGCTTAGCAAGTTTATCTTCGAAGTCGACTAGGATAATACACGCTGGAAATGGATTGTAAACGAGCCCTATATTTTCTTTTCTTATAACTAAGAAATCGGCCACGCATCTGCGCAATATGAAGAGAAGTTACAGGATTTATGATGCAGTTTGTCTTCCAGCCGCTAACTGTAGAGTCGGCTTTACCATAGTTAGTGCCTAGTAAAACATTCAGCTTGTTACATAATTCTTGAAAACATTTGAGACAATAATACTACACAGTAATATTTTTTAGTCCAGCTAAGTAATGTAACGAATTAAGACGAAAGTCATGTAATTTTAAACTCAACTTTAGCTTTACGTACGCAAAATGTCACGTTCTTGTAGTCATTAAAACATATTATTGTCATTAGTCTCTATGTTCATTCTGCTCACTGCGTCCCTTTTTTCGCATTTTCTTTTCTTCGTAATAAATCTAGGAGCATATTTTAGTTGTCGGCCTAAACCTGGCCTTTCAATGTGTTCGCGCCTTTATCTCCTCTGTAAGTTATTGCCTTGACGCACTGTACATTAATAAACGTAGCAAATAAAGACATGTGTACAAAACATATTTTTACATTATGTTTATGGGAAAAGTCCTGGCTTTATTGTACCGGGAAAAATCGTCTATTATAGCCGTACTAAATGCTAGGTAAGAAGTTGATACCTTTACCCCACATACCTTTGCAGTATATTATTACTTTCTCTTGTGATTTTTGACGTGAAAAAAACTACCAAACTTTATCTGTTAATATTAGCGTAAAAATTATCAATGGATGAACAAACAAGTAGAGCGCTGTACTTATAAATGAGCCGGCTCGACCAGGGTAGTACCTCTGTCTTATAGGAAATAAGCGAAGTATTAGGTTATTATTGCATTGTTTTTGGAGAGGCGTGAGTAAACACCCAATACCCTTCCTAATATCAATTATTTCTTTATTAAGGGATCGTGGCATTTCTATGAGACTTATAGTACCTATAGTGTGATTATTGAGGCAATGAAGATCACTTGAGATTATGTGATATGTTTACTCGTCTCCAAGCTTCTGGTGGTACTCAACTCCGGCCTTAAACTTGTACAACAGTCTTCTATTTACATCAAACCAAATCGCACTGGCATAGAAATTATTAAAAATAAATGCCAACCAGTAAGTACTTTACGAACTCTTCAAAATTTGTAAAGTTCAAAAAAACCTTTTAACCTCCGACAAAAATATAAAGACCGGAATCTGACATTAATTCTGCGAAATAAGAGGAACTAACAAGCGTATCAGTTGCACGCTCGAGAATTTCAAAGGCCCTGTTGCAGGAGTTTCCGAGATAAATATTTATAGCTCTCCAGGTACTTACTTAGTGGATGTAAATTATGAACGTTTTTATGTAGGTAAACCGGGTCAGCTTGTACAAGATTGCTACTATTGTAAATCTATACTTATAATAAATCTGTAGAGAGGTCAATTCTGTACATGAAATATATTTCCAAAATAACTATCAGGGGGTGATTAGGGATCGATACTGATGCCAAAAATGCAATTAGTAAAATTTTTGTCTGTCTGTCTGTCTATATAACCGTTATAGAAACAAAAACTACTCTACGGATTTTAACGAAAGTTTGTACAATTATTTGTCATACTCCTTTGCTGGTTATAGTATACTTTTCATCACGCTACAATTAATAGGAGCAGAGCAGTGAAGGGAAATGTTGGGAAAACGGGAGAAGTTACTCCATTTTTTAAGCTTCCGTCGCGTGTGCAACCTTAATGGTTAAAACTACACAGAAATCATGTATGACGGAAATGTTCTCCTTAAAATTATGTAAAAAATATCCCACGACAGCATATGTCTATCTTTTATGGTTGACTCACAATAACACGTGTAACTCCCGATAGCTTAGCATTTCGAAGCTTTCTCATTATATTTGTCTACTCTTACGTTTATAACACTCTCAGTCATCCCTAGTTATAACAGTTAACATTATTTAATATTCCATAAAAAAGAATCATAGAAATCGGTATAGAAACACCAAAGTTATACATGAAATACGCTAATAATAAGCCATCATGCGTGAATACTGAATCATGCTATAAGGATTATTTTTGTATATATATAAGGTCGCGAACGCACAGGCAGGCGGCTTGCTTGGCACCTAGAGGCTAGCGAATCACCTAGCGAGTAGCTTCGTAAAACGAACATTCTCGAACGTTCGCGACCGGCTCCATTTTTGAAGTCCGAAATCCACGCGGGCGAAGCTGCGAGCGGAAGCTAGTAAAGAATAAAGATAGTTTATGAATAGAATTATAAATAAAGATATTTTAAACGTAGTTACATCATTCCAACGGCAAAAAAAGAAATACGACGAAATAATAGTATTTCGCTATAATCACGAAAATTGTTATACATACACATTTTAGTAATTAGCCAATGACATTCACAACAATATAATTGTAAAGAAAGGCCTTGTTACTAAGCTCAACGTACGTTTCAAACAAAACATTGTGGAATTACGAGTCCACAACATTCCGGAACATTCGACCTGGATAAAATAAATTGGATTTATGCTAGCAATATATTTGTAACATTATTTCATAAGCCGTGTAGCCGTACAACGCATCAACTTTTTCAGTACGGCTCATGTTTTAACATGAAGCCCGCGATTGAAATGTAAATTGGATTCGAATTGGTCGGCAAAGCCAATGTATTATCAAAAAAAAGTTGAAATAAAACCGCTCGCCGCCCTCGCGGATTGGACTGCGAACTTCAGAGCTTATGATACAGTAGCCATGAACGGTATACATATTCAATTATGATAAAATATGTTCTGCACAACATTATAAGCTTATGTTTATTATCGAAGGTGTAAGCAGACGTGCGACTTGTGTGGTAAGCTGGATTTATTCCATGGATATATGACCCTTGCAAATCGAGCACTAAATCTAATCAAGTAATGTTCAAATTGAAAAACATAATTGCGCGTAATCGGACTAGCAATGGCGAAGGGTCCACATAACCTGATTCCAATCGATTTTCCTTTGTGTAGAATTTCTGTAGAATTTAATTATCATTAAAACGATTTGCATACTGCATTTATGCATATTAGTACTTATATGTTGTGTCGATTACCCTTTCGAAAAATGACACCTATAGCCACTGCCGCCGAGGATAATGATGCGGACGTAGCTGGTACTATTGCCAATTAACCGTTGAAGCGTAACACATAACTTTACGTCTCTTCCAAGTGATTTATCACACAACATTGACGTACACAACTGATTTTGTTACGAAACATTGTGATTAAATAACTATAGTACATATAAGCGGCGACAGCCTAGTTGGGTGTGGAACGGACTGCCAAGACGAATGTCCGCAGGTTCAAATCCTAAGGGCACACACCTCTGACTTTTCTAAAAAATCACGTGTGTATTCTTTGTGAATTTATCGTTCGCTTTAACGGTGAAGGAAAAACATCGTGAGGAAACCTGCACATCTGAGAAGTTCTCTATAGGAATTTCGAAGGTGTGTGAAGTCTACCAACACGCACTAGGCCAGCGTGGTGGACTAAGGCCTAATCCCTCTCTGTAGTTAGAGGAGGCCCGTGCTCAGCAGTGGGCAAGTATATAATACAGGGCTGATATTATTATTATTATTATTATTATTAGTACGTATAAAATTTTACCCATAAATGTCATTTCGAGTGGTTAATGTCGATCATTATAATAATTGCACGAGCGAACTTGATTTAGTTATGTCTGGTCGTTAATTTAATGTATGCTATGATGTCATACGCATGGGAATAATTATAATAAACACGGCCCAAACAGAAATTTATACGATGATCAAAATTTTTCATAAACAAATAACTCACAGCAACTTCTAGCGAGCGAATGAACTACAAAACAAAATAAAATTATAAGAAATATAAACATAAATCCGACCTTGACGGCAAAACAAAACCGCAAACGCAATTTCCACCGTTATACTAGTTGCACGAATGTTAAGTGACTAGTGAATTGTCTTAGGGATGGGCTGCCATAAATAAGGTGGCGTTATAGTAGTGTTGTTAAGGTAATTCCGGCCTAGTACAATCTCATAACAGCATTGTCTGCCGTTGGCGCCGATCCAGCATCCGCAAAAAGCCATGTCGCCACAGACTTTACACTAACGTTTTTATGCGTTCATAGTTCGTTCTTAACAAAATAGGTAAAGTTGCCCCTTTTTATGTTGTCTTGTTTGCGAAGTTATGTGTTGTCACGTTCTTACTTTTTAGAGGGTTGAATAGGTACGTGTTAAGATTGCTTTCACGCTGCGTTTTTCGGTCGAAGTTGTTTTGGTTTGAATAAATCTTGTCTGTGTAAATGTATTTACCTACATTGGATGTATGGGGAAGGTTTAAATGTAACCATTTTTATTATTGATTAATGTAACATCTTTTAATTTGATTAGAGTATAAGTTGTTTTATATTGTAGACATGATGTAGTGATTCAGTTTTGCAGGTCAAATTAATTTTGTTTAAGGAAATTAGTAGTAGTCGTTGTATTTTTGTCAGACGACATCAGGCATTAACACTTTTGTAATTAGATTATTTTTTTAATGTAAGTGCTTGCTAACCTTATCCAGTCTTTATGATTAGCTATGGTTTAAGCTGTAAAGCTTATTTAAAACATAACCTTTGCGTGTAAGTGTAACATGGAACCGTCCATAGCAATCTATGGTTTAGTTTTACCTCTCCGCGAATTCTTTCCTTAAAGTTGAATGGTCAAAACAATTAATTACCTGAAAAAAAATAAACGTACAATTAGACATTTATATCAATGGAATACTTCGTTCACCGGGTTCCAAAAAGTAAAAAATGAAACAGAGTAAGCCGCGAGTGTGAAATATTTGTCAATTTATGAAAAATGCAATAATGTTTTTTTCTGCATATATTGCTAGTAAAGGTTTTTGCATAACAAGATTATCCGTTTCAATAACTTCAGCAAAATATATTTAGTAAAAAAAATCGAAATCCGTTTAGTAGTTCCTGAGATTAACGCGTTCAAACAAATAAACTCTTCGGCTTTATATATTGGTATAGAACTCACACTTACTGATTTATTAAAAATATTTTACAACTAATCCTAACTATTTCAATCTTCCGAATTCACAAACCAAGTCGTATCTAGTGACAATACATTAATATAACACAGTTTTCTTTTCTATTTCACAAACATGATAATCTTATTGAAGCCAGAAAGTCCTAATGTTATTGTTGCTTGGCTCCGGTCGTTAGACAGTGGCCCTCGCCCGCTGGCTCCGTAATTGGCTCATTGGGCAACATCATTTCTATCTAATTACGTGTTCTTGAACTCATTCCATTACTGATACTACGTTATTATGCATTCTTAATGGACAATGATAATTTAGTAAATTGGTATTTTATTAATAATTTAAAGGTTATTTAATGATATGAGAATTGGTCATAATTTCAACTTTTGCTACGTAAAAATATTAAGTATATTGCAAGATCTTTCTTCAGCTAAACCGTGTATGTTTTTGTTGTATAATGTATCTTTATAAGTGTGTAGACTTTATTTAAATTAAGGTGATAGCTCAAGGTCCATTTTCATACATTTTGTTTCACCTTTAATCTGGGTAACTAAACAAGTATTGACAAGTAAAGAATTTAAATTCACGTCTAGTTAGTGATTAGTTCTCGCAGTTGAAAGAAAAACGTAAAAATAATTAACATGCATGGATATTTCGGCCTTTAAAATTTCGTCGTATTAAATTTCGTCAATGAATTGGAAAAGAGAAGGTGTAGTAAACTACCTAATTCATACTAATATTATAAAGAGAAAAAGTTTAAGTGTGTTTGTTTACAGGTTTGTAAATACCAATCTCTCGAACTACGGAACCGATTTTGAAAATTCTTTCACTAATAGGAAGTTACATTACTTCTGGGTGCTATAGACTATTTTCTATTCTGGGAAAATATTTACCGGAAAACTTTTTCACGGGGGAGTTTCGTGGGAAAAGCTATATGGAATAAATTAATGTGGATATCTATACTGATATAAACTATTGATCCGACTTTAAATATTTTCTCGCAGTAATAAAATAAATACTTGCATTCTTATTTTTTATTGTATTTAAATCAATTAATAAGAAGGCAAAATCTTAGATTCCGTAGACATTTTAGCTCACCGAGAAACCGGTTACCCGCTTTTTAATAACGCGCCACACTGAATTGAGGGATGAAATAAAACCCTACAGAATCTCTCAGAAATTGGTCGAATCCCCCAAATACCGCGGTTAAGTGGAATGTAGGCGCCTAATATTTTTGGGCACACATTTAACCACGCATTTTAAGACATGATGGGGACGAATAAAATTGCTTTTGTAGCATTTTATTTGTCTGCCATTATACCCAGCCATTACACCTTTTCGTAATTTTAAACTGTGGCTTTCTCATGGCCATAAAATTGTAATGAATGCGAAAAATAAATATAACCGTAATATTAATTATTCTTAATATGTGTTTACTGATTTTTCGTTTATTTTAAATTCCTTTGCAACTTCCAAATTTGAATTGCGAAATCCCTTTTGTGTTGGAGATTTCCAATGTTGGCGTTTTGGTTTTATAGGTAACGTAAACAGAAATTGGGCCTAGAAATTCTAGATCAATCAAGGTATTGCAATCTAGGAGGCATACATAGAGCTTCAAACATGCAGTTTCGCATGTTTGCTCTACGGTGCTTCGGCTTATAACCGCTATATTGCACGCAAAACTTGTGTAACAACACTTGTTGCTAATCACAGTCTCTAGGAGTTTGAGTTTGCCTATCTTAGAAGCTTTGAAGACTATGTCTCTATATTAACTACACTGAGCTTAGTAACTACACTATTACCCAGAATTATTAGGAGTAACAATATCAAGAATCTGGAATTGGTGCCCGATACACAGATAGGCGCGACCTCTATCGCATCATGGGACGGGGCACTTGGCGTAAAGTGGGTGCTTTGATTGCACCTCTGTCTACCTCTTCGAGGACATAAGCATGATATATGATTTTAGTGTCTAGGAATACCGATCAGTAGCGAAGGGTCTATATAACCCGATTCCTGGACGCTTCCCTTCATAAAGAATTTCTGTAGAATCTAATTATAATTAGAACGATTTATACACCGCATTAAGATTATTAGTACCTACATGTCGTGTCGGGTGCACTTTCGGAAAATTTCATCATTCGCCACTGCTACCGATAATAGGGCAGTTTCCTATGTTTGATTTAGTTTATTTTACATGTAACAGAAAATAACATGAAAAAGAAATTCATTTATGAAATCAGTATTAAAATTGGTTTACAAATAAAGCAGTTATTTATATTTTAAATATTGTTGTGAGCAAACGTGGATGCGTGGTGGGGTTATCGCGCTATACTTTTCTCACTCACGCAGCGTTATGGCCGGTGGCACTCATTTCAATATTACTGTAATTTGACAGCTTTCCTTTCCAGCAAATTTCAAAGCTTTATAAATTATTTATTAGTGCGTGGATTTTGAAACTCCTTTTTTCTATAGATTTTGGATGAAGTACATTTTTATAAATATATTTAAAAAAAAAGTCGTCAACTACCCTATTCTTACTCAAACTGTTCCCATTATTCGAAAACAAGATTTCATATATTTTTGTTCTCTATCAATGCTACTTTGTCCACTAGAAACAAGCTTCCCTAAAGGCTTTGCAAACGTCGAGATCCAATACCGCCTGTACCGTCCGGTAGTCTGCCCAACGACCCGGTATCGTTTTATTTACCATTACACAATAGAAAATTGTGATGTTACTTTTAAACCAGTTGTGGGACAGTATTGCAGAAATTTATTCGAATGAATCACGAATGTGTATCGTGAAATTTTGAAGATAGAAGCATCTTGAGGGTAAAATAATTCGCGTTTGTAAATGTCTAAATCCTCGCGATGTTGCAAGGATGTATTATGGGATCATCCTGTGTATATCCGGTTCCAACAGGCCGGCATAATTGTGTCAACTGTCGAGGGGTAATCATCTCTCGTCAGTCGACATTTTACCCCACTCCACTTATCATTAGGTGCAGTGGGATCACTTTGCCCGTATAAAAATAAACAGCATGGTGGGATATTTGCGTGTTTTTTAGAACTGAAAGAAATTGTTACGTCCATAGTTCTGGTTATTTATATTTTTTCATATCTAATATTTCGTCGTGAAAACTTATCTATCTTTGTAACTCTTAAAAACTACATAAAGCTTTCAATAACGTTACTTATAACACAAATATTAGCTATTGAAATTAAATCATAAAAAAGTTAATACAACAAAGTTTTCTTTATCTCGACTGAAACAACCTGCTTAAAGTTAAGTTGTAAATTAATCCTACAGGTTCGGCGCAGATAGTTGAAACTTAGGACAAAATAAATTACAAGTTCCCAACTTAGTGTAATGGACTCAATTTACGAACTTATCGTAGTGTTTATCGTAACTTTTAAACAAGATTGTCGGTTGCCATTTTTGCGGCACAAATTGAAACGATTCAAATATTTGAATTTAATTAACGTGAAATTCCTGACGTCCGAATCCTTGTTTTTAAATCTGGTTAATAAAAGAAAACGTTACAATTCTATTTGAGTTTCGCAGCACTGTTATAACTTGAGTGAAATAGTAAACTTTAAACGAATAAAATGACATAAAATTTAACCATTTTGCATTCTAATAAGATGGAATTTTAATAATACTTGTTTTATCTGAAAGCGTTACTTATTTGAACACTTAAAAATCACATTAAAAGACAACCTCCACCTTTTTTTAATACGAGTATTTTAAGCAAAGATTTTTTTTTTACACATACTCAATTCTAAAGTTATTGTGAAAAGTTAGGCATCCTAGTTAGGCATCTAACAATATCTATTGTTGAACGTCGGGCTATCTTCAGTACGCTTCTACTATAGTCTAGACCCAATGCCCGGTCTAGGATATTAATAGCATCCTTGAAACAGACAAGATATCTCGAACAGTTCGGGCAGACTATTTTGTACACAGCGTGAGTACCAACTGAAACTCTGTTTCGTTGGAGATTTGGTTTCTATTCATTCGTGACCGTTGGACCAGAAAATCATTCAGCGAAATGTTGCTTATTAAGTTTATTAGCTGATTTATTCATTTCAAAAGTGATGGAAAATCCTTTTGAATTAGTATAAAATATATTGAAAATAAGAGAGTCACTTTGATAAGGTTATTAAGGAATTCCATTCTCGAACCCTTCAGGTATTTATCGGTATGTTTAATAAATAATTTGTTGTTACTTACTACCTGCATTAAATATTTTTAAGAACATCTGCAATACTTTTTATTACAGTTATTGCGAGTATTTGATATTGTATTTCTATCTATTTTCCCTTCTTAAGCTAACAAGAAAACTGTGTTTCGTTTGTGCTAATAAGTACCAAACGTAAGCGTCAAAGGAAAGTTAACATTACTTTGTTTAACATAAGGTTCAAAATACAATTCTCAGAAAATGGCGAAGACTTTAACAGGCGGGTAACTCACAATAAATTAATAAATAACGAGAAACCACCCATCTCCTTATTAAATTTATTAGAGAAATGGGAAAATTTGCAACAGAAAGTACGTCCAGAAACTATGCAATTTGATATAATTGTGTTTCGCTAATTGTTTTTACTTGCTCAGGCGGAGATAAGCATCTGATCTGGTTTTTACTCACATTTATGGGAAATGTTTTAAAGAATATGAACCTCTTAAGTTTTCCAAGCTTTCATCAGCATATTTTCATTGTCTGTAACGTTTTTTATGTTAGACACAATACAAATGAAACTATAAGCAGTCCTTTACTGTACAACCGAGTATTAAAATTGAGTTATTTTTAATCCAAAAGCCCATAAAATAATTCAATAACAATTATTCTTTACACGGCACGTAATAAACAAAGAAATATCAAGTAGATTTACTCGCTCATATAGGTAAGTCGAAGCTCACGAAACTCGATACCATGTAGTGTATTTATAGATTTCTTTAATTTCATATTGAGCTCGCTAGGGAAATCAAAGGAAATCATAACGTCAGTCGCCATTAGCAACTGTGCTTACGTATATTACACGTCGATATATTGAACAATGTACTTGTGAAAACGGTTAAGAATTTTCGGCTTATTCGTTTATTTTTGCACAAATAAAGGAGGGTTAATTTTCGAGGGTTGTGTATGCTTGGTTTATTTTCCGTTATTGACCCATAATAATAACCTTTTATCTAATAGTGTTTTGTTTGTAATAGACATGTTTTTATACTACGATAAAATTATGGATTTCGCAATGTGTATTAAATTGATCTATTTCAATTAACAAAACAAACTTGGTAATTAATAATAAACTTTTGAATTAACGAAAATTCAAATCATACGACACATACTTTACAACATTTCAAATGTCGCAAACAATGATAATTTTAAACAAGATATGTCGACGAATAAACTTCTTGTTTCGAATAGTGGGTCTATGAATAGCGAATAAGCTAGAGGTAAGCGCTTGTGTTCCTATGAATTTAATAGCATGTACAGCGTGACCACAGTTTAATTTAGCTACGTACACAAAACAATTATTAATCAAAGTGGTTTAGTACCGTCTCTCACAGTGCTCATACTATTGTCACATAACGGCTTACATTCAAATAATGTTCGAGTTCCTAATTACTATAGTTATTGAGGATTTAAAATGGATTTTATGGCTAGAAAACCGTATCAAGCCAATTATAGTAACAGAATTTGGAAACGTAGCGTTTTATACGTTACATATTCTATGGACTCAAGATATTGACTATACAAAATGAATATATGGAGAGAATAAATTTAAGACAAAAGGAAATTTACGATGGTAGCGAAAGTATTTTGGAATATACGCCGCAGTAATAACGTTTAATAACTGTAATAACCGCCTTGTTTATAATAACTTCCACGCCTGTGACAATATATTAGAAGCAAAATTTTTAGAAGTTTTGTTAAAGTACGACCCTTATAAACTTACGATAAGCAGTGGTTTAGGACACAGGTTATATTTAAATTAGTGTCATAAACTAATTTTGAACTTTAAACGGATTCTTTAAAGTTCTAGCACTCATAATGTTAATAAGACGTAAAATGTGGATAAATAAAATCAGAATGTCACAAGTTTAATGTTTTGGTGAGTTGAGAAACAAAGTTTTATGGAATTCATAGCTCTGTTAATTCGTCTTAATAAGTACTTAAAATAAATTAGAATTTTCAAATACATATAACGCCACCTTATAACATTTTAAATTACAATCAAGAAACAATCAATCCATCAATAAGCTGTCATGACAGATCAACACAAAATAATATGAAGATTTATAAAATATGCACTGAAAATGACTTATATAATAGTACTACTTAATTGGAAAAGCGGACGATAGAGATTACTTATCAGCAAAATATCCGAAGAAATTTTGGACACAAAAATAAAAACATCTTTAGTCTTAATTAATAACAATTATTACGCGTTTGAACATCCACAATACATCTATAAATCATCAGTCAAAGTTTCCGACGCATACAAATTACAACTGAAACAGCAAAGTAACAACAACCGATTAATGAAATTGCGCCACGTTCGCAACTGAAATGATCGAATGCCATTGAAGCTAGGATATCCGAATAGACAAACGCCCAGTCTAGATTTGAGAACGATGTTTGCGAGACTTCCCGCCGTTCATAGAATTCTGTACAGATTGCCGGCGAATACCGATTCCTAAAATATGCACAACTCATTCTGTTCGTTATGTATGTGCTCCGTGCCGGTTGCATACATTCGTTTATTTACAAGCAATGGATTGCTGTGACAGTATCTATGATAGAGATTTAGTTTTGATGGCCTCAAGTCAATGGATCAGTTTATATTTTCGTTTGGTGATATTTGTTTTCGATAGTTATCTAAATTATTACCGTAACACTTGTATATTATGGAGTCAAAGATATTTTAAAATTCCATTTGAATTAAATTAATATTATATGCTCCAAATATGCTTAAAACAATATTTTTCGAAGATAGTTTACCGATGCTACGAGCCGGAATTATATATGGCAAAAAATATGCTTAAATAATGTTATCGGCTTTCGATTTTGACACTGGGTATAAAATATCTAATACATGAGATTCACATTACGAAAGGGGTTAAGGAAGAATCCCGCGTGTGGTCTCGACGTAACTTTCAATATCCTGTAATTTCCGACAGAAAATTCTATATGTATTATATTAGAGTTTAAAATAGATCCTAGTATGCGTGACAAAGCGCTATACATGGCGCTTTTAAAGATAAATATTCCACACAATTCCAGCATTTTTAAAGGACATCGAGTTAAATGCAAATGAATAAACATTTTTTTGCTATCGTCGAACGATTGTAGAGAATTATTGGATGTGGAGACAGCTTTGATATCATAAAAATATTACTCATACAGTTTTTCATTCACTATTTGTGCTATTTACTTAATTAAATTTAATATGAAGCATCGAAATTACTTTATGCGTAAGTACATTATGTACCATGCCGGCTATGTCTGACGGACTGACGATGATCGATGGAATAGACAGGTACTGGAAACTGCGGTTAGGTAGATGTATTGTAAGATGCCCTGCTATACAATGACCTGACGACTTGAAAAGGGGGGCGGATACGGACTGCTTCAGACTGGGATGATTAGAGCTCAGTTAGGAAGGTCTACGTTCAAAAGTGGACGGAGACAGGCTGATTGAATGATTGACATTATACACTACAAAGTTCAATTAATCAGAAGTAATTTTGTCTTTTAGCTCATATATATGTAGTAACCACGACGTTATTCTTTCTTGGCTCTTTACATTATATGTATCAATGTATGTTGTAGAAAATAATCTACAACATACATTGTAGGATAGAATGTACGTTACTTCGCCATATTATCCCTCACCAACTTCAATTTATTATATACCTACATATAAAATATCTATAGGTCAACAACCCACTGATCATTTTATAAATGAACATACTTATTTACTTTTACAAAACCTAGTTACCAACAGGCGCTTTTCTCAGCAATCTTATCTAGTTCAGGTATAAAACCCTATGTGGCGTCATAAAAAGTACAAAGCAGCCTTCTTACAATGTTTTCCTTCCTTGTAAGAACATGTCACTTGGATAAAAGCCTTTATCGACGGACAGAGGCGTAAGAAATTCCTGAAGGATAAAACTTTACGTTACTAAAAACACTATCAAAATCTCTACACTATTTAAAATATATTAAAAATATGAATTACATCCCGTCTATGAAGTCGCAAGTAATGAGAATAGCAATACTTCCCTGAAACAAATTATTGCGTACAAATGAATATTCTAAACTCAAAACAAATATTACGAGCTAAGAAGTTAATAAATCAATATAGTCCATTATTACCACTTGAAAATTCATTTGCATTACAATATTAGTCATTCCAATGTGACTAACACAATGGACCAAACACTTTATGGTAGTAATAGAACGTTTAACATTAAAAACAAATTCTGAGAATCTTAAGAGTAAAATCGCCTTTAGCCTTCGTAGGAATATTGATGAATATTATAAATTCGTTTCATATAGACGTATCTTTTAATATTTGAATCAAGTAAATCGGTAAAATGTATTTTAATACTGAGCAGTAAGGTCTCAGATTATTCTTTAAAAAAATAACGCAATTAACAGTATGTTTAAACAGTTCGTGGTAGTGGTAGGTGTTTCTATTTATATACTTAAATGGAACGAAAATACGAATGAATTTTATTTGATCAACCAACGAATCAAGACAAACACAATAGTAACTTGAACAGTATTAAAATAACGACACAAATAGTAACTCTTGTATACAACTGTTGTATTATTCTGGACGTTAACAACACAGGGAATATGGTTAACGAAGCCACATAAGTTTTAAGTGGCCTCCGGGGTTCCCAAGTTTCCTCCGTCCGTTTATCCACAACAAAGTTATTTGTTAGACTGTCTACCTAAACGTTGGTGCCTACCCAACTTGAATGCCGTATTAGAGTGAGAGTTAAAAAATATCAGAAAACAGAACTCACGTCAATATTCCTATCAGATTAAATTTTCAATGTACCTTATTTTTTATTGAATAAAAATCTAAAACAATTTATTTTTAAATAATTTTATAACTCGCACGAACGAAAATTGCCGTTCCACGTACACATAAGTTCATATTAATGAGTGGTCCGCCACGGAGATTGCGTGAGCCTCCGAAAACGTCGACTCGAGCACATTTCTAATTAATTACAGAGGTAGACATTCCGTACACACATTGTTATATTATTGGGTAGCGTGGAACGTTCTCGCAATAATGCTGCCAGGGAAAAACTCATCATGATGTGAAACTACTAAAACATACCTATGTACAATCATTATTTTGTCTTGTGATGGTATAAGGTACATTTAACTAAAACCTAAATCTTTAAAATATTGATATTACAAATATAAATCCTTCTCTTTATAAATTTTCTACCCTCAACATAAAAGTTAGTTTTATTTTAAAGTGTAACTTGGTACAATTATTAGGAAATAACTCATATCCTTTTTATCCTAGAAAAGTAATATATCCTTAAGACTTTCAACCCGCGAATCTTTTATATTATATTATAAATTAATTAAAATTTAATAAGAGTATCATCCTTTTATTTGATATAATAAATATAAGACTTGTAAGTTTTGGTCAAATTATGATCATATATTTAACTTACAAATACGCAGATATATCAAAATTAAAATGTAATGAAATGTGTGATAAACATCATATGGAGTAATAGTACTTACTACCCTTTAGTATCATAGTACCTACGGACCCAATTCAGAAAATTCTTTTACTACTAAGGACGAGTAACATACATTTTACTTTAGGAAAGTGATTTAGGCTAACATATTCTACCTACATGTTCGTAAAGCTAGTTTAAATAAATCAGCACTTAAATCGAATCTTTATTGTCTAATTTTGGAACAGTAACTGGTAATATAATTTAATTCTACAAAAACCAACCCTATTGGATGTACACATACTTAATTTCGGAAGTTCCATTTACGTGTGTGGGTTTCCTTGCGATACAAACTCTTATCGATTCCAAAGACGCAGCTCGCCAATATTTAAACTAGTAATAGTACGTTACACTGAACGTCGTACACAAGCAATATTCAAGCGGAGTACCGTACAAAATGACTTCTAAACGTACTTGCACAGTTTGTTACGTAGTTGGCTGCGCTGTCTTCAATTGTGGAACTAGTTTTAGCAGTTTCACCTATCAGTAACAGGGAAACAGACTTTCGTGACAACCGACGCGCTAACCCGATGCCGTGCCTCGGGTTAGATTCAAAGCGTCTTCAAAGAGGTTTGGCGCGTAAGCGATCCAGAGTATGAAGGTTCGTTTGGTTCTAAAGTTAATGTGTACTGTTCTCGTGTTCAAATGTCGTTAAATCGAATTCGATGTTTCAAAACGTATTGGATTTTATTGGACTCTATTGTGTTCATGTTTTTAGTACGTCTTGTACAAGCTATTACATGTAATTAAACTTTTAATAGCTATATAGATAGTAAATTGTCACGTCGAAAAACATTTTTGTATACTTGGTACATATTTGATTCGGGCATGCGTGTAGGGAGACCCAAAAGTCCCACATTGCTTCCCTACCATACCATCTGGTATATGCCTCAATTATGTTTTAGAAACAATGAGCATATTGAGTTCATTAACTGAATAATACTAAATCAGATGATTAAATGGCCTAGAATTATAGAGGATTAAAAATTGCAAGATATAAACTCACGGTGCTAATATTTAAAGTTCATATTTGCCTGAAAGTACAGCGGGCAGTATCCAAAAGAGTATTTTAATATGCATCTTCAAATATTTATATCGCAAAGAGCAAAGAGATATTTCCATATTGGGTTGAACGGCGACATGGGAACAAAATCCTTTAGAAGAGCGTATAAAAGACGGCCTCCGTCGCTTGTTGTCATCCAACCCTTCTCAAGATCGTTAAGAGACGTGTACAGCTTATAAAATGTAAAAAAAAATGTTCTTTGTATAACAGCGATATTCAGAAGGGTGACAGAGACAAACGTTCATACTTTTAACGTTTAATCATAGACAACCGCAATTACAGGGTCGTATTTCGACTATTCGTAATGGCTGAATGCCAAATATAGCACATAACAAATTTGAGTTGTTTTTATTTGGTCCATCGCGTACTATACGGATGTTGTATTTGTGTTATTAGTTGCAAAATCACTCTAAATCTTTGACATTACTTGTTTTTTATACTTGCCCGACAGTGTGACGCCAATGCATCTGATTGTAAGTGGAGTGGGATTCATTCGAATGTCGACTAACGAGAGATGATTACCACTCAACAGTCGACACAATTATGCCGGTGTGTTGGAATCGGATATACACAGGCTGATACCAGAACGCAACATACTTACGTGGGCCACTATGGCGGGTTTTAACACCTGGTGTACCGTGGTTGATATCTGGGCGGATTAAAATATATCCTATCTCAGCATACAACAGCATGACGTCATTAATTGATTTAATAATTTATGAATACTTCTTACATTTATTTAATTCCACACGAATGGGGTTAAGAAGCCATAATCCGGTTGCTGTAGTTACGTTTTCTTTAAGAAAGATCTTGAAGTTTTGTTAAAGAAAAAACAAGCACACCGCTCTGAATAAATAGTACATTTTGCAGCATTTAACATTTACTAGCAAAATAAAGAAAAAAAAACCTTTTTTAACTCCACAGCAAACTATTCTAAAGGCCACTAACAAACGGGAACTTGAGTGCAAGATTATTAAACCGTTTGAGTTTAGTGAGTGTAGAGCGAAGTTTCTGCTTAAGTACGTACCTGATGCAAGCGAACTTCAACCATAATTGGCAATGAAATTAATATTTATTTGTTGAATAGATCAGAGGCGACTATTATCCTTGAGGTCGGTATTAGTTTTTGTAAGTGGTAGCCATGCTTTAATTTAATAAATTGCCTAATCCGTTTTTCTCCTGAAAATTCATTTGGTGATTTGGGTCTTAGCATCGTGTGACCTACGAGGTTTGTTCACCACTTGTTACAAAAAAATACCTACAATATATTTATTCTATCTTATCAAGTACTTCTAATCTTACTAATATTACAAATACAAATGTTTGGAAAAATGTTTGGGTGTCTACTAGAAGTAAACGCAGAAACCGCCGAATTTAAACTTTTGACAAAAAATATGCATTTGAAAACGATAATATAGGCTACTATTCATCCTATTATGATTGGTACTATAATTTGGATTCGTGGAAATTTTGAAAATTTTAATCTGATTTTTTAATAGATGTCGCTGGCATCGTACAGATATTACTGTGTATTGCCTCAGTGCTTTAAAAACTTTTGTAGCTGGTAAGACTTCACTGACCGAAGTCGTCGGCAATACATAGTGTCTTGTAAATTGAACTTTTCAACTTGCTTGCGATTTCTATTTATTTCATATTTCGTATAGCATAAATCACTTATATGTTGCAGTCGAGATGCTGCTTATTGAATTCATATCAAATAGCATCCCTGTCGGATAAACTCAGGTATTCAAAGCGTAGGCACTCGGTATACCTAATATAGCTACTGTAAAATGTATGACTATGCAAAAATCTTTTACTGAGGAATATTAAAATGTCAAATGGCAATCGTGAACAGCCGAATTGCTCGATGCGACGAAGCGGAGCGGAAAATTGATTTCCTGCAGAACATATCATTTTCATTTATGAAGATTAATGACGTCATCAACAATGCCGTTCCGATTCTAGCGTTATTAAATTACAAGTCCTCGGTTACGCAACTTTTCACATACCCTCAATACTGTGAGGTAATTGTACAACCATTATGTCATTGTTAAAATAAATGAACCACTTCTGTCTACCGCAATTCAATTCGCGATTTATTTTCAAAACCACTTTTGGTATATCACAGCGTTCCCATTTATATTCGAGACTTTAGCCGTACTAATTTTGACTTCTTCAGCATAAAGAGTCAAGGAAAAGAGATAAGTTTCTCTGACCTTGACATTTCATAAGAAAACACTTGAGCCGCCCGATTTAACTACAAAATTAGCACAGCGGGCGTCCCCGGTAGATTGAACCGTAGATCGAAGCTGTCAAAATCTTTCTCATCGGGGGTAAAGTTAGGCATGTAACAGACAAATGGGGTAACTTGGCCCGTCTGAGAGACGGTTAAACTTGTCCAATCCTGTCCGCACTGTAATCGATTAATCCTAAACTTTGCGGATTTTCAAAACAACGCTCTTGTGAGCATAGTAATAGAAAACAGGGTCAACCTACGACTAGTCAATATACAATAACTACTTTTTGCCTACAACTCCGCTTGCGTGAAAATGTTTTTCCGAGATTATAGGTAACCTAAAGCATTTAGAAGTAGGTAATGTAGCATAAGTAGTATGTAAAAAATCGGTTTCGTTGTTGCTGGGATTAACACGTTCAAACATACAAACCCTTCAGTTTTATATATTAGTATATATAAACTCTAGTTCAATGAAATAAATATATTCGAGGGTCAAAGGTCGACATGAGTTAAGGCAGTTCCCGTTCGTCGGCGGCAATGTAATTACCTTTGTTCTCCTTCAATTTAGCCATATTGGTATAGTCATTTTTTTAAACAATTGGTATCTTATAAAACATCGTGAGGAAACCTGCATAGCATACCTGAGATGTTCTCTATGGGAATTTCGAGGGTGTGTGAAGTCTACCAATCCTCACTAGGCCAGCGTGGTGGACTAAGGGCTAATCCCTCTCAGTAGTAGAGGAGGCCCGTGCCCAAAAGTGGGACAGTATATAATACAGGGCTGATAATGATGATGGTATCTTATAATAATCTCTATAATTTTTCTTCTGAACTGAACAAAATCAATACTATATATTTAAAATTTACCACTATTAGGTAGGTAATCGTAGTTTTATATATCGATATGTATGTAAGTAACGGAATTACTGATGACTATATAGATGGTGTAATATTGACGAAAACATCTTGAACACTTTTGTGGAATACTTCCCATGAAAAAAATAATAGAGCAAGAAAAAACCTAATGTATTTCCACGTACTAACGAGCGCAGACAGGCTGACAATTCGGTATTCTCTAGAATTCGTCCAATACAATAATAAAAATCTATATGATAATATTAACACGTGGACTTTAATAAAAGTATGCCTCTTGCGTGTTGTTAATTATTTATTTATTAATAAGAGTCCGCCCATCATCATTTATTTAGAAAATTGAGTTTTGCATAAACTACTTGCGTTATAATACTAAGCTTCATCGATAAGCTTTATATTTTAAGCTCATGGATTATTTATTAATATTCGCAACCTATCGATTCAATGCGTATCAACAGTGGATATTCAGAATTATATAAAGGTAAACATATGCTCACGCCTTATCCCTTGTTGGTTAGGCGGAGGGTAACACGTTACGCCGGGCATATACCCGTCCTGTGATATAATAGAGGTCGAACCTATCACTATACATAACACAAATTTCGATCCCAAACTCAGGCATTGTTTTTTAACTCAAAAACTGACAGTAGACATTAAAATCTGTTAAATAAATATGTAACATCAAAACACACTTAACTATAATTTTTATTGGCATGGCGGCTGTCAAGTAACGGGACGTGAAGGAAAAGACAAAGCCGACGGTAAAAGGGTTTTATTTTTTATACGTTCGAAAATGGATCTCGGTAGCGCCATCTAGTAGGGATCGTGACGAGTGACAGGCACACGTAGCATACCGCTTGCCGGCATTCAGACTACGTATATTGGATAGTAATCACGCTCTCAGTTCGGTATGATGCGACTTTATAAACTTTTTCAGATTATGGTTGTTGGATGGCTACGAGGAAATACAGCAATACCAGCCTTTTTCACACAGAGCAATGTGATAAACGCTGGTAAGCCTAACAAAAAAAAAACATATCTCTCTACAACTACATTGTAGAAATGTATACACACATTTATAGTACTCTGTTTTTTCTTAGAATTATACACTGTGTAGTTATTTCTTATTTATATTTATTGTATTTCCTGCGATTGTGTTCCACAAAGAAAACACTTTTATTAAATAAATATCATTTGTTCACACGTAACACCACCTAAACAGTCGTAGCGTAATAATAAGCAACACCATTGTTTTTCCTTTTACCGCATTGGATTGTAGTAATGAGGAAACAAAAACCAACTTTAAGCTCATAAGCTTAAAACACATCTTTGTTGGAGTTCATAAGGAAAACATGAAATATAAAATATAAAGTAAAATAGAGAGGAAAAACGGGCGGATTCTCACCGACTGTGTTCAAAAAGAAAACTAAAAGCATGAATCGATGAGTCAAAAGAGTATAGGAATGCAGGAAATTAGTAATGCAAGAATTTACTAGGACAGTCTCGCGAGTTTTAGTATCTACCTTAATAGGTTTTGGCTATATTAGTTTTAATCGTCAAATAGACATAGTAATTACTGGGCTCAACTTTTGATATCTTAGACTAATATCTACAGCGCACTAGCGGCTGGCCGCACGACATTTTTTGAACGAAAGTGGTTAATAACAATGATTAGCGGCTCGTCATCAACCGCCTCGGTTGAATGATACGTTCGCATCCCATCCGCGCATAACTTGAGGCTTGCTACGAACGTTTTTCTGTAGCACTGACTATTGCAGCAGAGACGATATGGTAAGCCGGATACAGCATATTTCTTTGCGGCCACCCGCAGCAGCACAAATTGCCAACCACTTATGCATTGTATGTTTAGGGTGAGGAGCGCAGTCTCTGCTCAAACTTTTTTTTTTTTTGTGTTTCGAAGTTTAAATTTTCTTGTTACTATGTTCAGCCAGTTACGCATCTCATCATCCAATCGAAAAAAAATATAAAATAACTTCAATCATTTACATTTATCTACCAATTCAGGACTTACTGTGCATGATTTTTTTTATAAATAAAGAGTTTTTTTCCTTTTGCCCGGAACAATTCTTTCAGATGAAACAATAAAATATCCAGCCAAGATAAACAATTATTTATTTTGCGAAAACGGTGTAATTACGGTGTTTTATTTTGCCCAATATTTCAGAGGATAAAAGTCGAACACACTACGAGTATTTCATTGCAAGATATCAGCAAAAAAGTGGCTGGACACATTGAGGTAAAAATCTTAAAACTTTACTTTTAGTAACGATTACACGACTGGTTATATAGAAAATTAAAAGAAAATGCATTTAACTTTTGAGTCCGCCTGTACGCTTCATTTATATATTCTAAAATGTTTCCGAGAGAAAAATCCCACGAACCGAAAATTAAACTTTTGGCGTCACGATTCACTACCACTACACCACTACGTTCGTATTGACACAAAAAAATCTATTCGCAAGCCAACCCCAATACGGCTTTTCATATACCAACAAAAAAAACACACACATTTGGCAAAAATATTTCCACTTCATGCCGTTCCATTGCGTTTGATTTTTATCGATACACACATGAGTGATGGTGATATATGACTGCAGGTCAAAGAAAAAAGTATTCCGACCGCACGAGCTCACGCGTACCAACAGCAGCTATCCATTTGACCAGAAAATTGAATCCTGGTTGTTATTTCGTGCAGAGAGATTAATTAAAACGGAACGGGGACCATGTTGTAAATCAAACGAGGCGGTTCTTACGTTATGTAATTTATGTCTAAAATAACAATAGATTCGGCAGCTTCGAGATTAAATAGCAAAGTAGGTCAACTTTATAATACGTATGTAAACATATTCCCCTGTGGGAGAACCTTCGCTGTAAACACTAAATGTGTTTGAATAAATATTAATATTGTTTAAAATTGAAATGAGAGACGTCGAGCGTTATTAATAATATTTGAAAGAGATTTTTTTATTAATTACATGGATTTAAATACCAGATGGAATACATTTTTCATGCTAAAATAAGCACAACACCAATAAATTAACTAAATCAAATAGGTATGAAAACAATACAATTGAACCGGCTAAAATAGGCCTATGAATTTTGAGATAACCTATATAGGGCTCGTTCCAGAAATGTCAAGAAGATTCTGTTCGTTTCGCATAACACGAGGCACTCGATCAAATACGCAGTAATACGAACACAGCAAAATTTTCCCTCCATAAGACTTCCCGTCGAATTTAAGAATGTATGTATTTATATTAAACCTTGATGTCGGAAAACCCACATTAAGGGCAACGTCTATTATCCGCGTGAATAATTTCAACTGCAACAAGCCATTATCTGGAACGAAAACAACGTAATGTTTCGCGTCGAACGATATTATAGTAAATTCTATTTAATTAAGACGGGATGAAGCGGCACGATAAAAACCTTATTCCTTATCGTAACGATAAACTTGTTATAAAAACAAAGGGGGGCTATAAATGAGGCAGTGAAATTTCATTGGAGACTACGGGAGAATTTGAGACTTTGACTCGCATGCCACCAGAACAAAAGACGCCCATGGCAGCGAGCCCTACGAATGGCAAAACAAGGACAAGGAATTTTAATAAAATCCTTATTATCTATTCACGGCGGCAGTTACGTTCTTTTACGAGCTAAACGGCACCGGGTAAGTTTGGTGGCGGGATCGCTTCACGCTTTCTTGTCGCAACTTCGCTAATATCTTTAGGAACGTTCAACCGGTCTTAATTGTTGAACAGAACAACTTTATAGCATACCGTGTGGATGCTATCGGGCTCTGATAGAATCCATACGGTATTAGCTTGATTTAGAATTTACGCTTGAGAAATTAGCATGTGCTCCCAGGTGTGTTGTGGCTTCCACCGTCGGTTACGTCAATTAACACGCATAGTTAATGTTGAGAAATACTCGTTATAAAGTATGTGAATGCTAGATATCAATATAGGATTATAAAAAAATGCTTTTATATTTTATATTATTTATCAATTAATAACAATGCTCATAGAACTTAATTTAACAGGTGGTAAACCTAGTCCTGTCCGTTGAGTTTCAGCGTACTTGATGAAGTATTGTATATGTGACTTACAAGTGATAATTCAGAAGATGTAGATACATATACAACACATTTTCGTATTATTTTTATACGTACTCAGCAAAGCGACCCTACTACACCTGATATGTGGAGTGGAATTGAATAGAATGTCAACTCACGACAGGTAATTAACCCTCAGCAGTTGTCACAATTGTGGCGGCCTATTGAAACCTTACACAGACTGATTCCGGAGCAACACACTTACGTGAGCAACTGTGGCGGGTTTTAACACCTTGTGTACGTTGGTCGCGGAGATAAAATATATCCTGCCAGCAAGAAACACTTACCAGAAACTTAAAAAAATAAAAAATTAAATATGTTACATCGTTACATTTTCCTACACATCATTTCAAAGCAACAAACGACGAAGAGTTCTGTTATAAAATTGAGGTTAAATTACAAATGTTTTCTGCTTTTATCCAAAAACCTAAAATTGCGGGCACCGAGCCATCGTGCAATAAGTGTTTAACATTTCCTGTGTAGCAACATTACAGATCCTATCTTTCAAAGGATTACCATGTCAGAGCACTGCAAAGGATATACACGTACGTGGTACATGAAATGGTTTCCGTGATTAGACTACTTTCAAAGCGAAGTCCGGGTTTTACGAAGCGACCACTAATATCAAGTAATAGCTGTAGCGATGAAAAAGAAGACCGTCTATACAATCATAATTAGATTTGCAGGACACTTTACGAAGTTCTGCGATATCGCAATCTTTTATAAGTAATACCGTTTAATGATCTTGATTAAATTAGATGTGAGCAAAATCTGGATACTTATATTTTTGTTTTATATTAACTTATGTATTTTTTATGTAATGATTTAAGTTGTGTTTTTGTTATTGTAGCTGTTACCTTTGAGAATCGTGTAATATTCTAAAAAATAAATATATATTTAATAACCAGATGTTGCTCGTGGCTTCATCCGTGTGAAAGGCCTCTCCCGCTACATACCTAAACCACTGTACCGATCGAAACAAAAATCAAACATTTTCACAACAAAATTATCGGGACAAAAGTAGCTTATAATATGATTCCAGGTCATGGTCTACTCATGTGCCAAATTTCATGCAACTACATTACGCGATTTTTGCGACGACATCTAACAAATATCCACACGTTTTTACAAACATTTGTATTTATATAAGTACGATGTAAGTGAAAGATTGCTGAAGAAAGTACTTGTCTTTTTATTCTTCCACAGACATACACGTGTGACCACGCGGGTAACAAGTATACCCGAATATTCTTCCAGTAAAATAAAACAGAAGGTAAGCAGGACAACACGATAAATGACAAATTGTCGAGCAAAATTCGCTTCGTGTTTGGGCGGATGTCCCCATTTGTCATTGTCATAATATTCCACCAAATATAAACACATTTCACGCATAAAACCAATTTTGATGTCAGAGGCTAAAAATTAAAAGAAAAACAATTTTTTCGACGCACAAGCCTTTCGGAAGTCCTCCGGCTTTCACAGCTATCGCGTTACTGTTATTAATCAAAGGGAACGATTTTCTATTGTTTACCGGGAATTGTATTTTTCTCAAAAGGAAATTGAAACTTCCAAAGACAATATTTCTTGTCAAAAATATTTAGTTAAAATCAAACAAAGACAGACCCGTTTCAGGAAAATAATTTTCTTTTCAATTCAAACACAAATAACAGTAGAAATTGTATCAATATTAATTAAAGATTACTGTAAAAATACTTAATACAATATAGGGCCAGACACGTACGATTTTAATTTTTGACGTATGTTAACTTTTCCTACGACAAAATGTTAAAACATATTAGTACAATAATATATTAATATCACACTGTGTCACCCCTTACATTTTTCAATAAAAAAATATGTAAGTATTTACCATTCCCCATTATAACACCTATTTTAATACCATTAATAAACTGACAGATAAAACCGTGCACCCAATTCCAAAAACGTCAAAGATAAACTTATAAAGAGAAATTTAGGGTACGTACACACTTCGACCTGTGCTCTTAGATTGGAATAAATTTTTGATTACGGCCGACGGTTCATTGGTATTCTTTGCAGGCGGGGCCGATACGACCTTCGGGCCGGCTCTGTACTTAGTGGTAATTTACAGTTTAATTACTGGTTCCCGGGTGTCGGCTTGGGTGGAGCACAGCGCTTCTCTGAATACATAAGCCGTATTATTAACAACTACTTATCGTGGGGAATCGTTGTCCGCTTTCTTGGTAGACGCTGCTAAAGTTAATTTGTATCTTATTTCCTCTTATTAAAAGCTGTTGTGTAATAATTTTACAAAACTTGCAACAAGTTAACGCAAGATGAATTATAACATTTGGTACAAAGGAGAGTTCCATCGGAGTGTCCCGTTGCTACCTGTAAGCTGAATTTACAGTGAACACAGGACGTCGCAGAGCAATAAAACTCCGCGTCCCAGAGATAGCCAAGTTTATATCGTCCACGGAACTGAGAGAGTAAATGCCAGTAAACCTTACAGACTTAGAAATACAAACCAGTTGTTATTTCTAACCTTGTCATGTATAAACAAAAATGTGAGCTGCTTCGAGGTATAAGCCACGTATTTGTGTTGAGGATTTTCTGGTTTTGTTCTGTATTGCCGAGTTTTAAGATACACGATACCTTTTTATTATCTTATATTGATATTAAATATTTGTTGTTTTTATGCAACTATACATGGAACTTAAACGTTTTCCGTTTAATTTTATAACTTACAGTTCAATAGATTTCATATCGCGATATCATTTATAATACGAATACTACGTAGAAATGTTCTAGAAAATAATGGTAAGTATTAGTTTATTATAAAAGGTGGAACTTCATCATTACTATCCAAGATTTTACAAGTATCTTCAGTTATTAACGTTCATATTTAACGTTACGTATTAAGATTTTATTGAAAAAGCTTATAATAAAAATCATATAATCCAAATGAGACCTGCAGATCTAAAAGTAAATTTAATGTTTAACGAAACAGTACGGTCTTCAAAACCATGAACTATGAAGTATAAAATAAGATGTAATTTACTTTATTATATGATTTGTACCCTTTCAATTAAAACATCCTTAGCTTCTATAAAAATACGATGGTCGCTGAAAAATATTTTAAATATATTAATAAAAAGGATTGAAATTATTAATAAAAATTTTGAACCATTCGCAACAGTTCACAAATATGCCAACTCTTAAAAGTCAAGAAAATGGTAATTTTAAAATATTTTTGATACTTGAAGACGGCGGGCGCCCGCTGTGTACTTAGATGAAATTGGATGTTAAAACTAACCGATAAAAGAATAGATAGGTGAGTAGCAAGCAGGTCCCACGACGCCTGTAACGATCGAATATCATTTTACAGTTATTAAGCTCATAATATTATCATCTTTTTAGAGTGCTGTTGTGGGATTTTTGGCGAAGCTGTGAATTTTCTAGCGATATCAAAGTGAATAATTGAGATATTTTTTTTCTACGTTATCGATACGGTTTCCCTAGCAGACAATTACAGAATACTAATAATTAAACGGTATTATATAGATTAAATATATATATGCCAACAAAACCACCAACGTCCTTGACTATAAAAATAAAAACATGATACCCGAAATTTTATTAAGAACTACGCACGAAGTAACGACTGGAAAACTACAAAATAAAATAAGTGCAGTATTCTGCAACCCGTTTCTATTTTTATATGGTTTCCTCTTAGCCAAAATTTGACAATTGGATCATCAAGCTAACCCTTGATAAAATTGATCTATTCAAATAAATTAACTGACTATCATGTGCAGTTCAGTTCATATTATTTATATCAGTGGCTGGTTCCTTAATAACAACAATATTAGGGAGATGCGATTATAAACCCAATTAAAAAACCTAATATATAGTACTTTTAGAAGATACTAGTAATTATACATTTATCGATAGATGCTTTTTATTTCATTGAACTCTCAAATGGAAATGAAGTGCACTATAATCTTGTAGTCAAAGAGAGATTTGTTCGAGGCGTATTGAAAGGCAAAGTTAAATGAAGAAAACTTGCTAAACTAGTTAAATGAGGAAGCGATCCGAGCCGTGCACGGGTGACTTTGAAAAATCGTCACCAATAAGTCTCGTTGCGCATTCGCTCCGATCGTACGTCACTGTCGTCGACGGTCGACTGTCCGTCGCAGCCAATAAACGCCAGACGATACGTGCATCCAATTGCCACATTATCCAATACTCAATATGTGACGGAATTTACTTAGTTTGAAAATGTAAAAATGGCTCCGAACACTCCAGCGGATTATTTGTTTTCGACAGTGAAATGTAATTTTGTTTGGAGAATATGTTGCTTAATACAACAAAATGTATTTTCGAGGGGTAATTTAATGAAACGACTGATTTGAATCGTGTGTTTCATTTATAAAACCACTCTAATTTCTATATAATTTAATGGATCAACAAAAAGGAACTAGTTCTTAACTAATGCAGGCTTGCCAAATTTAAACATTAAGTGAGCGAGCTTGGGTAAATGTAGATAATTGTGTAAGATAAGTTGGGAATTAGTGTTCAAGACGAAGTATTAGGTAAAATTATTAGAAGTTCTGCTAGAAATTTCTGAAAGTAAGCGCATGGAGGTCGAGTTATGCAATTATTTTAGTCGAAATGTAAACTTTATTTTAGTGAATTTAAAGTTTGAAATAGTTTAAACTGTTCCACAAATATTACAGACGTCTATGTAAATGAATGGTATACAGTAAAAAAAAGTATCTAGAATTACTTATTAAACAAATGAAATAATATGAATTGTACAGCTAAAAGTCTAAAGGTTACATAAATTATTACTTAAAACCAATTTATACTTAAACATCATCTCATAAACACGCCATTGCTTGAATGTAAAAGAAATTAGAAATAAAAACATTGAATATTAATTAAATCAATACCTGAAGGTCATCGTCGCACAGCAGAGCAGACTAATGAAAATTTTACACAAAGAAATTCTAATACTATTGAAGAACGAAAATGAAATTACTGTGAGCTATTCATATGTTTGACAATTCGCTTATCGAATTCGAAAAGTCATTGTATTTTAAGGGCATCCAATTTTACTTGAGAATTTATTTTTAAAGAAAACCTGAATGGAATTGTGTTGGATTTATAGATGCTGTTATTTAGCGCAAAATGTATTGTCAAATGTATTTACTTATTTATAAAGAATACGTATGAATAAATCACATTTAGGAATATTATGTACAAATGTAATATTCCGTAAATAATAATATAAAAAGTAACGAGAGCCGAACTTACAAAAAGACACATAATAAAGCCTTTATAAAATGGAGTTGGTGTTCAAAGGTCTTCTGTTAAGAGACAATGGCATTTTAGCAAAAGCTAGGAATTGCCGGAGTTAGCATACATAATGTGCTTGGACAAAGCAAGATTTATTTGAGGTGCCGGCACGCCGGCGGCACAACGATCCATGCAGCTCACGGCTCCGTAGCTTAGTCCCCACTTATAGATATAGGATGGGTAATTTGCGTAATAAAACGTTGCAGGAAACGGAGATTACGTTGTATATTTCCGTGCCGTGTAAATAACGTTCCAAAGGCATTTGCTGCAATGCAAAAAATGTAGATGAATCCCGCGCGGGTTTTACAGGGTTTCATAAGTGTCTACGGTGAAATATTTTCTCGTATTGTTTATATTTAAAATGGATTTGTGTATTCTTGCATGTGGGTCAGGTTTTAATTGTGGTTATTATTTCGTTTCTCTACATGTCTTTTGACGCTATGATTTAGGGTCGACGCTAAGAGTTTTAAAAATGTATCCCTTAAAGTATTTGATTTATTTATTTCTTGGAAATATCACCTGGAGTGAACCAAAGAAAAATATAAAAATGCTCGACTTGGGTATCAAACCCGAGACGTCAAATATCGCACTATACACAGTTCCGTCCTAAATATTTCGTTATTACACTAGCGGGGCGTTCATTATTGTGGTTATTGTTTATCTACCAAAATTGCATTTTAGAGTATCTTCGCTCTACCTGCTGGAGTATGAATAATTAATGTGAAGCAGCTTCCAAATAAATGCCTTCACTAGTAGCTACGGAATTAATAATAGGTACCGAAGTACTAAAATATACGAATACGATTATTGTACTAAAGATAATAATTTCTGACTAACGTAATATAAGAGATTTGTTAAATAGTTTATATTGAAGTTTGAATATACAAATTTCAACAACTAGTGTAATAAATTACTATCACGTTTAAATAATAGACATTTATACGTTAAATAAAATACTTATTACAAAGCGGAATGTATTGAGGGCGGTACAATAAATTATTAAATTAAGCACTTATTCTACCGTTTCGTGAAATTGTTGTATCTGAAATTGCTTATTCCAAAACCAAATTAATGTTTACATTCTAAGTTCGTTCTTGTATAATTTAAATACTGAAATTGTAAATGTCTAAGCGGCTTACAAGCTTCGAAGGTAAGACCTATTTAATGTAACGAGTATCATAGCCATTAATTGCAGCCACTGGGTACTTTAAAGGTTGTATATTGTCATTTATAAGTAGGTATTCTGTAGCCATTATATTTATTTCTATTCTAGCATTTGATGACATTCAGACAGATTAGAAAATTTAATATTTGTCCAAGTTTCAGCCAATGAGATTAAGGGCTGGGGGGAGGGAGGGTTGCTGGTTTGATATATCTATCTTTCCTATACCCAGTACCACGTCATAACAGTTATACACATTTCTCTGGTAGGTAGGGTGTTCTTAACCAATGCCGAATATCGCTTCGCAAAATATAATATTAATTTGCCCTATGCCTTTATTGAAACGAGGATTCATATCATTTTTACACAATTCAAACTTTGCAGACGATATATTTTGAACATGAATAAAGTTTACGACTTCATTTCAAATTTGTAACCAATAAAACTTGTTTCGCTTGTATAGCAGTAGGTGGATTGGGCAGTGAGCGCGGAAGCCCACGCAAACAGCACGGGACAAAGCTCTTAGACAAACACCACGATCTATCGGCGGCACACGATATTGCTGTCTACCCAAAAAGGGGTAAAAATTCGGTAGCGTCAAATTTGCTATCCAAAGTACATTTTGTTAGTCTGAGTTTTATTTAGCACGACAAATCTTTGTAAAAATGCAGATAAGTAAAACCTTATATCTACGGCCGCGTTCAAAACACATAGTTACAGCCTTCATTACTTATTTCAATTTATATTACAAAAAATAACAATAAAAAATGATCTCTTAGCTACAGGGCAAAAAATATTAAATTTCTTTTCTTTGTTGTTCTTTAAGCAGCTGCCTTTGTTTCCCAAGTCGGTTTCTTCCGAAAGTCGTCGCTTCCTGAACTTTTTGATTTATGAAGTTCACCCCCGTTTCACACATTCGCTATCGTCCACCATTTGGTAACAATGGCAAGATAATGCCTTAAAACTTTAAAACGTGTTTTCGATTATGCCTCGTGAACAAGTGTTCGAGAGTTATGAATAAAACCTTTTATATTGCCAGCAATTTCTTATTCGAAAAATAACGCATTATGTCGGAGTCTGGTAATAGACTTTTAGATAACTAGCCTGTGTACGCAGATCCGTCCGTTTTATGTTATCGAAATAGAAAAAAGTCTCAACATTTACAAAGACGATCCTATTATAGAACGAATATTCAGAATCGGAGGAAAAAGTCTATTACGTTCGAAAAACAAGCAATGTCTTTGTAATTTTTGCCCAGAATAGGAATGAAAATATTTTTTTAATTATTAATATTACTCCTGTATTATAATTTATAGTTTATTACAAAAACATTTGCTCCATTGCTGGACAGGGGTTACTTGACTATAATTGGGAAAAGAAAGATACAATCTCCAGTGTCCTCGAAGCTAGTCCTTGAATGAATATCAAAGCAACAAAGTTTTATTAAAACAAACACCAATTTCAATTTACCAGCAGATCGCCACTTATTTTTTACGCGTAGCTGGAGTTCGGAGATCCCAAACAATAAACAAGTTATACGAGCCATCCTCGGAGCTGGTTAGTTCAGACATTATTCGGGGATAATCTAAACAAATGCGAAGTATATACGATCGGAAGACGCTCAATCAGACTTTAAGGCGATATAACTCGCTCTGATGTCGTAACTTTATATTCGCTGAGCTGAAATTCCACCGAGTTTACGTATTATGCATACGATGTTTGAACGGGAGGTCTACAAACCCCTACATATCTGGAACGTGGGGATTAACTAGACATCAATATCGAAGTATTAATCTTTATTTCATAAGGATTCTTTGTCTCGCTTAAAGGCTTCTAAAACCCTCTATCAAGGTAAAACGAATTCGTATTTAGCCAAATGTATTTTTTATTACATATCTTGGAAAATAATTTAATAACAATGATAGATTTCGTACGAAATAATTACATGATTGTAGGTATAATGCTTTTATTTGCCTCATGGTTGAACTAGTTTCTTTTTTATTGCACTTGAATGAGACAATCGTGCTGATTACCTGGTCTTAATGATACGACCGCCTTAAACAGTAGTAACACAATGTAGTTGCAACGTCTAGCTTGCCAGTATCCCATCAGCTAAGATACTTCGATAATAACTGCATCGTTGCGCAAGGAGAAAAAGAAAACACAATTTTATATTTTTTCCACGCTCGCAAATACTCTTAACTTGGCGAAGAAAACAATGAAACATTTAAAAGATGTAAATTATGCATGAGGGATAAATTATGTGCCGCTTCCTTCTTGGAAAAATATAAATATTCCACGCATTTGAAAATACTCCATTTTGATTTAAAAGTATTTTATTACGTTACCAGATCGCGTGGTATCAACTTTGTACCTTTTGGAGTTGTTAGTTTTATTGGACTTCTATGTTATGCAGACGCCTGTACGTTCTTACTTCATGAAATTTTCAAAACTACACTTCGGTCAACATTTACAGTGTTACTAATACGAGGGTTACTAGAAATTTTAACCCAATTTTGTAATACAATACATACATTTCTAAATTAAAGGTGAGTAAATAAAAAATTACTGGCGGTAGAATATTATATCCGCTCGGAGATTAACCACCGTACAAAAGGTGTTAAAACCGGCCGTAGTGGCCTATATAAGTGTGTCGCGTTTCGGGATCAGCCTGTGTATATCCAGTTGTAACAGGCCGGCATAATTAAGTCCACTGCCAAGGGGTAATCATCACTCGTCAGTCGACATTCTATTGTACGCCACTCCACTAACCATCATGTGCAGTGGGCTCATTTTGCCTTGGGGGTATAAAAAAAATGTTGTATGTAGTATTAGGTATTTATATCTACATCTTCTGAATTATCACTTGTAAGTGATAAAGTATGCTAAAACTCAACAGATAGATTTAAGACAGGGTTGGGTTTGCCTCCTTCACTGTTCAATGAAGTTCTATGAGCATTATTGATGTCTATAATAGTTCAGTAATGATATATTTTGGAGATGCGTGAGGTCGCATGCTACGGTCTCGGGAGACATTCCGATGATGCCGCAGGTGACCCGCAGAATGCCGGTCTCTTGGTTACTAATCACCGCCTGCCTAAATACCGGACTTAGGAAAATTAATGGACAATATACAATTTGTAGTCGTGATTAATGATTGTTATGGTAATAAAGTGCATTGGAATTGCAAAGCGTATAATACATATTTCTAAATGACTACTATTAGTCATAAATAGTAAATAGTAATAAAATGCATTTGAATGGCTTCTTATAATACATATTTATGAACAGACGTTATTTTTAGTAAAGGAATATTTTTAATAGACAAGGTATGTAATTAATATTTAAAAGAAAAGTTTAGTTTTTCTTATTCATATAGTTCAAATTAGATGAAAATTACTGTCTTAAAAATTTATGTTCTTATTCTTTTCAATGTGTATTCTTAAGGTGTTTTCAAATGTCTTTGGTTTTGGTAGATAAAATGGATATCATATCTTTGATCGTAATGTATGATGTAATTAATCAAATTAGGTGATGACGATAAGAACTAAAATATTCCCCATGACTATTAGACTTGATAATAGTTTGGTATAGATTTATCTGTTTATCCTCATGTGCATATAATATAAAAATGAATTAAATAACGTGCCTTTTATAAAAATGTTTCATGCGTCAAGCTTTTAAAATTAAATTATGTTAACATTTTGTTATACACACACAAAATCACGCATTTATCCCCGAAGGGGTATGCAAAGGCGCAACCAGGGCACCCATTTTTCGCCAAGTGTGTTTCGTTCCATGATGTGATAGGGGGCAATCCCTTTTGACATATCAGGCACAAATTCCAGACTCCGGGCTGATACTGAGCAGAAAATCCCGAATATCACTTTGCCCGACCCGGGATTCGAACCTAGAACCTCAGAGCGCTGTCGTACTGCGCATGTAGCACAACTGCGCCACCTAGGCAGCCTTTTTTATAATTTTTATTTATTTCGGAACATATAACAAAATTCATAATTTCATTATTTCTCCGACAGAATTAAAATAAATTTAAACTGTAGGTATTCCAAAAATAGAATTAATAAAAAGGTGAATTAAACTAATATAAAAAGACGCTCCGAAAATTTTATTTAATAAAATTCCAATTGGCTAAAGATCCACTCAGTTAATGCCACAGTCTACTTTCCCGGCTAAAACTTAATTATGAAGATTAGTCTAATCGATTCCGCCGAAATATTCTGTTAAATTGTTCAAAGCATTTTACAGATCAAAGAGTTATTTTCGGTCATAATTAATTTAAATATCTAATTACAACGAAATCAAAAACGAATAAAGCAGAAAGCTTTTAACAAAAAGTCTGCTTAATATTCGAACGATATTTTTTTGCGACCATGCTGGCCAGTAAAGAACCGTTCATCGGAAATTTCATGTATCGTGATAATATGTACTGCACTTATAGTTTGTGTGAATCCCTGATTATTCACAGATTGTTGTTCGGATCGTATAAGATACTAGATATATCACATCACAAAAAAAATATAGCATGCTGGTATTTTTGTGGTGTGGGTATTTATTTGCCTAGTGGTAATTATGGTGCTTCGTTAGGTACGGGAGATAGTAATATTTAACAATCAGTATTTTATTATTAGGACTAAGCGGTTAAGATTTATTACACCAAGACAAAAGACACTCCATTTACAACCTTCTTCGTTTCATTAAAAATATAATTAGTCCAAGCTCTGAATCGTATATTGCAATATGAACTATCTGTCATAAACACATGTCGCTACAGAACACAGATGTTACATTTCTAATTATAACATAATTACATAAATCGAACACTTCTTGAGCGCTTAATAAATTCGAAATAACTTTTTATATTTAAGCATTCAAATCGTTCACAAACGACATTCACAAATGTCCTAACCATGTACAGTAAATACCATATTAAATATGTTTCTAAATAAATTCGTTTAAGTACCTGAAATATAAGTAGCGGTGGACCACCGAGTTTTAGCTTATTTGAACCACTTAAACTGCAAACTTCGAACTGACCGCAAAAGAATTTTGTGAATGCGGCTCTGCGGTTGGCTTCCAACCTAACCAGTAGTATTGCCGATGATAATGTATTTTATACCCACATATTTAATTTAATATACTGAAAACTCTCCTGCTTTGTGGAATGGTTCTTGTACGTACGCTGGTTATTTAGTGAAATGAAATTATTTACCCTTTTAATTTTATATTAGCGACTGCCTGCTTGAATAGTTAGGTAATTAGTTTCTAAAACAGTAATTAGTATCTGTTTGACTGGGCTTAGTGCGAAATTACATTCGGTTGAGTTATTTTATCACAGCTTTTTATGACATAAATGTTTTATAATGAATACAGATAATATAGTTTAAAAATTTACTTTTTGTTTTATACTCCTATTCCGTATTTGAAATTTGTCGAAAGAGGATAAAAAAAAATGGGTAACGTGATATTAATAAAATTTCAAGCGAAAATGGCACAGAAAAGCATATTCATTTAAGCAGTGAAACAATACTCTTTATTATTACAATGAAATCTTTCATACAAAAGTCGTTATTCAAAATATAATATTTCTATAATTTCAATCTGAAATTATACCCGATGAGATCATTTTCATTTCAAATTGCCTTTCGGTAAACCACAACGTGATAAAAGAATAAAATAAAATATAAGCTCTTTTTCGCAACAAATTTAATTCTAATAACCAAGTTTCGAGACACTCATCCTTATTCGAGAGACTGGGGCACCATCTGCCGTTGAATTTACACCGAATATGTGGCACGTACTAACACTGTGTCAAAGAGAAAACTACTGGTCTGTTTGTACCGCATTACGATACGTTCTATATTGGGAATTCGCTGAACTGAACGTCTCAAAACTTCAAGAATACGCTCGCGTCGGTTTTTAGTGTTATTAACCTGTAATGTTTGCTGTTTTGGAAAATTTTATGTTTTTAATAAGTGACATATCTTGTTTGCGACGCCTTGCGTTCACATAATATATGACCGCCCATAAACAGTAGAAACACCATCCAGCACCTTGAATTTCAAAGAATTGTTTGGTATTCCACTGCACTCACCATCCTAAAATATGAGATGTTAAGTCTAATTATTTCCAGTAGTTACACTGGCTACAATTTTATTCAAACCGGTACACAGCAATGACTACACACTGCTGCTTGGCGGCAGAAATAGACATTACGGTGGTACCTACCCAAGACTCTCATAAATGAGAGACCTATCACCGGTCATTATTTGAATGTCAAGTGACAAGAGTTGAGTGTAAAAGAAGCGAATTTACCTTCATAATACATAATTCAAAACAAAAACGAATGTAATAATATACATATCGTGCAATATTATAATACAGTTGCGTAGGAGGTATCGCAAAATTAAGGTAATCCTTCACTGTCTACGGCGTAAGACAATTGAATCTGCGTGTCGTGTTCACCTGCTTTCCGTCACTTACGTCACGTTACGTGTTCTTTATTGCATATCTCAATATAAACAACACCTTTTTCTACTTATAGTCATACCCCAGTGACTTGAATATAAGTTATAAATGGCGAAGAGTCCATATAACCCGATTCCTGTCGGCTTCCCTCCCGTTATCGTCTAAAAATCAAATTATCATTAGAACGATTTGCAGACTGCATTCATGCATATAAGAACATATGTATATACACTGTGATTTAATAGTCGTCTTGGAACCGAAAATTTTTAATTCCATATCAATTAGAGTTTAAAAAAATACCAATAAAATAAAAATATGTTTTATAATCATTAAAATAAATGAAAACTCGTGGTAATGCAACTAAATCTTACGGACTACTACGATCACTACGACACCGATCGTGTCATTTGTAACTATGAATAATAAATGCAACGTTGTTATCTATCATTATCAAACTCTAACGAGTGAAAAATAATATAATTTTTTTTTTTTTTTTAATTATCTTCAGTACAATTAATTCACTACTTTTTTTTGTCCTACAAATAATTCTAAGTAACCTCATTTTGATTCCAAAACAATTATAAAATCACGGTATATTGCGTCGGGTTCCCTTTTGGAAATTTCACCCTTCGCCACTGTAAGTTATCATAGTTCTTTTTGCTGAAATTAGCATGAAAATATTTTTAATTTTCAAATCACTATAACAGTTAATAAATTATTTGTAACATATAAAAAAAATCAAATGAACTCGTAGCTTATATATATAGATATAATGTTCATTAACACTTTTATACTTACCGAGAAATTGAGGACGAAATAAAAGATGACTAAGGTCATTAAAACGAGATCTCTCTCAAATATATTTGCTTTTCTGAAGTTCATAGTATCACCGCGATGAACCTGGCCTGATACTAGTTCCTTAATAATAAACAAAATGATATACAGCACCGATCTGACATTAATATACAAGTTCTAATTCAACGGTAAATGTTCCTTTTGTTCGAAATAGGCGTTTTAATAGTTCGTGTGGAGATTGGATGCCCATTTTCGAGTAAAACATAACACCATACAGCTAATGCCTAATGCGGCACGAACTACTATAAATATAGGTGTTAGTGCGGTAAAATTCTGTAATACCTACATATTCATATAGACTATAATCCAAAATTCTAATCCCAAGCCAGCGGACTAGAATCACAGATTCTAATCCGCTTCGAATAACTCGCGATGTATTGCTGTAAATTAATACTTTTATACCTTATAAGTGTACATATACCTATTCGTATTTATGTACACAGGGATGGCTACTAATAAAAGCTACATTTAATTCAATTAATTTTGGTCACAAATTTAAAGTGTATTTCGAAACCATTATTTGAAATTAAATAAACATTGGGGAATAACAAACCTCGATGCTTTAATTACTAACTTGAAAATCAATAGTGTGTACATAATTTTGCGTGGGATGGTAACGCTAACAAAGCGAAATGTCAGTATTACTACTGGGAAATGGCTAAATGTTCGTTTACATACCTTTATCGGGAAAATAAAAAACCTAGCTATTTGTGGTAAAATATTGAACCAATTTCTAGGCTACGTTAACTGTAAAATCAAAAGGCAAAATTAGCTTCACCAAAGCAGGTTTCTTATTTTCCTGGTCAGGCAACACATAGAAATTTTACTAAATTAAAGGATCAGGTGCCATCATAACGTACGTGGCGTACCTTAATCCATTTTTTGTCGAACGCTGCGAATATTTACTTGGAACGCAATAAAGGCTGCTAAGAGTTCTTCCGAATGGCAAATGGATGGATTTAGAGAGGTATTAATATGGATTTGGGTTTCGCGTTTCACTAAGTGGTTTCATGAGCAAAAAGATTTCGCAAAAATATGCAACATTCTACATAAACATGGTGATTACATACCTTAGCAAAAGGGTTTTCGACGACCGTGAAGAAACACAACTTTTTTAATAATTAAATTATAATATTATGATCGCTTAGAGGGTAGAATTGAAAATTGTGATCAATACTATTGATATAAAAATATTTTTATGAGGGTATTTGTGAAACTTTTTGCTATAAATACACTGAGCGTTTGACAGACCGAAGGCAACCCTCTAACGATAATAACAACAATAAAAACACGTTAATTATAAGCAATACAGTCACACCAAGAAATTAAAAACAAAATAGACTATCTCGTGGGCTTACCAAAGGTAATTAACCCTTTCACAAGACAAACGATATCAAGATCTTAATGTGAGCTGAATTAATAGGAGGGTCGAATCATTTACCACAAAGGCATTCCGTAAGTTAATTCCAACACAACATAGCTTATATAATAAGAAGATAAACAAACGGAACGCACTAATCCTTATTACTCGATCAATCGGGGTAAGTTTGGTCACAGTTGTTATTTGAGTCGGAAGGTTCGGAGGTCACAAAATACGTGACTGGAATCAAAGAATTTGTAGCGAGAGATATATATATAATTATACGCGAATCAGTATTTATAGAGACGCCTAATCCTTTCCGTTATTAATTTTATTGTAGGAATTGTCGTGGCGGGAATTTAACTTTTCACATTTGTGTAAAATGTTGTGTATTTTCTTGACATTGGAAGTATTTGTATGTTAGTAGTATTATTGGTTAATGAGTACTTCATTTTAGGTTTAGGCTGATTTGAATGTATTTTTTAAATCTATTTATTAACGGGTTACCTTCGTATTTAATAGACAAAAGCTTTACTTTGTGAATTAGAATTTTCAATTAATATTAAAAGCGCCAATGTTGGCTTGCCTTATAGAAATTATTTTATAAATTACTGAGTGCGTATAAGTGCTCTGGATTATATCAATTCACTTAGCATGTTTAATAATTTCAAAGGTGCTAATCCGAAGATTTTATCGAACTAAAACTAATGCCAAAATTCACTTACAAAGATTATAATTTCTATTAAACCACGCCTGTATTTCGCGAGAGAGATATTAAAATACAGCATCCAAACGATTCCATTGAGAATTATTGTTGTTCACATTGAAAATGTTTGGAAAATTCGCTAACTCGAACTGATTTAGAATAACTTTCGCCCCACTCGATCTGTAAACAATAGAAATAAATTTTGAACGGCGATCGAGCGTACTACATTCGTCCCTCGCGACTACTCGCACCGCTCGCCCGCTTTATTCTAGCTATTCGCACACTGTTTACAGCCACTTAAATTTTCCATGTTAATGAAAAAAGTGTCAAATAAAATACGTTTTCATTACGTTACTTTGTAACAGCGAGTTTGAAATATTGTAGACTGTTTTTCAGGTGGAGTGGTATTTTGCTTTGTAATGAGACTGACTAGTATATCCATGCATTTTTCTTCGTACTATTTAGCTTATTTAGTAACAACGGGGATCATATTATAATAAATAAATTATGAACATGGAATCTCAAATATAGGAATTGATTATAACTTAGCAGCTGACAACTAGCTAACAAATCCGCCAAAATATTGGAGTATGAGAACGAAAATTATACTCTAGTCCACAATAAATGTAGTCTTGAAGTTTTATAATTTTATTATAAGCATAAGCTCTCACCCCATTCTTGAAGGGAAGGTCAGCAACGAAACTATTGCATCCAAACTCAGCCAAGGATATTGTTATCTCGCAATGTGATGGTTGATGAATATATAATATAGGAAATAAATCCATGAAATAGAATAGTCAATGGAATAATCAATGTGTTTTTAGATTGAAATACATTTTGAGTGCCTGCCATGGAATAACAAAAAGAAAACCTTGCAGTACAAAGTCCGAGATTATAAATAGTATCAAAATGAAGCGATAAATTAATATAACAACGGAATTTTAATAACATCAGTTAATTCACCAAATTGCATAATTAACAAACTTCGGAATTCTCGCTAACCTACTCTCGTAGCAATTATAAGGTCACTGACACACCAAAAGTTTACATTAAAAATAGTAATAAAGTGGAATGTTTAAATCATTTTAATTAAATGGGAAATTTAATGTCAAATAAATAAAAGCGCTGCCATTAACATCCGGCAACTTAATAATTTGGAAGGCAACATTTTCAAGCAGAGTATTAAAAAAAAATTGGAACACGGTCTTTCATTCGTATACTACTATGAATGTAAAGTTGATCTAAAAACCGACTTCCTCTGTTTTGCTCGTGGAAGGATATATTTTATATCCGCCCTTATAGCGACCACCGTACACAAAGTGTTGAAACCCGCCATAGTGGCCCTCGTGAGTGTGTCGCGTTCCGGGATCAGCCTGTATATATCCGATTCCAACAGGCTTAATAATTTTGTCGACTGTCGAGGGGTAATCATCTCTCGTCAGTCGACCTTCACAACATATGTTTTAAAAAAAGTCATAGCGGGCTATTAGTCAGCTATTACACGACCTTTATGAGTTCGATTCAGGTAAACTGTGTTGATAATGTTCAGATTTAAATGGAAAAGACAACTTCATTACTCATACAATCTATAAGTCTAAACCGTTGACTATAAATATTATTTCCAATTCCATTTTCCACGGATAAAAATCACAAAACAGACGCAAATAATTACACAATGAAATAAATTCGGTCGGCAGATTTGAAAGTACGGTAACGTGCATACTCCAGAATAAATGAAACGTTTATCACTGTCGGGGTTTAAAGCCGGCCGCCGACCCGCCTTTACATCAACGGCTTTGAACAATAACCCTCATCGTTGTACATGCGCAAATAAATACAAACATAACATGCACACATGTATATACTACGTGAAAATGATGCTGCACGCTGGGACTAAATTCACACGTTGTATGCACACATCACAGTTTATTCACGAACTACCTCTGTCGTCCAATAACTAGTTAACGTGTATAAACATTTACTATAGCCATCAAATTGGTCCTGAGCCTAAGCTAAGAAATACTGAACCAAGCTGAGCTAGGCAAATACTTGAACTATGTACGGAAACTAGGCAAATCTTGCCACTGTCAATATGAATTCCGAGACCGTTTTGTACGTACTCTAAGCTGGAAAGTCGTCGCACAAAAATGTCGTTAACCTATTTCGCGAGGGCTTACAAATATAATCGTAAAAAACACTAAATCTCATTTAAAAAGCGCTCGCAAAAACGATTAAATAAAAGATAAATAAATTATCATCCTAAAAGGCTTGAAATAATAAAACCTTTTGTAATCCGTAAGAAAATATATTTTTAAATTGCGTTAGGGTTGCAAAATTCTTTTTGGGTTTTTATTTTGCACGATAAATTCACCGTGACGTCTAAATGTTATTGAATTACAACACAATGTTGTGATTTTTTTTCACTAAACACTTTGTTTAAATCGTCGGTTTTTATGCGCTCCATTTAATATATCACGTATCGGTGTAGACTATTTAGAATTTGCAATGTTTCTTATTTGAAATTTAAAAACGTAGGTAAGACACGAAAATTTCTTTATATAATTTTACATAAAACACGTGATATACATGTAATATTTAATAAACTTAATTAAAAAAAAAATTCACGCGCAGCATATGTTAATCATGACGTGTGAATACATTTTCCATTCCACATAATTTAATAATTTTGACCCTATTCATCCTAAAAAATCGTAGTTCCACTGTCCAAAGAATTAATTAAACACAGTTACACCCGTAGACTTATCAGTTGAAAATCTAAATATTTTGTTCCCTTAAAGACAGCGTACAACGAATTTCTATTTCTCAAATAAAGCACATTAGTTGCGCCTAATAACGTAAAATATCAGCGAGTATGCATGAATAAGTTATGAGCGAATGCGATGAAATAAGACAAGTAACAAGTGTCACTTGCCGTTGGAGTGAGAATTGAAATAATTAATCGAATAACTTACATTCCCGCCGTGAATAATAATGGCTTAATGGGTTTAGTTCAAGATGTTAAGTTGACAGTACCTGAAATTAAAAATATAATATTAGTTCTTTGTCTTTCTAACTCGTAGACCAGCGTGGTGAATCAAGGCTTCAATTTAGTAGTAGAGGTATGTGACCAGCAGTAGAAGTATTATTACTTTTATACATAACGATAGGTCAGAAGGTAGTTTTTTTTGGTTGTTCTTTTGTTTTCTAGTGGCACGACGAAGTGACCCACCTGATTGTAATCGGTCTGGTATCTAAATAGAGTGTCGACTGATGAGAGATCACTATTCCTCACCAGTCGAAACAATTATGGCGGCGTGTAACCGGATATAAACAAAAGTTAAGGAAGTTATTCGTCAGAGAAATAAAGGTTTTTAATGAGGAACAAAGACATTTTTGCTTTGGCAAAATTTGATATTTATAAAAATCGATTCATAATTCAAAAATGTTAATAAAACAAATTTCTACATTGTCTCATATAACCAAACAGTTCGACACTATGTTTGACGGTCTGTAACTCTTATACCGTTTGGCTCAACGCAGGAAAAACATTATTGTAAGTAACAAAATGGAAACGGGCAGATATATTTAAATGTATTCGTAGTGGAGCGACTACGGTAAGTAATCGGGGTATTTTATAAATAAAATCCTACAAAACCTGAAAGAGACATCCCCTTCGCGTCGGGGGAGTAGCACAAACGTAAGCGGGTTACAATAAACTATATTACGCGCTAGTATTTTAACACTTCCGAGTTAAACCCCGTGAATAAAATGCCGACATACTTTATTATATAGCTTTTGTTTGTAAAATAAATCGCTGCAATTTTCCATCCACTATTACAGCATGAATTCAACTGTATTCTGAACGAACAAACCGATATGTTAACACGGTTCTTATATGTTTTAGTTACATTTTTCATATATTGTTTCTTTTTTTCATACGGGCATGGAAAAAATAACTCTACTGCACCTAATAATAAGGACGTGGAGTAGGGTTTAGATAGAATTTCAACTGGTGAGAGATGATTACTCTTCGCCAGTCGACACAATTATGCCGGCCTATTTAAACCAGATATATCACAGGCTGACTATGGAACACGACACATGTGAGCCACTATGTTTGGTTTTAACAGCTCGTGTTCTACCACCAGCAACATATTAGTAATTTCTTTGTTCCTTATACTCTTATATTTTACTTCTAAGATTTTACTGTTGTCAAAAGGTCTATCCACAGAACAAGAGATAGACTACTATTAATCTACAAAGCTGGTCTAAGGTACAATAGTGGAGATTACGAGGGTAGGCTGATATATATTATGTAATTATTCCATGAAAATTTTAACTCTTAAAATTGCGAATATAACTTTTAAAATTTATTTCATATTCAATATCCGGCTTGTAACATAGAACAAATCGGTTCATTGTAAAACACCCGCTCTATATACCTGTTTCGCTTTTTATTTCCTCTATTTCAATCTCATCACTAGTTATTATAAATTCTCAATAAAAAATGAGTTAGTATAGGCTATTTTGATTAAAGATGGACGACACCCTCGTCGCGACGATGAGCTCAACAGAAGCTTTATAATAAACAAGACGCGAAGCCAACGATGTTAGGGTATTGATCTAATTTATTATGCAGACGATGAACCAATATCTAAGAGTCCGGTCGATGGCATCTTGAGCAAAATGTACCTAAATCATGATAAATGGCATGTCCGCGCTCAACTAAATATCAGACGTTTCATACCGTTTTGTGGTTATAAGATGACGTTCCGGTAGGAACATTTCGTTCTTCGGGCTTTATGTCTGTACATGAATCATTTGTTGATAAAATTTTACGTGTTTTTATCCTGAATTAAATACTTTATCAATTAGTTATTGTGTTTTCTTATGTTAACGCGAATGTTAAAAAGTTTCAAATAAAATGAAACTATTATGCGAATTTTATCGCGTGACCACGAAGGCTGCAAAGTCTTCAAAACGTCGGAAGAAAGTTATAATATAAAAACAGTGAACAGCAGAGCAGTTTTATTTTAATGAGTTATTTTTTTACAATATTTACCACTCTCAGGCGGGCGGAAAGACTGTCATGACTTTTTGGCGACATGTTTGAAAGTGTTGCGTTAACCCCACATTAAAGTACAATAAAGACAGATAGCAGCAGAACAGTATCTAATACGTATGCATGTACTATTGCCGATAGTATCTAAGAAACCATTCAATTCAAGTCCCCCTTTATCGTTTCTTGGCTATATAGTAATTTATTACCAACATTCTCGCAAGTAAACGTAGCTTTTAAATATAAACAGAACTTGGGCAATTTGTTTATTGTGTCATAAATATGTTTATATAGCTATTAAACTTTAGTACTTAAGATCGTCCATCAAAACTTTAAGGTCAAAAACAAAAAATAAAGTAATTTAAAGAGGCAAATGTTTATAATGTAAGTAAAATACAGCGCAATTTGCAAGAAATGTTTTAAGTCGGAAACTCATTTCCCTCTTCAGTAAGGTAAAACAAGCTACTAAATCCAGTTTTCCGTGTCATTTTCATTAACATTGTTTAAATGCTTTATGAAATATTATGCCATTTTAAAGTTTTTGTTTGAAAATTATGAATATAATTCAATATAATTGTAATAATTAGTGTTATTTACTATAACGCTATGACGGTTAATTGAATTTAACATCAGTTCCACGGTAATACTATGGTCATTGGCTTGTTAATTTATCCTGATTGTGTTATACACCATATTATTTATTTTTAATGAATTTGAAATATCTTCTACTTATTTTTTTTTTAATATAAGTTAACAACTGATTACGAATTAACACCAATTTTAAAATGGATTGAAATCTTTCTTTTATTTTATTCATTATCATAATTTTAATTATTAGCATTACTGTGCCAGACCATATACGTTTGACTAAAAACAACTTTCTATGGTCTATGGGTGGCAAGAAAACATCACCTTAAAAATCTTTCTTTGTAAAATATTTCTTAACTTTTTATTTGTGTCTACGAGACCGCGATGGTCTATTTCCGAATTCGATGTCACGACAAAGGTATCAATATGTGTGCAAATTTTATATCAGTATTTGTAAAAGTATAACCTGTATACTTACCTGTGGCGAAAGATCTATAAAACCCGATTCCTAGGGGCTTCCCTTGCGTAATTTGTGTAAAATCTAATTATCATTAGAACGATTTCTAGACTGCATTTATTCATATTATTAGTACCTATAAGACGCGTCATGTTCCCTTTTGGATTTTTTTTTACAACTGTTACTTAGAAACCTGTTGATAATAAATGAAGCACTCAAGTACCTATGTATAATATGCAACGTAATGCTTTTACCTAAGCACGTGTCCGGAGTAATGTAACATCAAATTCATATCAAACAAAGAAGCTTTATTTTCTAAGACACATCAAACGGGCATTAAACTCGGAGAATACGCTCCTTTACTCAAGATATATCACAAAACATGTTCATTCTCTTAAGAGTCAACCTATGTAGGCTGCATTGATGAGGTCAAAGTACCCCTGACACTCCTACGTATGTTCAGAAACGTGATCTTTACGGATGGTTGAATATGTGAATGCTTTTAACTTTAGATGTAAAAATGAAATATGTTTTTGTTTATTGTCTTTGAAATACATTTAAGTGTTGTGGGAACGTAGAATTGATTTTGAAGAATTTGTATCTTCGTGTATTTTCGTATGAAGTGTTTTTACATTTGTCAATATTACTTGTGATAAAATATGAGAAGAAAATTTTCAAATGAAGCATTGTTTCGAACATTCTTCTCTACGTAGATAAAGTTACTACTATACTATTTTATTATTAAGAAATAAATTAAACACAAAAATCTTGTATAAAATACTTTATATCCTACTAAAATTTTCGCAACAAATACAATACGTAAATTTAACCCTTAAGAATCTCGTAAACGACATCAAAACGAAATTACCCGGTGAGCAGTAAAACAGTGAGAAATAAGATACAGCCAAAGCTAAGATGAGGAACATGGGAGTTATTATGTAAATTATACGGCATTAAAACGAGAGACAAAGCCAGTGGCAGTTACATAAACCGCCGCTCATACACCACGATAACCCGGGATGTATCTTTAAATCTCATCCAATTTATATTGTTTTTGTTGTGACACACTAACATTTTGAAAATAAAATAATAAAACGGAAATTATTTATGTTTTAAAATAAATAAATTATTCATTTTAGTTTGATGTGTACTTAACATAATATCATAAGCAATTAAATAACAAATAGACGCATGTGTAAAAATAGAATCAGACGAAAAATCACCATTAATGAAAATCACATCATATTGCAAAAACGTTTTTGTTACCTTTACATTCTGTTATGGTTTCTCGTAGATATTGGTAATTCCGTTTATAGTATAATTAGTATAATTATCTGCTCTATTTAAGGAAACAATATAATTTATAGCATAAGACATCTCAAAAACAGGGCGGTATTTAAATTCATTGGTATATTAATAAAAGCAAAGATTTAAAACAGACGCTCGAACCATGAAAACTATATGAAATTCTCGTGGAAGGCCTCCTTTAACAAGCTCAGAGCTCGCTCTCAATTTAATCACTTAAGGGGCAATTTGACGTTCAAAGATTGATTGTATGAAGGTAGTTCACCTGCATCCGATGTACTAAAGAAAGTTTGAAACTAATGACATAACTGCTTTAAAAATAACTTGTAAATCTATTAAACCGCTCGTAAATATATGAACAGTTAAAATAACAACAAAGTAAATTCAATAAGTTTTCCCAATACGAACGTCATAATTTACGAAAAATAAGAATATAATTAATAAACAGTTCGTAAGCCTCGCAATAATTTTACATTATTTATATGACTGCTACTGCTGCTGGTAGGATATATTTTGTATCTGCCCAGATACTGATAGCAACCACCGCATACAATGGGTTAGACCGACCATAGTGGACCATGTAAATGTGTCGCGTACTGAGATTCTCTTATATCCAATTCAAAAAGGCCGCCATAATTATGTCAATTGTCGAGTAATCATTCTATTTGGACTCCACTCCACTCACTCAGGTGCAGTGAGGTCAATCTGCCATACCCGTTCTAAAAGACTTCAATAGACATGCTTAAATGAATACAAAAGTAGTTCATCAACACTAATTTAACTAACCACTAGTTTTATCTAGTCATCTTTACTCCAAATGAGAACGGCATTACCGCGCACTGCATTGCCATGTTAATTACAACTGCGAAACACGTGACTCAAATGGGATTAAAGAGAGGTTCTGTGTGTGCTCATGCAAATTACGAAATCCGAATGAGATTTGACACGATAGGTGAGAGTTGTTTGGAGCGAAGTGGTGCGGCGTCAGAGGTTTACGTTTCGGACTGTGTGCCAAATCCTCGGAGTTTATTAAGATTTTTACATTTAGTTTTTACTTCGTGCCTTAATGCTAGAAGACATTACCTGGTATATTCTGGTACCGCATTCGTTAAGATATATATTAGCTAATTGACAGTTTCATACATATTTGAAATCGGCACTTTTCTATGTTTTTTTAAACTAGTTAATTTTTTTTGAAAAAAAATGTCGCTTGAGTCAATTAGCCTTTCAACCAATTATGTATATTCTGAACATTACAGTATAATAATTATAAATAATTAATAATAATATTGCTGCTTCGCTAATGTAGTTGTGTTACGGTACGACTGCTCTTCGGGGATAAAGGCGTACGTGTGGAAGGGTGTGTGTGTGTGTGTGGGAATAATACTATATGTTAATGGATTAGGTGTATTACACAATGCGATATGCTGTATATTATATGTGTATTATATAATGCGATATGTTTGTAATTGATTTATAGAATGAGCCATAGTCGACCTAACCCATTGATTTTTATGTTAATTTCTGTAACTAAAAATAGCTACGTATCGTCGAAAGAATTTAAACAGCTTTATTTTATTATACTTTCCGACATACCAGTATGTACATTAGCGCAAATAGTTTGCGCTGTTTATAGTCAATTTACTTTTATTATTACGTGAAGGTTACACATGTAGGTAAGTGATTCAGAAACGTTAACGATCGTTCATTACTATTTCGAGAAACCCGATGTAACCCCTCTTAAAGTGCTACGGCTACGAGTGCTACGCCGTAGCTCGCTTGTAGCCGTAGCACTCAAAAGGTTGCAAATTTCACAAACCATTAGTTTCGTCGGATGAAGGCAGTTAAGTCGGTTTTAAACGTAGCTGTTTATTTTGCACGCTTTTCATTAAGATTTAAGTTACTAATTTATGAAACACAAGTTGATGTAATACACGAGTATTACGCTCGTTTTAATTTGTTATTCTATATAAACCAATCCTACTAATTTTGTAAATGCGAAAGTGTGTAAGGATGGATGTAAGGATGTATGTATGTATTTATGTAGGTTTGTAACTCTTTCACGAAAAAACTAATGAACGGATTTGGATGAAACTTACAGTATAACACATAGGCTACAATTGGTTATACATCAGAATAACACATAGGCTACATTTTATAATGTTTTTGTGTAATTTGGCTGAATATTTATAATAGAGAAGAGTTTATAGTGTAGTTGTAAATCAATTTTACCGGTTGTGATCTTAGTTTTGTAGAATAGCTGCAATAACCGTAAAAGATAGAGTTCTTAGAAAATTACTATAATTTATGTGTTTGATAATTTTGTTAAAATTTATAGTGTGACTATTTTCCATGCAAATTGAATGTATTTGTTTTAGATCTCATTACTGTTTGCAATAAATTAATATTATGATTATTCAGTGACGTCATATGTAAACAAATCGTTCAATTGAAAAGAAATCTAAACGCGATTAGTACAATATTGATACCAAATATATATACAAAACTGAAATATTCTCTCAAATTAAATATTCGAGCGGCACATTCTTTCCGAGTCCTCGTTGTTATCGTCTCAACAAGCCCTGATCCGGATTCCAATCAATCGCTTAAAATGGCGGAATAAACGGTTTTGTAGGAACTAATTTCCTTCAAGTTTGATACGATCTCATTTTCGTAAACCGAATTTTGATTCGATTATTTTATACAATACTGAAGATGCTAAAACTTTCGAAGACTTGAGTTTTTTTTTAAATCGCTACTTATATACATTTTACATTTGGAACGAATAAAGAATACCATTTCTTACAAGATAACATCTTACAATGAACATTGAACAAATAAAGCTCTATTTTAGCAGTTTTAAATTCGCTGCAACCCGTTGTTGGAATGACCTTCCTCCACCGCTACGAGAATTAAACACAGTGCGTACTTTTACCAAAAAATACAAACAGCATCTACTTACCTTGCAAAAGTCAGTCCCATAACGTCAACTATGTATGCGTTCATTTTATTTCTGCCTCCACTAGTGTCGAGCCCGGAACGGGGTTAAGTGTGACTTTCTCCAGGATCTTATTTATTATATTTATCTCACATCCAATAATTATTGTTTAATTAATTTTGTTGCTCCATTTATGTTTTGTGACTTCTTCCGTAGATTACGATATAATCCTATTGCGTTAATTTTGCAATTTTTATTAATTTAAATGTTCTTTTTTTTTATTTTATTTTTTTTCTTATAATTTCACGCACAATAGTACGATATATATATAATTTTGATTACTTGTATTTTACTGGGAGGTAGTGCTGATCGTGACATCACTTAGGGTAACCATCTGAAAACCAGCGCTACAACGGTTGCCATGTTGCAGCATTTTAAGCTGAGATGGGACCCCTTGCGGACTCACACAACTGTTAAATAGGTATGGTACACATTGCTTGTTATACCTGTGAGGCTTGTAGTCTTGTCCTATTATTTGTATCTTCTTTTTTCCTTTTATTTTTAAATTACTATAATTAGGTATAATTACTGTTAATACTTATAAATTATGTTTAGTGTGAGTTACCGCAATAAATGTATTTTCTTTCTTTCTTTCTTTCTTCTTTCTTATTAAAATATTTAATTATATTAAGTATGCACATTGCACACGAACAAGGACTTATCACCTGTTTTAGTTCACAGCGTCGAGTTTTAGACAGACTAGCGCGCCCAGTTTACACGTAAATATATACTGTATTTAAATAAAACAAAACTAAATTCAACATCGGGCAAATAAATTTAACAAGCTCCCACCGCGCTGGCTCACGTTAAACATTTGTTCAAATTTGTTTAGAATAGCGAAACATTAATTCGAATACAATACGTTATTATTGAGTTACAGCGAATTCGTGATGGAGTACGAATGACGAGTAATCCGACTGAAACTGCTATCCTATAATGGAATACAATTTGCAATGTCTACATTTGAAACAAATATTACTGATGGTCTATGAATTAGACATCGTCGCTTTGTTTGAATGTCAATAGATCATATTCGTTTATGCGTTACTTCAACATCACGTCGGGAATGAGTATACTCCTTATCTATACTATTATATAAAGCTGGAGATGCTATAAAATGGGGAAAATTTATTCCTTTTGAGAGCTTCCTTGCGTGCGCTGCGTGAACGGTTAAACTTACACAATAATCATGTGTGACGGAATTGTTGTTCTTAATTAGTTCTTAAAAATATTATATAAAATAAAGTCCCCGCCGCGCCGCATTGATTTGTCTGTCTGAACGTGATAAACTCAAAAACTACTTATCGGATTTCGATGAAATTTGTTATGAAAATAGTTTGAGACCCTGGGAAGGACATAGGCTACTATTTACCTCGATAAAATGTATAGCGGGATTTTTATCTAGGAAAACTCTTTCACGCAGGTGAAGTTGCGTTCAAAAGCTAGTATTATATTGTAAAAGATATTTAGTAAGCAGATATTCATATCTGCAACAGAAGTAGACATTGAATATGCTCTGCAAGCCACGTACAAGCTTGAATTTGGGTCACTAAACCAGTCGCTTTTTAGAATACGAAAATATGTGACTTCTAGATTGGATCACAGGATTAGAATTTTTGATGATATTCTTAAAATTGTATGTTTGTGCACTCCAATACCGGATACGTACGTACCACACTAAAAACGACTATCACGGCAGTCCTAATGTCAGCCAACAAAAAATGCAGCATTTCTAGGAGTAATGTTAAATGGTCATCAAAATATTACATTTTTAGAAATAATTTATTCGCACACACTCACGTCTTTTGTCCCGGAAGGGGTAGGCAGAGGCACAACTGTTGCACCCACTTGTCCGCCGTGTGTATATCGGACACAAATTCCAAACATCGGGCTAATACTGAATATAAAAACCCAATATAACTGCCCGACCAAGGGATCAAACCTGAGACCTCAGCACTGAAGTCGTAACGTAATACAACTACGCCACCGAAGCAGTCACTTGCAGTCAGTTGATTTATCATATCATAATATTGACATAAAACCGAGATCTCAAAACAAGTGAAGAAATAAATCTTAAAATAATTTAATTACAATTCCTTGTAAAATCACTACATTATGCATTCGGCATAAAAGTCTATAACTTTCGCTTAACATATAATCTAGCGATGTCTCTCCGGATGCTATTTCTACTCGTTCTAGAAACGTTATAGAGTCAATGCGTAATCGAAGAATTCATAAATGTAATTTTTAAACATGAACTCGCTCGATATTTAAGTGTAGTAAAATAGACCTTAGGTATCCAGGTCTAAAGTTAAGAATCCAAACCTACACTATTTACACGAACCATTAACCACAATAGCAAGCAACTAAGACTGATTAACCCACTGAACGTGGCTACCTTAAGTAATACTTCAATTATCCCCGCGAAGACTAGCTTACGTCTAGGGTTTATCTTGAATTAATTTTTACAAAGAAAAAATGTTCCTGGATATCAGTGGCGTAGCGTCCATACAATCGGATTCCTACCGGCTTCCCTTTTAGGTTAATTTCCGTGAGTCTTAGTTTTTATCTTTTGTCAAATTGACCGCGATATGGTAAGTAAAGCAATTTTTTTTTGTCTCGGATTACCTTTTGAAAAATTTCACCCTTCGCCACTGCTGGATATTATATCAAAGGAATATTTATTGTAAACAAAATTTAAAATAAAGTTAATTTAAGGTTAATGAGAACTTATTTTATAATAGACGGGGTTAAACGAACAAAATTATCTGATAGTGGCGATGGGTTAAACAACCATTTAACAATTCAAATTCGGAAACCATTTTGCATAATCCAAGATATCTCTACAATTCTACGAACTCAATACAATACTACAAAATCGAACCCCTGGAATATTTCCAGAAGCAGATATCCTGATTCCTGCCGGCTTCCCTATAAGTAGAATTGATGTAGAATCTAATTATAACTAGAACGATTGCAGAACGTAGGCCTATTAATACCTATATGTTGTGTCGAATTCCATTTCGGCAAATTCCAACTTTCGCCTCTGTTACCCGATGGAAAGTAAGCAGTGCCGCCCACAATATATTTTATACTCCGAAAAAATAAAATGACAGTGTTTTGTGAATATATTTAATTAGCAGTGCAATTGATTACCACCAGCAGAGCTTAAATTATGAATTAGACATTGCAATTAAAAAAAAAATTAACAATTAAAATTCGGAAACCATTTTGCATAATTTAAGATATATCTATAATTTTACAAAATGGAACCCCTGGAATATTTCCGGAAACAGGTACACTGATAGGAAGAGGCAAGATCCCCTAAATCAACCGCCTGAATATAATTGATTACAGACGATAACATCTACGGTTGTTAATTAATCTTAGGGTAGTGCAACAACTAAGTTAGCGGCTGGTCCTATAGAATGGCTCTATAGGCCCCTTATCGGCCATCAGGGTAGACAAAGCTGAATGTCGATTAAGATATGATAGCTGGCGCATCGCTTCGCCGGTTGTAAATTACGTATTAGACTTGGTTTAGTTTGCCTATTGATATCAAATAGCATCTAAATACATTGTCAGAGAAACCAATACTAAGTTTGAGTTGACTGAGAATATTTAATTATGAAAAGCGTTTCAAAACTGTTTTATTACGATTTGAGTGCCTCGTGGAATATTTTTTTTTTATTTCTATGAGTACGGCAAAGTGACCCCACTAGATCTGATAATCAGTGGAGTGGGGTCCAATAGAATGTCCACAGACGAGAGATGATTACCCCTCGGTAGTCGACACAATTGGGCCGGCTTGTTGGAGCTGGATATATATAGGCTGATCCCAGAACGCAACAAACTTACGTGCGCTACTATGGCGGGTTTTGGCACCTTGTGTGGTCGGTGCGGTAGTCGCTATCCGGGCGGATATAAAATAAAAACCACCAGCATTAACCTAATAACATTTTATATAACCTTGTAAAAGCAGCTTTCAAAAATAACTCGTAGTGTACAACGATATCAGTAACTGTGTGCATAATTCAATGGTTATAAAATCAAGATGCGCGTCATTTGTCGGTCTTATGTTTGAGGGATACAGCCAATCATTTTAATGCTTACACTGGTATAGTTCTTATATCTAAATTAATACAAATGCATTACCAACATATTTTTAATGTTAAGATGTTAAATGGTACTTAACACTTGACTAAATACCACGCATGCCAATACCTCAATCAAATCCATGCCATAAATACACGAACGATAAAATACAATATCCATCAATTTTGTCATACGCGTTCCTTTACTATGTGGATTCTTGTTTACATTAGATTTATCGAAGCAGATAATGTAGGAACAAACAGAATTACGTTACATTCCCCTTTTACTGCCTTTATCATTTATTTCGCAATGCAGGAGTGTGATATTTATGTTAATATATATTTTGTGGAAACCTGTAAGATGAAAGTACAAAGAAAATTAATCATTTACAGATTTAAATATGTTTTTAGAGCAAATATATGTAGGTGTTGTAGCAACTATTAGATTTTCTTTAAATAATTTTTATACATAACAAATTTCAATATACATAAATCAAATGAAAGTGTCCGCCGATAGCATCGAGCTGATAGTATCAATACTTATATTTAATTTAGTTTATTTATGGTTCGCATGAAGGCCTACACTCAAAAACTAGTAACAATCTGGCCTGTGTGTTTCTTATTGTTTTGTGAATTTTTCTTTAAAACGTCTGAAATAATTTTGCATAAAAGCTTGTAAAATGTACTTAAACCGCGAAATAAGTGACGTTGAAAACAGTTACTTTTAACCTCAATAATAGTGCTTATTTTAGCACTAAATGTGAATTAATCGGTAATCAGTATTTCCCATTTGAAAGGCTCCTCCCTGAAAATTATTTAAAGTAGTTCTGAAGTGAAACCTCATTTCCGTAACTGCAAAAAGTTATTTCATGTTTTGAAATATAACTTTTAAGTGTTAATGGAAACTATACAGCACACTTCACACTCGCAATAAAAATCCAAATATTTCATACAAAGTCTAAAATGCCTTGGGGATGATATCGTTGTATTCAACAGTGACTAACAGCTGTTTTCAATAAGCGATCCCAATCTCAATCTTCAATCCGATTCCGACAACGAACCCATTAAAATAAGTCTTTTATAGATAAGTATGGCAAAAAACTTTATTCTGATTGACCCATTTCTGAAATAGTTCGAAGAGCGATTAAAATCGGTTATTGAAAATGGCGGTAGATCTAAAACCATAACAGCAATGCTAAAAATATACGATAGAAATATTCAACGCTAAATTTAAAAAAAATATTTCGAATGATGTGTATTATTAAAAGAAACAAATAATTCTTTATATTATGCTTTAGACATTATTAACTGTTAAAACCTTTGTTATTACACAAAATAAACCCTCAAGCATGTATAACGTTTACAAACACGTTTTTGACTTAACAAACAGAATACGTTTTAATATAATAGTGTAACCGTTTGTGCGGTTGACTGCGTATTTTTAATTCATAAATTTGTTTCCCTAGATGTATGAAAAATTAAAGTCCCAGTTCCAATTAAACTTAAGTGGAACACTATTAACCTGTTTACTTTTATGCTAGGACCAAAAAATAAGCTCAGAATAGTTAGAATCGCTTCGTGTCCTAATTTCTCGTCTAGATATCTCTCAATAAACATCTGAATGTAACGAAATTTCAGTTGCATTTCTATTTATGTTTGCTTTTATGACTTGAGAATATTTAATTTATATTTGATATCGTAATGTAACACATAACATATAGCTGAACACAATATAATGTCTTATTTTACAACATTATGTAGGCTACACGGTATGTCTACTAAAATAATTACCACTGCACTATTGCTGGTGGTAGGATATATTTTATACCCACCCGTATAGCGACCACCATACACAAGGTGTTAAAACCATAACCATAAGGTCCCACATAAGTGTGTCGCTTTCCGGAATCAGCCTGTGAATATCCGGTTGCAACAGGCCGCCATAATTAAGTCGACTGTCGAGGTGTAATCATAACTCGTCAGTCGAAATTCTATTGGACCCCACTCCACACAGTGCGACTACTTTGCCGTGCCCGTTTTAAAAAAAAACTTAAGCTAAAATGACAAAGGCACAGTCATACAAATATTTATCGTAAGATGTTCCAGGGGCTGTAGACAGGATGCCTTTCTATAATCGATAAAGCTTATAGAAAAGAAAAAATGTATGGAAATGATATAACTAGCGTTAAGTCCAGTGATAGGATATGTCATTCGCATACAGAACGTTAGAGTTAACGATTTTAGAAAGGGATATTGTGTGGAACCATGCCCTGGGAACATTTTACGTCTTTTTTTTATTTAATTGAATGAAGAGACGAGCTTGCCGTTCGCCTAATAGTTAACGATACGACCACCCATAAACAGTAGAATCACTATCCAACACCTTGAATTACAAAGTATTGTTTGGTATTCCACTGCGCTCGCCGTCGTGAGACATGAGATGTTAAGTCTTATTATGTCCATTAGTTACACTGGTTTTAATGTCCTTCAAACCGGAACACAACAGTGACTATACACTGCTATTTGGCGGCAGGAATAGACATTGCGGTGGTACCTACCCAGGCGGACTCTCACATATGAGAGACCTACCACCAGTAAATGCCTTTCTATAATCGTTAAAATTTATAGAAAACATAAATTATGGAAATAATATACCTAGCGCTAAGTCCAGTGATAGGATATGTCATTCGCATACAGAACGTTAGCGTTAACGATTTTAGAAAGAGATAATGTCTGGGGCCGTGCCCCGGGAACATTATACATTAAATAAAAAAGACGAAACAACTATAAATCATAATTAATTTAAACCAAGTCTATCAGCAAACTTTACAGACTACAGTTCAAATAGATCAAAGTAATTTAGCTCGGATTTTTTTCACAGTTTCATAGTGTTTTTGTAACGGCCCGCCGAACGGGCTGGATAGTATATTTTAAGAGCTTTTATGATCGTTACCGTTCGGAGCACGTGCCGATATTTTTGAGAGGGGTTATATCAATATTTGACGTCACATTGAAATTATATTGAAAAGGAAAAGCTTTGTCACATAGTCAACATTCACTACTCTTATTTTGGTACATTACGAACAAAACCCACTTGCCATATATAATAATATCAGCCCTGTATTATATACTTGCCCACTGCTGAGCACGGGCCTCTTCTACTACTGAGAGGGATTTGGCCTTAGTCCACCACGCTGGCCTAGTGCGGGTTGGTAGACTTCACACACCTTCGAAATTCCTATAGAGAACTTCTCAGATGTGCAGGTTTCCTCGCGATGTTTTTCGTCACCGTTAAAGTTAACGATAAATTCACAAAGAATACACACATGATTTTTTAGAAAAGTCAGAGGTGTGTGCCCTTGGGATTTGAATCTGTGGACATTCGTCTGGGCAGTCCGTTCCACACCCAACTAGGCTATCGCCACTATGCCATATACGTTGAGGATTATTGTTAATTAACAATGAATTATAATCCCATCCCATCAACCATAGAGGAGGCCTTTGTCGTAGGACAAGCTGTTGCAAAAAAGAAACCAATTGCCGATATTAAGTAATAGTATTGTTAAAAATAGATAAACAAATAATAAGTTATAAGATACCTATTGTAACTAGCAATAACAGCAATAAAGGCTTATTTTATTTATAGTCCATCCCACATGGTAGCATGCTGCCGTCAGCAAAATGTAATTATATGTTATTAAATTCCAGATATTATGTTTTATCATAATAGCAGTTGCATCCATCTATAACATCCCCGTAATTCTCTTGGGACATGAATTTTCAAAGATCTTGTGTGCTCACGTACGTTATATAGGAAACCCTGTGCAATATTCCTTCTACAGCTACCGGTTTGGTCACTATGACAGTGCTACATATTTTATTAAATAGATAAAAATACCCTGTAGCAGTATACAGTATAAATACCTAGTTCAATTTGCAATAAAAAACGACACGTAATCATCGAATACTTATGGACGACATTTTGAGTGTACCACTTACGTATTCAACACTCACATCCACATTGGAAAGAGTGTAAGCTCATAACTTATTTAATATACCAGGACAAAATTGAACGAATGCCACGCATCGACATATTTCACGCTACTCACGAATCGAGTTTGGGGCTAGGAAACGGTAGTTAATAACGATTTATGGAACCCTTTTGTTCCACGTCCCTTATCTTGTGTGAGCTTGCTATTCACCCTTGATTTATTGTCACCACGTCACGAAGGAACGTATCGCTATACTGTCGTAAATTTGATCGTGTCGCGACAGATTTTCGACGAAATTACTAGAACACGGCAAAGGGAGAAATAGACCTAAGAAGTAACAGAATTTCCCCCACCATCGAATGCCAATCAATATTCTCTACAATGTAATATATAAGGTTAAGTTTAATCTAAAGGCGCTGGTGCGGTAAAACACCCGCGACACTCACTTGTGGCTCGAAAAGAAACATTCTATAAAGAAAGCCATTTGGTTGGCACATAAAAGAAATACGTATAAATCAGAGACGTCGGCCATTACGGCATAGCCTACCCGTTATTGTGCTCGCTCCGTCACGTTTATGCGACGCGAATGTGACAAAATAAGCGCTATTACACGACAAACATCGCTTACTCCGCTTTAAGGTTCACTGCCGCTGTGATATCACTCATTCATATCTTCACACCGCTTACCTGACATCCTAGAACCTGATAAACAAAATGTGATATTGCCAACGTAAAATCACAGTAGCTTGGTCGTTTATGTTACTAAATGAAACTTCGATCACCAAAAGATGTTTTCGACAAACAAGATTTTCAACCGTCGAGTTAAGAATTAATTGTGCATTTTTGTCAACATCTTTCTGATGCCAGTGATAGTACCATAGTGAAGTTAGCGTCAAATAGTATTGCATACATTATACCGAACTGCCATGCCGTGCAGTACAAAAAACACTCATGTTGACGTTGTCATTGGCACTATGATTAAATAATTTCATGATTAAATATAATAATTTAAGTTACAATTTCAGTGAACATGAACCTTATTAAAATTACTGACACCAACAACGATTGACCTTTTCGTAGCGGCGCGCCATGTTGGTTAAAAGTAGCACACACACACAGCCGTTCGCGAATGCGCAATTGTTGTATTGAGACGGGCGATTTTACATCCAATTAGGCACTGTTCGCAGTACGCGACAGTTGTTAGAAACGTTCCATCCCGCTTTGTTAGTAAAGTTTTGGGTGTATTGTGAAGAGAAGAGATCTGTTGAGACACTACGATTAACGACAGTGAACCCCATTTTAGGTTCAAGTCGTTATAAAGTCTCCATTACAATTGCTCAAATTGTACACATTAAGGGTAGCGGGTGCGGCGAGGTGCCGAGTGATTACAGAGCGGTTTCGTGCCATGCTGTTTGTCAACTGCGCAATGGATCACCACATTGTTGCCGCTGATTCGAAATCGATTAATTCGCCACAGGGCGAGCACATAAGAAAAGATACCTCGTTACGAAGATATTAAACATGCCGCTCATTCAAATGAAGCTTGGAAATTTCAACCCACCTATGCCAATTAAATTCCATTTCCATAAATACAATATAACGCGAGGTCGATTCAGCCGAGTGAAAAAATATTCTTTCAAGTTTTACGCCGCTCACCGAGGGCTTATTAGCATACGATAGCGTTCTGGAAGCTGAAAAATACGGATCGTGAAAAGCCCGGCGCTGCCCGCCATTGAAACACGAGCGCAGAACTCATCCGCTTATAAATTATGTAGCGAATACAAAATGAGATCACAAATTTCACAGTGGCTGCAAACATGTTGGCGCACCTCACAAAAATTATATTTGATGAAAAAGCATTTTGAAAAATCTTTCGAGCATTCGCTAATGATATAAAAAGCACTCGAAATCGAAGCAAATGTTTGGCGAGATTGATGAACGCGTAGACGATGAATGATTTGTTAGGTACTGACGGATCAATTTTCAACATTTTACAAACCGCTTGAGTTTTCATTTCGTACTTAGATGACGGTAGCCGAATCGTTTAGAACAAGTTTAATCTTAGAAACTAGCAATGATAAAAGAAGTATAGAGGATGGGTAATATGGTCACGTGACATGCGGCACATTTCATGAACAAAATGGTGCCGACTCCGCCCCTTACAATAGTGATATGCTAGTACCGAAAATTTTGTATCGACATCGAAGAATTAAGAGAGACAAACAAGCCCCAAAAAGATCAAATACGAAAGGGGTTAGGAACTACCATAATATAAATATAACAAACCATAATGTAAACAAACAAACTGAAACTGATTTATAAGTAACAATTGTTAAACAAAGCAGTACCTGTTGTGACAAACATCCAGTTGTGTTTGATCTATATTTGTATGTTGTACTATTCCTTGCTAAAAATTTAAGTTACAGATTAAGATATTTATTTAATACATGATAAATGGAATAAGATAGCGTAGCCAGCAATTATTTGGTTGGTTTTATTTTATTTTATTATTATGCTCTTTGATCGAGAAACATAACTATGGTTCAGCAAACTAAAATCAATGACCGTAAAAATGGTGGTTAAGATAATCAATTATAATAATTATTTGCAATAACAACAATATGATTATGTATCTATTTCCGTGCATGCAAAGGTTGCTCGAAACATAAGACCGCCAATTGTAAAAATATATCTTACATTTCATCTTTATGTTGTTTCTTTTATGTTTATCTATTCTTTTATGTAACAATTCTAATTTTATTCATAGCAATATATTAAAGTAATATTACTATTAGGTGAAGTATAATAATCATTACTATTTTACTTATCGGGAATATTGTTGGAAAACAGTTATCTTTACTCGCGTTAATTAAACGTGTGGTTTATGCATATCTTCTCAAAATGTAAAGAAATATGTATTTGGTGTAGGATTCCAATCACGTCGCTCAATATTCTCAATTCATTTTGCCTTGGTTTTTAAATTTTTTGGTTATCTTAAAAAATATTCTAATTTCACTTAGTTTGTCGTTCTGAATAATACAATATTGATGTGTGCTCTAACATTCTTTCAAAGACAAAACCGTAACTGATAAACGGGCGTCTGTTAAAATATCGATATCAATAATTTCTAAACAAATCCACCCACCCATCCCTAAGCTCGTGTGTAAACAAACATAATGATTTTAATGTGTATAAATCACGCCTAAAAGGGTCCAAAGCTTAACAAACCAGATCCACATATCATTTTAATTGATAAAAACACATCCAAAAAGTAAATATACAAAGATATTTGCTAATTTTCGGTAAAAACAGTTACTAACCTATGAAAAGATATTTCGGGGTCTTTCTTGCGTGAATTCGATTTGCATCCTTTCACACAACACTGAGTCATTTTCGAAACTTAACAAATACACTAATAAACACACTGAACAATTGAGAATATGATTATATTACTTTAAATTCAATATTTATGAAGATTTGTTTACATCGTCTGACACTACATGTACTTGCTGACTGGCCAGCATAAAATGGCGTTTCTGCCGCAAGGCGGTCCCAATGTGTTGAAGTAAACGAAATAGTGCCATATGCGAAGAAAGCAATTATTTTTGTCTTTTTTTGTTGCGTTCCAAATAAGCTTTGAGTAAAAGAGATAGACATATATATTGACAATTCTGCGTCGATTTCCCTAACATAAATATAACTTATTCATATAGCTAACTTTTGAGGCCTGTCCTCTTTATATTTAGTCATTGGAAACTAGGCTTCCATTCTATTTATAAATAACAGCGAACGAAAACTCGGTCCCAGGTAGATGTAACTTAATTTATACGGCCGACGTTCGAAGCCAATCGTGGCGAGCGGTATTTGCCGGAAATTTGTTCTCAGACAAGCGATTTTTTAAGAGCTCCGGGAATTTCTTCGGACGTGAGTCGAAAATCATCGTCTAAACTTGCTTTGGCTCTCAGTAATGAACTAAAGAAACTCAAATATTTGCAATGTTCGATTTGAACTATAAACTTACGAATACATATTGAGAATCAGTAATTTAAAATTCTTATGGAAGATTTGATTTAACTCATACTATACAACATGTTTTAAAAAAATTCAAACAAATAATTAACGAATACATAATATCACACATGTAACAGTATACCTAATAAACAATCAAAAAGTACAACAAAATTATAAACTTCACCTCACTTCACTCGATACTTACTAACAACCTAACAAGAACAGGTGTATTAATTTAACATAGTATTACCAAACAAATTGTAGCAAGTTTTGTTTTGTTATGTTGGCAACACGCAGCGGCAGGCGCCGGTTAATGACGCGGAAAATTTAGGGGCTCAATGTACCGCTGTTACCGAAACTGTAGATTATGCACCGTAACATTATTACAACTCAAGTTAACGCTTCCTGACTTTGAATTACGACAAAGCGTTGTTTACGGTATAACAGAATGTACGAGCTGCTATAAAAACTGGATTGCATCCGTAGTTAGGGGTCGACTACAGATTAGTAATGCCTTTGATCATGGTACACCAACCACCGTTTTAGATACAACTGATGTTCGCTCTAAAGTACGATATCGATTGAAACGCTGTCAAATTAAAGTCGGCAACCTGAGGTCGTCGTATTTAATAAACAGAAATCAATAATATCTTGAATGAAATCTTAAATCACGGCATATAACGTACTTAGGCAACTGAGTATTATTTCAAATAAAACTATTATGCGGATTTTATCGCGATTTTTATATTATAATTTTCTCCCGACGTTTCGAAGACTGCAGCCTTCGTGGTCACGAGGCGGACTAAGGTGTTGGTCATCCGCAAAGTCAAAGTTACATCTACCTACATTTTACAATTATACAACTTATTATTTAAAAAGTTGTAAATCAACACTAAGTCCTCACAGAGAAATACAAGTCAAACAATCCAAGGCAATGATAAAACCTAGAATGCATTTAATTAAAATACAAGTGAGGAAATTGATGGGAGCCTATAAACGAAACCCATAGTTTTCATACTTTCCTGAAAGTTAAAGATCAATACGAATGATGTAGTGAAAAAAAATAAATTGATTATGTAATTAAATGTTTCCAGGTTCGTGATTTCTTTCTGAATAGTTTATTTTACTATTCTTTGTAATCAGCAGATCATTATTCGATCCCAATTTTAAATTAAAATTATGCCTTTTGTTTAATTATAATTTCTTCATCGCGTTTTATATTTTACATTACGTTTCCCTTTGTATCGCACAGAAAAATTAAACATTAAAATGTAGTCGGGATAATTTGTATTTAATTATATTTTAGCGTGGAAGTTGGGTATTTTAAACAGATTCTAACAAAGTACGTGGATTTTGTAGCTAATATCCACTTCAAAATTACCCTTTGAAATTATCTTTTAAATATTGTGTATGTTCATTATCACTAGGTTTTATTTTAATTCGTTTAGAATGCCTAGGGTGCTCATTGAACTTCTAGGGAAATTCCACGGTCATAAACATCATACATAATATAAATAAATTTCAAAATAATATTGTAGAAAACGTTAGCTAGTTATAATTTTGTAAACCCACATTAAAGATATCGCTAGTACACGCCTGTAATATTCTGTAATCCATTATTTTATATATTTAGATATTTATTCAAAAATGCATTTATCAAAACGCCAATTTGAGCTTACAACTCTAATTTTGTCATGCACCGGTGACATAACTCCAGCCAAGGCTCAATTATTACAATCGAATATCGATCATAGTAGAGATTTTGTAGATTTTCCACTGATGAGCGATGAGACATTAATACAAGTGAAGTGTAGTCATTAACCAACAGACGTTTCATACTTAATTAACGAACAGCAGTCACTCTATAATTTAATTAGTGTCATAAATATGGGATCCGGAACAAAATGAATTTTCAATGCTAATTCATCAAAATTTTCGTATCAATCATATTAGTGTTAATATTAATTTACAAGAATTCATTGGTATCGGAGTAATGTATATTTAGTGATTTTGCATAAACTAGCCATAAATCAGAATAGAAACGGAGTGAAATGAGTTCCAATGTTCATAAGACAATATAACAACGGGAAAATCTAATCTGGTTGTGAAATTTTCCAACCGACCCTCATTACCATTTAGAGGCGCACGGGAAAGAAAAAAATATTCTCCATGACGGAAATTCCATGTAAATTGGCCGAATGCTTGCGACTTTTGCTTTCTTAAATTGCAGCGCGGTGTTGGAAATTTTATTCGACGTTGCAGACAGTGCGATCTGTCGCTCAAGAAAGTTAATTTGGCCCCAACCGTACTTCATTCGCGAAATTATTTTAATAAACGCAAAGTTCACAATTTCATGACGCACGCATTTACGACGTACTCTTACGTAGGCGTGAAGTCGGCGATAAATCGTAATTATGGTGAAATAAACACATTTAACAATATTTAACTCCTCATTAAGGCCGGAAATCAATTAAAATCTCCGAACTGTACCTCTTAAATACACAAAGTAATTTCGAGTCTATAAAATGTTTTCGCAATCACCGATAACCCTGCAATTAAGTTTTATAGACTCGGTTTTTGCGGTAATAATTGACACAATAAGATGGGATGGCGTTTGTTTCCGATTGAAATTGGGTCGGTGTTGTGCGCCCGCCCAGCTGCGTACAATTTTACAACGCTGCAACGCTCTCTGAGGACGTGACTTGGTTCGTAATGAACGTCGCACCGGTTTCACTCGAGTACCGCCTTACAAGCTCTGAACATGTGTCTTAGACGCTTCACTTCTCATAACTTATCATGTAAACGCCCGCGGTGTTTAAGTATAGAAGAAAAGTAGAACAACAGTTTTTTGCAATGCATTCAATTTGGTTTAATGGACCGGCAGTAACCGTGACGTTTCATCAGCATCTATATGCAATCTATTGCATCTATATATACATTCAATCTCGTATCTTCAAAGAACGCTACTTAATCATATATTAAATGGTAATTAGTGACAAAACATGAACAATATTGTTTTTATTACTTCTATAGATTTTAACCCTTTTTGTACATGTCGAAGAAATGGTCAATTCGCTTGTTTAATAATGAACTTTGAAGTGTAATGTACTTATTATTATCCTGTACACCTCGAGACATTATTTATTGAATCTCAATATTCTTTAAACCATAACACAACCATGCTGGCAAACTGCTGCTTGATAATAACAAAAAAAGAACGACGACGCACACTCGTATAAGTGAGTGATGTAATTAATAACAATCTTATTGTAATTCTCACAAAATTATAATAAACACGAATAATGTCCAAGAGCTAATCCTCTACTTTAAATTTTAAATCTACTAGCTATGCATTAAACCCGTTTGGAAATAAAAAATACATAGAAAGAATTTTCATCCACTAAGTAATTAATTGTAATATGAACCCCGAATAAAAATTTTAATTCCCAAATTCAGTAATATTATGGAGTTAAATAACTTTAATTATAGTAAGCATTATTAGTTTTCTTAAGTTTGTTGGAAATAAACGCAACGAAAAATATTTGAAAGTTTCTAAATTAATACAATCACGAGGTTTTATTGGCAATTTTTTTTACAAAACTAATTTGAGTTGTGACATCCATAACAATTCACAAAATTTTTATGCCAATATCGTATAAAAATGTTTAAAGCCACGTATTACGAAGTATGAAACACAATTATAACTGCGGACCATATTTTAGAAATAAAGACGTTAATCTCTTTAATAGCCGTGGGCACTCCGAGCAATAGAGTTTAAAAATAAATGAGAAGGACAAAAGAACCGATAAGAGTTTTAAGGCCAAAAACTTGAGCAAGCACTAAAATTTAATATCGACCGCTCAGTTTCGGGGACACCACACTTTATGGCGGCAATTACTACCCTTCAACTCAGAAATTTGTAGATTGGTTTTGGTTTTATAGGTTTTTCGGCAATCGCAGTTATTACGAACATTATTTCTCCCCCCATTTTGCAAACATAAAACTTTTACTTCAGACAATAATATTTAAAATTTCGAATACAATAAAAATCATAAAACACGTGTCTGTTCCAAGCCAAATTAATACGTCCTTGTTCCCGGTGAGAATTATAGCTGAAATAGAGACAGGCTACAGATTGCCTCTACTAGGAAATTAATATGATACGAAATTACCTACGAAGCGTATTCAACTTGACCTTAATAAATCCGGAGATTATCGCTAAAACCGGCTGAAAATGTAATGGGCATTACAAAATTACTTTCCTTTCCTGGAATATACGCATAATGACGTCACAGCGACATTATTTTGAGCCTTTCGACCATATTATTAAAGTAATAAGAACTAGTTCTCGTCTGCTATGTAACAGGAGATATTTTTATCCGGCTGCCATTAGAGTTCCATCACACGAATATATTTTTTTAGACGTTTCACGTATTTGTCTTTAGCTTCGACCCTCCGTTATTTTCGAACGAAAGACGTAGTAGTTTCAAGTGGGTACTTTGTAGGAACTCGGAATTTTGTGAAATCAGATAAATTTTTCGCTCCGTTTGCGTATGTAGGCCATTTAATTTGATGTTGTAAGGGTAGGGTTCAAATAACTATTATATAGGTCAGGGATGGCAGACTGAGGTAAGAGAATATAAGATAACAAGTTGTACAGCGTACATAGTGTAATATAACATACAAATATGTCTGATCTTATTTCTTAATAATACGTATATTTCAAATGCGAAAGTTTATGAAAATGTTTGTTCGTTAACGATAAACGTAGAAAAAACTAAACGGATTTGGATAAAACACACTGATAGATCATGTTCTAGATTAACACATAAATAAAAAGTAGCATCTTTTTATTCCGATTATTTGCTGACATAGTAATAACGGTAAGTTTTAATCTGATTTACACAGATGGCGCTAGCATTTTAGAGTCCTGAAGCGGCGCAAGACTTTTCAAGTGACGAAGCCACGGGCAACACATAGTTAGTAGCATATAAACTAAATTAAACGCAAAATAATATGTTGTTATTTGGTAACCAGTACCAATTATTAAGTAACAGTTAATAATTTCAAGCTGCATTTACATAATGATTTCTTATGTTTACGCGAATGTTAGACATAAAAAATTAAACTACTTTTCGGATTCTATCGCGGTTTTTTATATTTTAGTTTTCACCCGACGTTTCGAAGACTGCATTTACATTACAGGAACACGCGTCGGGTCGAAGTTAATATGGGCGAAGTCCACAACCACCAATCATTAATGAGCTTGCCAAGTATCAAAGTGCACTGCTAATATTGCCCCAGTATTGTCTGTAAACATGGACTTTGCTCGTATCATATGCGTAATATCTTGTAAACGTAATACGTAATATATCGCAGTAACAAGCACGTTCAATGCAATGTAAATCAAATTTCTAGGCATTTATACTAATCGTTCGTGTCGTCGGTCTGTTGTGCCGGGTTATTGTTCAAAGAATATTCAAATTTGTAGGAATGGTTCAGAATTAGTAATATAAGCGAAATCAAATAATTTATTTGAACTTGTAAAATGTTATACATTATTTAGATTCCATCAATATTAATTCTACTACGAGTTCGGAAATAAATTCTTATCAAAGAAGAACAGACGAGAAACTCTGCTGTTGCTTTTTTCAAAATAAGTTTAAGATTTGGCGAAAAAATGACATCGAACGCATTTGTCTTCGTAACTTAAACTTATAAGTTTAATAGCAATTAGTCGTGAAATAAAAAACCTTTTTAAACTAATTCTGACAAATGATGTTTACAATCTGACATTTATATATAAAAATACAAACCGACTTGCAAAATTTCGATTGTAGCCCAAACCATGGACTTCTAGTACTGAAGAGTAGAACGGTTTATAATAGGGCCGTAAAAAGTTTTCGGCATTTCCATTGCAATGGAGCAGGCTAGGGCTAGAGAACTCTCGAAAGTTTTCGCTACATTCCACACGGTGCTGATCTATCATGCGTTTACTCCGCAGCACTCAACTCCGCTTATAGTTTCCACTCCCCGAGATAAAAGTACCAATGCACATACGTGATAGGAAATGCCCCCATCAAATATCCGTGACTTGGTTCGGTAGAAAAATGTTCCAAATCCATTCAGCGGTTTATGCGTTAAATTCTAACATACAGAAATTCAGATTTATATAATAAGGAAGCAGGATTCGACGTCACCGCAAATGACAGTTTATGGCGCACAAAACCCAGCACAACCCCGATACAGTCAGTCGCATAATCATATTTACCGAAGCTTTATTTGCGTAACGAGTTCGCTTACCGGCCGCGGTTTTCACATCAATTAATTCTGAGAGCGTGGGTTGTACGTTTAATTTAAAGTTAAACTCATAATCCTTTATAATAAAAAGAGATACTGATCATGAATAAGGCTCTTAATAACTTAAAAACGTAATGAATATTATTCAATTCAATGAAAGTCAATGTGCCTTTTAGGAACTTCCATCGCTCCGTCGTTAAGAGTTGAGACGCAATTGTTGTGCGAGGATCGTATTAAAGTCGAGTAAGTACAATCACTTGATAAGAAGCGACATTGAATAGTGGCTGAAATCTTAAGTTTCTAGACTCGAAGAGCACGTCCGTAGTTCCTGATTGGTGTTGAATAGCATTGTTCCGATAGTTATAAAAGAGACAAAAATGCAACCCTGCTTAAGACTTCTTTATCGCGTAAGAACAAAAAAACTACACACACATACATCAGGCATTTATCCCCGAAAGTATGCAGAGGCGCAACTAAGGCACCCACTTTTCGCCAAGTGTGTTCCGTCAAATGATGTGAAATCACTTTGTTCGACCCAGAATTCGAACCCAAGACCTCAGAGCGCTGTCATACCGCGCATGCAGCACAACTACGCCACCTAGGCAGTCTAAAAAAATACACTAAATGGTAAATCTCATGGAACAGCAATGTAGATGTCAGTTACTATTAACTGTAGAATATTATTTCCATTGTCCACCACGAGACGCTGCGTCTCTCGATCGTTACAATTCTTACAATATACATTAATTGCGTTTCGTTGGAAATATTTGTCTGTATAAGGCGAATACAAAATATATCAGCCTACTCTCCTAATCTAAGCTGGTCTAAGGGACAATGGTATACGATTATATCTCAGACCAGCCTCGTAGACTAGCAGCTTATCTCTTTTTATGCAGAGAGACCTTTACACAGCACTAAGATTTTAGAAATAAAATATACGAGTATAAGGTAGCCATTGTAGCCAGTGTAACTACTGGACTTAATGCGACTTAACATCTCATAGCTCAAGATGGCAAGCGCGTTGAAATATCAAACAATACTTTGAAATTCAAGGTTTTGGATGGTGTTTCTATTGTTTATGGGTGGTCGTATCGCTTACCGTCAGGCGAACGGCGAACTCGTCTCGTCATTTAAAGAATTAAAAAAAACAATAAGGAACAAAGAAATTAGTAATAATGTTGCTGGTAGAATATATTTTGTATCCACCAGGATATCGAACATCGTACGCAAGGGGTTTTAAAACCAGCTGATTGTCCTCTTTAATGTGTCGAGTTCCGGAAATAATAGTGTCGACTGGCGAGTGATAATCAACCCTCGTCAGTCGACGTTCTATCTGAACCCCCATTTCTGCTTACCGTCAGGTGTAGTGGGGTAACTTTTTCGTGACGGAGTAAATAAATGATTGAAATGTAATGTATGTATGTACAACCAATAATAATATTATAGAGATAAATTCATTTTCATTTCAACACAGTGAGCTAATTCCGCGTAGATCAGAACGTCAACAGCTAAAAAAATCTAAATTTTATATAATTGTAAAATTTAGGGAGATATTGTAACTTTGACTTTTCATACAAACAACAACTCAGTTCCCCCCGTCACCATAAAAGCTACAGTCTTGGAAACCTCGGAAGAAAATTGTAATGTAAAAAACCGCGACAAAATCCGAAAAACAGTTTTATTTCAATGTCTAACATTCGCGTAAATATAAGAAATCATATTGAAATTTTAAAATATACGTTTTGGTAATTATATTTAATCTAAATTTTATCAAATCTAGTTTTATACTTAGTATGTGCTCACGATCAAGAGTTTCCTATAGGTATAATGCAATCTAACATATAATTAAACATTGCATGAATTATTCACAATACATTAAACGCGTCAATGGATAACTGCGCGTGTTTATATACTAAGATAATTTAATATATAATGTTCTATTGTTGTCCTTATATACTCGATCAATAAATCTATATGTACATCGACATTTATATGTGCAAATATAAAACTATAATCCTTAAGACTGTGTTTAAATAACAGTATTATAACTATGCGAAAGAACTAATGGTTGCCGAAAGAAAAACACAAAACAAAAATGATTCAATTACACTACCATGTAATAATAATAATATCAGCCCTGTATTATATACTTGCCCACTGCTGAGCACGGGCCTCTTCTACTACTGAGAGGGATTAGGCCTTAGTCCACCACGCTGGCCTAGTGCGGGTTGGTAGACTTCACACACCTTCGAAATTCCTATAGAGAACTTCTCAGATGTGCAGGTTTCCTCACGATGTTTTCCTTCACCGTTAAAGCGATCGATAAATTCACAAAGAATACACACATGATTTTAGAAAAGTCAGAGGTGTGTGCTCTTGGGATTTGAACCTGCGGACATTCGTCTTGGCAGTCCGTTCCACACCCAACTAGGCTATCGCCGCACTACCATGTGTTTTAATAATAAGAAAAAACACAATTACATAAAATCAATTTTTAAACCATACGATGGATAATAAAAATAATTCCAAATTTAATCGTCCGCTGATAATTTACCATAATAATTTACCACCAAAATGTATATTTCTTTCGCCAAGCATCAGTGTGTAGTCACTGTTGTGTTCCGGTTTGAAGGACATTGTAGCCAGTGTAACTACTGGACATAATAAGACTTAACATCTCATGTCTCAGGATGGCGAGCGCAGTGGAATACCGAACAACACTTTATAATTCAAGGGGTTGGTTGGTATTTCTACTGTTTATGGATCGTATCGCTTACCATCAGGCGAACGGTAAGCTCGTCTCATCATTCAAAGGAATAATAATTAAAATACAGGGTCATTTCGACATTGCGTTACTAAATGAAACCATATACTTGTCTTCTTGGAAATAACAACTAACAATAAGTTACATGAGCCATAAACGTAAAATAAAAAAGTGTAAGTTTTGAACGAAATAAATATTAATAAAAAGTAATTTTAATTTTACGGGCCTTATGCCTCTACTACTTTCCTAAGAGTATTCGTCGCAACTTCAACATCATATTTTCAGTCCGAAATACATCCACGCACACGCCATATACGCTCTAAATTCCAAAATTACCAATAAATCAGAAAACTAAAACCAGGATTTTTTGGTGAAAATATTCGTTATTAATTGTTTTTTGGCACAACGTCATCAAAGGTGAAGACGAGTATATGATTTCATTCAGTAACGCTATGTCAAAATGACTCTGTAAATCTTCTTAATTTTTACAAATCCTATTTAGTGCGCATACTACGTCTCCATATCTCATCTTGGTAACCCAGAAAGTATCGCTCCAGTTAAGCTGTACATTTGTCCATATCACAATGTCGGAGCTGGGAGGCGTTATTCACGTCTACACAGACACACGCACAATTTTCCGTCAGGAAGGCCATTGAGGTTCGCGCGTGACCAGGTTTCTGAGTTCTGACAACCCCACGTTATTACACCTACGCACTTATATATAACCAGTTTTTATTACATACGAAGCGGCAATGGCCACCTGGTTTTAAGGAAACTGTTAATAGAGTGTTTTTATTTTCCCTTTTCATGATTTAACGAAATGGATAAGTAAATTAAGAAATTTAATGTCATGTTTCTCATGTATGCGAGTTTGGCTTGGTTTGTCCCACCACAATGTTTTGTGTCGAGATGCTTCCTACGAAGTGAGCGGCTTATTCGTTCCTTCATTAACTAATTTTAAAAAATAATACGCAAAAATAATAAAATAGATTTAAAAAAAAAATACAGTTAAAACCAAAAGATAATTATTTAGTAAAAAAGTTTCAGGTACTTCCCCTCAAATGCGGTACATGTGATGAGTTCTAGTAACTAACTACTAGGTTAAGATTATATACTCGACATTACTCACTCATTTACATCTTCCTTAGTTTTGTATCAAGAAGTAAATTAAAAACATATAAAAAAGCCGGTGAACGCGCGAATGCATTCCGCTATAAGTCCTGGACATTTGTTTCTGAGCCTTGGAGCACTAAGGTAAATAGTCATTTTTATTTTAATATAAAGCGCTCCTTTGTGAGAGTGGAAATAAAATACTATCTTCATGCAACTAGAATTTATTTCTCGGTATAAAATGTAGCGTATAATCAGAAGTGGAGGAATTCCAGGTACACACTTTGGAAACTGTTTTATGATTAAAAAAGCAGTAAGGCATGCTTTACTGAATAGCTGTGTGCATCGGAGGCGATTTGTGGACTTTGTTTCTATTAGCAACTGCTAATAACGGAATATATGTCGTAACCCACAAAATAATGCACCATTGTACATAGGTATGTCTATTTGTTAAAACGCATTAAATACTAAAGTGAACAATTCCCTTTGTGAAATTTGGAAAGCATAGCTTCGAGGATAGTGAAATACCGCAAAATTGACTAAACAAGTCCAAATTGAGATCGATACAAAAAATATAAAATAAACATTGACACTTTTAATTTAACTCTGAAAAACTTTTTCTAGTACGCGGCATACACAAATATAGCTAGCAAATGTAGCAAGCTAGCTACACGTTATTCACCTTATTGTACTATATACCCTAGGATAGCCAAATTACTTGACTAAGCATCTGTTTGTCAACAGCCATTGATTGTAGTATGTGCATACTTTATACCAAGCATAGGGTTACAAAGCGGTCATCGGTTTTATTTCAGTATAAACATAGCATTAAAAATATCCAGTCGCCAGACCACAGGATGCCATATTTTCAAACCGCGTACCGGTTGTTGATTTTAATTAAGGCAATATTTTATTAAATATTTCATTTTGTTGGCGATCGGTAAACATTTTGTTATTAAACATAAACGTTATGAGCGTCGGATTAAAATTTACAATCGGATAATTTTAATTTATTTTAAAATTTATGGAAAAGTAAACTAAAAGGATAAATGAGCAAGTGGATCGCGTGGTATTTATAATATAAGTCCACAAAAAGAATACATTGATTATTATGTTACAATTTTAATAAATAAATATACCTATTTTTTTATCATAAGGTCTAAATGCACAAACGTAACTATTATAGTGCTTAAAACATTTCTGAATATTTTCTAAATTTCTAAATCGTAAATATTAAATGTGCACCATATTTCTATTACATTTTATTGGTAAAGAAAAATTACGTTCATTAAATACTACTATAAAATCACATGCTGTGACAAAATGTTTAAATTAACAGTTAATTTATATATAAACAAATTCATTTAGGCTCTATAGCGTTAGACAGTTTAGTAATTTACACAATATCTTGTTTTCCACTCGGTTTGAAAGTTAGTAAATTACTTCAGGGAATTGCTAAGATAGATGAGATAAAACAATCTATTTCACTGAAAACGTAAATTAACATTAGTAAGAAAAAAAGATACTTTCTCCAAAATCTCAAAGATCCAAAAGTATTAAACATATTCGTGGTACTGGATAAGTTAATATAAAGACACGCTACACCGATTTCGATTTATTTTTTCACAAGAAGCTACATTTCTCCTGATAAGCTATTTTTATCCCGGAAAAAAATGTTACGGGCGGTGTCGCCGGCAAAAGCTAGTAGTAAATATTCACCAAGCTACATCGACACGGAACTGATAGTAGAGAAAAGTTACGACAGGGACATTTTATTAAAAGAACAAGAACATAAAAGATGACAAAATATTTGTAAACCATAATAAATAAGAACAGCCAGTGAGGGAAATGTCCAGGTAATTTAACTCTATAATGCTACACAAAGGAGAATAAGAAAGTCGGTAATCTAAAAAGTATAGTTTGCAAGAAAGTCAGACAACGCTAAAGCTAACAAGCTGACAAAAGCCACACGGACAAAAAGGTGTAAAAACAAAGATCCTATTTGCAGTTAGAGGTACGTAATTGTGGATAGAGGGAACAATTTCTAAGAACTGGTTTTCAGACTCCGCAAATGACGGTGTACGAATAAAAATAATGAGAACAAACGGAAACGCAATAAAGCGAAATCTCGGTTTTGGAAACTTTTCATAATACTTGCAGAGTTTAACACAATACCTTAACTGTTTAATCTAGCTTTAAAAGCTGCTCCAACTGCGGCAAACAACATTTTCTTAATAACGCAACATTTCTGTTCTCTATAGGTTGAAAGCAAATATTTCTGCAAATATAGCGGCGAAAGCTTACTTTGGTATGGAAGAAACTGTCGAGGAACACACCTCTGACTTATCAAATAAAAAAAAAATATTCTTTGTTAATTATCGCTTGCTTTAACAGTTAAGTAAAACACCGAGAGGAAGCCTGCAAACCTCAGAAATTCTCTATAGGAATTTTGAGGGTGTGTGAAGTCTACCAATCCGCACCAGGCCTGCGTGGTGGAGTAAGGCCTAACCTCTTCAGTAGGAGAGGTAGAAGAGGACACCCGTGCCCAATAGTTGGACATTGTAGAAAAGAGAGCTAATATTATCATATATATTACTAGCTTTTGCTCGCGGTTTCGCCCGCGTGAAGGAGTTTTCCGGGATAAAAGTCCACTGTATAATAAAAGTCTTGTTACATATTTTGCCGGTACTGATAGGTTCAAACTAATTTTATCCCCATGGGGGTTAAATTTATCAAAATCCTATTTAAGCGAAGGTCTTCATCATAGTAGTTCCAATCTTTAATTTCAGTTCAATCAGTCGAAAATCTAAGAAGATTTATACAAACTTTCATCCCCTATTTTATCCCCTTAGGGGTGGAATTTATCAAAATCCTTTCTTAGCGGATGCCTATGTCATAACATCTACCTGCATGCCAAATTTCAGCCCGATCCGTCTAGTGGTTTGGGCTGTGCGTTGATAGATCACTATGTCAGTCAGTCAGTTACCTTTGAGTTATATATTTAGACGTCTGCAAACATTTTAAAACAAAAGTGTAAAAAGTTAAGAGCATCTACGATGAAACAGACTTATTGATTAAACTGGAACGGATGCCAGACAAAATCGGATGCGTTGCATTATGGAAGAACTTGATCAAAAGCCTCATTTACATATTTCTACACAAAACGAACTAGCGCTTTAGATTGTCTGAACGTATGTGAGTGATATTTATACTCTATCACGTGTTGTGCTTGATGCTATTCTTTGTTGTAAAGTTTTTAATAAGAGATGGTTTATGCTTGGTTTTATCACCCTAGTTATTTTGATTGAAAAGAAAATTTTATTTACAACTCCTTTTAGGTACTTATATAAACCATTTATCTACTTACATATACATACCTACCATCTAGATGCTTCAAACCAATTCCTCAACACAATTTAAGGGGAAGACCCAAACGAGATACCCAAGCGGCGCCCGTCAATTCGTCAACGTCTATCAGATATCAATTTCTACTCTAGGCATATTAATCTTTGACATATCGTTAAAAGGGTCGACGCATGCGCTGTTGAACGTAGGTACTGTGGCGCCGGACAGTCGCCTCCAGTCATCTCGCGTCAATAAAGGAAGCCAAGTAGCAATCAACTGTGAAGCGCATTCAACCTAAGTCTTAACGGACTATCAAGGTCGACTGTAATGAAAGGAAATAACTTAGATAATTACATGAAAGATGTTTTAATTACATCTAAGATACGTAAAGCATACCATTGGAAAAGACATCAAAGAGGTACTTCGCTGACTGTACGAGCAATATACGCATAGTTTATTAAGGTTCTGAGAAGGTTCCTCTTTTATCTTTAATATATTCATTTTTCCGTGAATCGGAAAGTCCGATGGAATGTTCGGGAAGATTTCGTAAAAGTTCATAACGCTCGGTTACTTTACGATCGTCTGACTTTCATTTCAGACATTAATGTTTCGCCATTAGTTATATAAAACGATTGAACAGTATATATAATTTAGACATTCTTGCAGCTGCTCGGAGTATGACTTTTCAATAACTAAAACTAACACTTATAGAGCAATTAAATTACACGTACCGAGTAGCTTAGTTTATTTGTCTATGAAAGAGCTTAGCTCAATAGAAATAATGTATAATAATCTTTATTTTCCCTGAATAGTCTAACAATTCGCGTATATTCTTCAAGTCAATGTTTTAAAAAAATGAATTGTACACCGACCTGCAGAATCATTTAACATGCACGCTTATGCAGAAGTATTCACATTGTATAATAAATTGTCTCTGGACTCTGGAAATGAAATTAATGAAAGCTAAACATCGCAAGTATCTGAATACAGAAATAGGACTCAAGTTACTGCGATAATTCCTCTTATTTAAAAAAAGAATACGAAAAACTGATCTGGACACGTCCAATATCATTTAAGAAATAATTACGACAGAGTTCTCTTTTTAATCGGAAGGGGATGTTTCAAACAATATTGAGTAAACAGAATCAAGAGCTAACGAAAGAACATAAAAAGAACTAACTCCACATATTATATTATAAAGAATGTTTTAGCAGACCACTGACCAAGTAACACTAATAGAAAAAGTTACATTCAAAAAGAAATCTTAATACGTACTAATTAAATATTATGTAGGATTCCTTTGGCCATGTTAACGAGACCGAATTGAACGATCGTATTCATAAAGGTCGTAACTAACGTAGTGTATGTAGGCATTGAATGTAAAAAAAAAATACAATATTTTTTCCTTCTTTTTATTGCTTTTAATGACGAGACGAGCTTGCAGTTCGCCTGACGGTAAGCGATACGAACGACCGTAAACAGTAGAAACACCATCCAAAACCTTGAATTACAAGGTATTGTTTGGTAATCCACTGCGCTCGCCATCCTGAGACACGAGATTTTAAGTCTTATTATGTCAAGTAGTTACACTGGCTACAATGTCACTTTTTATATAAATAGTTTGCCACAAAATTTTAAAATATGATTATCATAGTCCGCTTTTATAAAACATTGTATTCGGGTTACAAAACTCTTCTCATCAAATTGTGTTTTCACGAATATCTGGATTTTACTGCGGACTCGGTGAAATAACAGTTTATGAAACGATCGGTAATTTCAAAAAGTTTTACACAAGCTAACGATTGGAATGAAAACATTTTTTATTTACTTTCAAAATATTCATAAGTCGAGCACTTATTTCAATAGCATATAACTGATTTTCAGATGTTCGTTAATGACACAAGAAGAGTTCTTACCACCCAAACTTACTGTAAGGAAACAGTTATAGAAATGAAGGAATGGTCCTGGGTACAATTATATTTTTTAACCGACTGCACAAAAAGGAAGAGGTCCTTAATTCGACTGTATTTTTATGTTTGTTACCTAAAATATTATTTTAATTAGTCACCAACTCCAAAATTGGTAACCAGAATAAAGTTAATGTTTAATTATTTTTTGTTTTTTTTAACAAAATTGTAATCCTTATATTTTTGGTACTTTTATAACTGAAGAACGGCTTGTAATGTGAGCAGCGCGTTATGTTAAACATAAAAAGTAATAGGATCGTCATCTTATATAAAGTTTGAGTTCTATCTACAGCCTCACTAAAATAAATTTTCATTGCACAATTTTTTACCAACAACAAATTTATTAAAGCAATGGTTTCATCTCGATCTCAATATTATAATTTTTTATACGATAGCTTACTCTATAAGTAATTACGCAATATATTTTATATAATAATAATTTGATCAGTGTATACAATGCGTAAAGTTCATTTTGTTTTACATTCTTATGTCTCTGATAATAAACAGATAAACCATTCGAAATAGACTATTCTTTCAACACTCACCTTTACATTCTTCTATGTTTTCGTCGGAGTTGTCGCCGCAATCGTTATCTCCCTCGCACACCCACGATATGGGTATGCATCTCCCGTTCGCACATTGGAATTGCTTTAGCGGACAAACGCCACCTGGGACAAAATATTGAAACGATTATTATTGACCAAGATAAATGGACGTGATGGCAATGGCCACTCCACTTATCCTCACTTTGCCGTGCGTGTATAAAAAAAATATCTATACAAATTCACAATATGACAACAATTTCGCAGTCAAAATAAAACTTAATTTATTACGTTTTAATCCATATTTCGGTCATATAATTCATAGACAAAATTACAAACAATTTGAATCTAAATTTAAAACTTTATTGCATATAATAATAAAAAATAATTTGAATCGGTAAACCGTAAATTGTATTAGTCCATATTCCACATCTATAAGGAACTATGATCAAGAATTACTTAATCTTAACTTTACCTACGGAATATACTACTTGACCTAAATCATTTTATCATTATTAATGACCCCTCAGAGCCAGACAATTGCCCGAAGGTCCAGACACTAATTTATCAGATTTTTTATCACACTAAAAACCGAAGAGCAAGCCATCTGCCGGCAAAGTTAAAAAATATTTGTGGTCACATTGATCAGACTTAGTTCGGATTAACGATAAAGCATTATTGATTGTCGATAAGTATTTTCTGAAATGATAAAATTCTTTGCAATCCTTGAAACTGGTAATTAAATCATTGGATAATTTTCGTTAGTCATTCATAAATGCGAAGTCATTTATCTATAATAATAAATATTAAGTATAATAATATAGTAGTAGTTTGATGCATGTTTGGGTGTTCGTTAAAAGTTAAATAATGAAGCGTAGAAACTGTTAAATAGAATGAAATTAAGCACAAATCCTGGATTTGTGCACTGTTATGGATATGTTATATTTTATTCAGGAAAATAGTAGAGGAAGTACTTTTAACTGTTAATTTAATTGGTGCACCATTGCCTTATTAAAATAAATATAAGTATGAGTCTATGTTACTTGATTAATGATAAATGAATAAAAATAAGAATATATATTAAGTAAGACTTTTCTAACGGACAAAGTCACGAGCAAAAACAAGTTTCTTTATATATGAATCTTACTTGTAGTTTGAAGTAAGTAAATAAAACCGTTATTCCACCCATACAATGAGCCATTTATTATCCATCGGAAATAACAAAATCATTCATTACAGTTACTACACTCATAATTATAATTACTCATACATTTTATACCTAATATTTTGTCGTGTCCTGCTCATAATACCTAATCTCATCATAATTCTATGTTAAAGCGTTAATTATTATACCAAATTAATTATCAATAGAGCGTAGAATACAGAAGAAAGGGGCGTGGCCAGTACACCACGAGATCGTACGATCATGCGGTGGTCTGACTGCTGACGTCATCGACTCATTCTTGGAGGAAAGGCGCGCGCCGTTTGACTTCACTCCATGCTGAGCACGCGCAGCACTCACTACTCGTTCAAAACTCTTGTCGAATGTATAATTATTTAAAAACTATTAAATGAAATAAATGTGTTAGATATATTTTGGTGTTATTGTTAAAAATGTATTAAAATTTATTGTGAATAGAATTAAACCTTTTGTCGTTGTAATGATATTTTTTAATATAAAATTTAAGCGATTGCAAATAATATATTGAAACTTATATTTTAAATGTTATAGGAAGGCTAAAAGAAATCAATAAATCCGAAAATTAATACCAAATTAAAAACAATCATAACTAAACAAAAGTTATAAGACGAAACGTAAAAGTAGCGTCATATTATAATACCGTTACTAATATTAGCAAAACTGATAACAATCATAATATGACAATACGCTGCGTACGTTATCGCAAGACATTTGATATCAATTAATAATGGCTAGTAAACTCAATGGCTATGTACACTAGCAAGTACCCATTAATATTAACATTTACCTGTAATACGATTACTCAGAAATATGACGCTAGATTCGAATTTGCGTTATGTGTCACGCGATTCTCAGCTTTACGATTATCTAAAACGCATTAGCGGGTGTACACTGGAATACGCGTGAATTATATCAAGAATTGATACGTTAATATGTTAGACCAAAAACAAAATCTTATCTTGAAAATTGAAACCCACAAAAGTGTTTTCTCGTCTAATTCTTATAGAAGCAATTATCGCTCATATTGATGCGATTTTAAGGAACAGATTTAAAAATTTAATGCTGGCAATCAAAACGAATATCTTGATGATATTACGGTTTATTTGTATATAGTGATCAGTTGTATAAATTATTAATAAGCCTTATCTGAAATTTCACGCCATCACGTAATCAGAAATCGTGTGTGTAGACCAACCTGAATATTTCCTAATAATTACCTACTGATATTTAAAAAATAAATAAACAAATTGTGTTCTAAGACTAATTAAAGCGTGCATTCTAATTCGCCCTCACCAAATATAACGCGCAATGCGATTAATGCATTTTTTCATTCAAAATTAAATAATTTTTGTACGAACAGCAGAACGGTATGCTTTGTTTTATATTTGGTTAATTTGATAATATTTGAAAAATTATGAATGAATGAATGATGAATATGAAAATAATTTAATTTTTGTGATCGTCCCAACTGACTGATTTCCATGCCTAAGAAATTGGGCACTTGGTCTAAATTTGTTTGAACTATTAAATAAATAAAATTATTACACCGGCGTAGACAGTGGTTGCAAAGCATTGAATCACGTTGCATTTACGCAACCATTTTTGTAAATTATTATATACTAGCTTTTGCTCGCGGCTCCGCCCGCGTTATAAAGTTTTTCAGGCTAAAGTTTTCCATTATAAAAGTAGTAGTTTCCCGGGAGCCTATGTTCTTCCCAGGGTTTCAAACTGTCTCAATACCAAATTTTATCTTAATACGTTGGGTAGTTTTTGAGTTTAAGACGTTCAGGCAAACGGATGCAGCGGGGGACTTGGTTTTATAATATATTTTTTTAGAACTTTTTAAGAGGAATAATCCCGACATACATCATTGTTGCATAACTTTAACCGTTTACGCAGCGCACGCAACGGAAGCTCTCAAAACTAATAAATTGTCCCCGTATTTGTAACATGTTTCATTACTGCTCCGCTCCTATTGGTCATAGCGTGATGATATACAGCCTATAGCACCCCACAAATAACGGGCTATCCAACACAAAACGAATTTTTCAGTTTGGACCGATAGTTCCTAAGATTAGTAAACAAATATAATGAGAAAGCTTCGAACTGCTAAGCTATCGGGAGTTACACGTGTCATTGTGAGTCAACCATAAAAGATAGACATATGCTGTCGTGGGATATTTTTTACATAATTTTAAGGAGAACATTTCCGTCATACATGATTTCTATGTAGCTTTAACCATTAAGGTTGCACACGCGACGGAAGCTTAAAAATGGAGTAACTTCTCCCGTTTTCCCAACATTTCCCTTCACTGCTCTGCTCCTATTAATTGTAGCGTGATGAAAAGTATACTATAACCAGCACAGGAGTATGACAAATAATTGTACCAAGTTTCGTTAAAATCCGTCGAGTAGTTTTTGTTTCTATAACGGTTATACAAACAGACAGACAGACAGACAGACAGACAGACAGACAAAAATTTTACTAATTGCATTTTTGGCATCAGTATCGATCCCTAATCACCCCCTGATAGTTATTTTGGAAATATATTTCATGTACAGAATTGACCTCTCTACAGATTTATTATAAGTATAGATAGATAAACATATTTTATTTAAATTTGTTTTTCGTCATTCATAACCCTCAAAGTAACCGTATAATTTAAATGTAATAACATTTTACTCAGAATAGAATATCCTACCTAATGGTACCTAAACATGAAGCCCTATTGGATATATCGCCTACAAAAATCCCGATTCCGATCGGATACGGAAGGTATTTTTAGATATCCGATGTTCTGCTCGGTGAAACTCGGCCAGTCTTACCAAAAATATTGCAGCATAAATCAAGCCGTTCGGACAGTCGCGAGTCCCGGTTGTATAGACCATTTCCATCCCTTGTACGTTACATAATAGACTTATAAAGGCTGTTTAGTATAATGGCAATGTATGTCCAACCGTATTCGATAGAAGCTCGTTTGAGTTACAAGCCAAGTTTTGATGGGCTGTTTTCGCCTTGTACTATTGAACTGTACTTATACATCAGTTTCATGCGAAGAATTTATAAAAAATATGGAGTAATCATCACTGCCGACCAAGAGCTTCCTATATTAATGTCATGAGTCAGATGTTTCGTCACGCAAGCTGTTGACTTATAAACGTTGGTAGGTAGACTTTTGGTGAACAAAAACTAAAACACATTCACTATTATTAAAATTGTTTGTTCACCCACGAGGTGATCGCCACGCAAGTGGTCGCTGGATGCAGGTCGCTTCCAATAAGTCGATCTGGAAATCTTTGGAGGAAGCCCATGTTCAGTAGCGGACATCCTGCGGGTAATAATTATAATGATGATGAGTTAAATTGCGTAAATAAAAATATATATTTATTGTAAAAAAATATTTGATGGTAATGAATTACTACATCTTGCGAATTTGTATTACACCGCTTCGCTGTGCATTACGGTGAAATGGGACTAAATTAAGCCGCTGGTCGTTAATCATTTAATTTTAATAATGGCTATTTCACCAATGGAGTGTGAGTGGACTGTCAGAGGGATACTAATTTAATTTCATTACTTTAGACCGAGGGTTCTTATACTAAAAGCGCGTTGGCGAGTGATGGCCGACGCCCGGCGCCCGTCCCGACTGACATCCAATCTTTGTGAAGGGCCCTCGTGTCTGTCTCATTGAGGGCAAATCGACCGGGCCCAGGGACTCGGTGCGTCGAATTTCCAGCGTTTAGACCACCGCCAATAGAATATTATTTTAATTTACACCCTTGTCCGGTCGAACTGATTTATCAATCTTAAATATTAATTATCTTGTTTTTTTACAATTTCTATATAAAATCTGTTAAAATCTTAAAATTATTCGATAAAGTTGTGATGGGTTGAAAAATGTATTCTAAATTGTGACAAATTATTTTTCGCGTGGCTAATGTTTTAATTAAGCATCATTTTAGTAGTCAGTTTTGTTATACTAATGTTTTGGTTGTGATTAGAAATACAATGTAAAAGGAAGTAGCCTATCAGACGGATTGTTGATGTTGATTGTTAATAATAAAATTGAACTAATAGGTATTTTAGTAATATTAATTCTAAAATATACAACATTATTCATTTGGCAATACTTTTATACTAGTTTTCACTATGAAATTGAAAATTAAACATACATTATACATTTAGGATTCAAAGGTAACATAAGCCGATCGGCATTCCCCTCCGATTTCATAAGTTATGAACTCGAATCATGTGTTTAAAAAAACATAATACATTATTTTGTTTATTTTTAATATGGCCTACGCACACTTATCCACAAAAGTAACTGAATAATATAAAAATTTTATATCGCCTTTAAACTTTCGTGTCCCTACCTAAAATCGTTTTTTATTCATCAAAATAAATTTTATAGGTTGACTTTATTTTAGATAAAAAAAAGAAGTTAATGTGTAGAAAGAAGGGTTTCGAAGTTTTTAATGTGTTTTATTACTTTTGTGGCTGACTGCACAACGTTTATTCAATCAATAAAATATTCATTCATCTCATATCGTCACGATTTTTCTTTACTAGTGGACAGCCACTGGTAATCTACAATTTGATTTTTTTTATTATAAGTTATAAATTAACAATCTCAATGACCTACTTATACGATTACCTAAACTGAAATTAATTGCTAACTTACAGTCTTACTTATAAATTTGTTTTAGCGTTAAGAGGTTATTAACAATTGCTTAAATAGCTGTCGAAAACATGACTCGTTTCTTAGTAAGAGGCAAGATGGCGGGATTTGACTTACAGCTGATCGAGTAAATTTGCGTTTTAACAAGGCATAGATTTGCGATTTTTTTCGAAGTGAGACTGTTAATCTACATTTTGACAGTTTCGATATAATACCATCAATTACACTTTACGATCGTCATGTACCGCTCCGATGTCATAAAGTTATTTAACTGGCACTTAAAACTAATAACATCAGCATTCTTTATTAACATCAGTAATTCAACGCGTATAGCGTCACGTGACCGACCCCCGATTAGGGATGCCATTGAAAGTTATTGTTCAATCACCTACCCTCAAAACGGAATGTATGTATTTTCTGTCCATCGACGTGTGCGGTCAGGGCTGCAGCGGTTCGAGCCATTAAATCAATTTCCCCTTATTGTCATGCCTAGAAACGTGACTAATATCGTTTTGGGTTTGCGTTACGTTAGGCACACGTCCGTTTTCTATTATTGCGGACTCTATTTTCACATGCTAATAATAAAGAATGTAGAATTTTTTAATATTTTATTTCGGAAATATTCTTGAATATGGATTTAATAGAAAAAAATATATTTAGCAAATGCGTGCACAAAATAATTATTCACTAAGTTGTGTACAAAGTAACAAAACAATTTCACGAAAGATGAAAATCTTAATCTTTATCAATAAACTTTTCAAAGGTCATTCAGAAACGAGAAACAGTCTGCAAACATCGCCCATTGCTATGGACTGAAACTCATATCAAGACACTTTTGTAAACTTCGTTAACATCTCATAATGTATTAAGAAAGTTTGTTTCATTGCATCTTTGTGCGAGAAAATGGGACGCCATTTGTCTTGGCTGGGGCAGGTTACCAAACACTCTCTCCATTATTAATATACACAGTTTTACTACAATAATATTAAGTAAATTAAATAAAAATATATGATTTCGGTCCATAATAGGATTATCTGTATATCACGGGATAATTAAGAGGTAACTTATCTCAAGTAAGTAAATAAGGTTTATGTTATTAATATAACTCTAATTATTTTACTGTGAAAAGTATAATTTAGATGGCATAGAGTTCTACTTTTTCTGTTTAAGTTTTAAAACTTATATTAACATAACTTTTTTAATAAGAATGTTTAAATTATATATATTTACAATAATGTTACATTGTAGCCGGTATAGCTGGACATAATAAGACTTACTTCTTATGTCTCAAGATGGCGAGCGCAGTGGAATAATTCAAAAACAAGTTTTTGAAATTTAAGGTGTTGATGGTGTTTCTGTTTATGTGTGGTCGTATCGCTTACCATCAGGCGAACGGCAAGCTCGACTCGTCATTCAAACCAATAAAATATATTATATATATTTTTACAGTATAGACTTTAAAATCTTTTGTGGATTTTTGCAAATTGATAATTGTAATATATATGCGGCGTGATTATTATGGAAATGATTTGAACTTCAAAGTATATTCGCATTATCACTTTGAAAGATAAACGTAATCGTTTAAATCTTAATTTTTAATTTTTAATTCTAAACAGATTGCAAACATATATAATAAATAAAACCCTCATAAATTATTAAAACATTCTTTAAACACGTTTCAAATGAACCTGTGGTTTGAAATTGCAAATTTTCTTAAAGCACTCGCCTTTTCATTACCGGTCTGTGAAGTTTCACAGCGGTTCAGCACAATACTAATCCGCTAAAACTTTCTTATTATTGGCCACATTTCGGAAACAAACTCGACTGTACGTAAGAATTTTGTTATAAAATATTTTAATTAAAAAACTGTGGCTGTACGCGTTCTTGAATTCTCGGTCTTAATCAAATTATACACAAGGGTGGTTCTTGTATTAAATTACAACGTAATTAAAGCTTAAGTTACGATGACTGACGGAAACAATGTTATCGAAGGCAGCATGTGAGCGTGAGTGACTCGCCCCCTGTCTTAACTCCCAAACAAATTTATCTCGTGTCCTACTTTTTACTTGTTCCAGAGTTTATTACAGCTCAGTGGCGATTATTTTTCGTAATCTAATCTTTGGTATCTTCTACTAAAACGTAATTGATTTGGAACATTCGTTTTATTGCGCGTTTATTGTCATAGTATTTTTTGATAAGCTATTTTATCTAATAGTGCTATTTACGCCAGTTTTCAGCGACGTTTGCAAAATATACCTCGTCTTTTAATACCTTATGCACATCAAAATGATAAGACGTTATTTTTAAGAGTGCGCAGAGATATTATTTACTTTAATGTAACTAATTGATAAATATTTTAACTCTATCTTTATCAATGATTCAATTATTATTATTCAGATCATAATGTTATTGATTATAAAAAACAATGTATGATACTAAACAATTCGCAGTAACGAGATCATAGAAAATATCACTTATAACTTGGCTGTCAAAAATTTAAACAAAAAATAATAGTTGACTAACGTTTTATGCAAAAAGGTAAGTTTCAATAATTCTCCGAACTGCTTTAGTGGTGAATGTTTGGAACATCTTAGATTAGATTTTACTATCAAATGATAATATTTGCTGATAAGGTCAAGATCAAAGAGAAAAGTGAAGAGATAAAAAATATTTTATTTAATACTAGCTTTACACAGACTCGACTACTTTTATGCCCCTCCCCGAGATAAAAGAAGCTAAAGCATTAAGAATAGTCCAGCTTTCCAATGGAGACATAATGATTATAATAGGAGCAGTTATTCTAGAGATTATCGCGATTGAACAAAAAAACGAATTCTATGGCAATAGTTTATTGTATTTAGGCTGGCTAGCAAACCTTCTCAAAATATATGATTAATGCTAAATATATTTTATCATGGTCGTGTCTTTGTCAACTTTTAATGGATGAAAATTACCGCATGAGGTTTAAATGTATTTTGGGTTTAACATATTTAGCAAGTCGTTGTGAAAGAGAGTCTTAATCTTTTATATATTAATTAATAAAAACAAGTTATAGTGCAATTAAGTGTATCAACAAAGATCACGCTTTCCCACGACCTCTCAATCAATTTGGACGTTCCATTAATTTGTATTGCAGTTCGAACTCTGGCCAAGTAAATGTTTAATGTAACTTTATTGTTTCGCTTTTGCCGCAAGTTTATTCAGCAAACTAACTTATGTTTATTTATGTATCAACATTGGGTAAAACTGAGCTTATAGTCTGTGCAAATGCTACGAAATAGAGTCCCAATGTAATCTTTTATAGTTATCGTGGAAATCATAATGCCATACAGAATTTAAATATATCTTCTGATACAGAAAACATATGACTTTATAATATTATGAATATATATACGCAAAATTTGTATTGCATCGTACTTATAGAAGAAAAAACAATATTATGCAAAAATAGAACTAATCTTATCAAATTTTGTTTAATAGCTTAGCCTTGAAACCGTAACAAACACTTTCCAGTAATATTTCTGACATTATGTCATACACAGCATTCATTACTCAATCAATCTCACAAAGCGATTCTCGTTTGTAGTATGCACATAGCCAAATTGATCTATTTTCGCGTCCCCTCATTCAGCCAGCCGTCTCCGTGGTGTCATTCACCTTCGCATGTCCATTCACATCACAATGTAAGTATAACAGACTGCTATTGTCTCCATATAACACATCATTCATTGAACCTCTCGAGTTGCGTACATACGGGTTTTTAACAATAGACGAAATTTAGATCTCCAATATATATGTTATATACTGAACCTAGACTTACCTATTTATGGTTTTAATCCTTTCATAGATAGAAATATAATGTCAATATTTGCTAGGCTGTTATTTACATCATTTTATTTTTGGGTAATACGACTTCGAAACATGTTTCGCGGTGCTATATATAAATATATAAGTAAAGATTAATGTATGTGAATGAATAGCTTTCAATGCTTATATAGCTTTTCATTCTTTATAACATTGAACGTAGCACCGTGCACGATCGATCATATTTTCTAAAGTGACTTTTCAATATTGTTTTCTAGGATTGAAATTCCTTTGAGTTGAAATTATTGATATAAAATCGTTGGTCCAACAGTGCCGTCGCCCGACAGAAGTGAGTGTTATCGATAAGCACATGATGCCGCAGAGCATTTAAATCCAGAACTGGATAAATGCTCCTCGGCCACTGAGCCGGGATCCTACGTTTGAATACAAATGGACCGTTTATCCCTGAAAGCCAATCTGTATGCAAATTACAGGCCCGTTTAACTATTCTCGTTAGTTGCTCATTTTCGGAACGTCTGGGTATTCAGTTTGTTTAAAAACTAAACCTTTCCATTTCGCGTCCATGTCGATTTGCATTGCGTGCGCCGTTTTTGTTGAACTAACTTTGCCGCGGTCAACTGTGATGCCAGCGTTTTATAACTTTTAACAGGGGCCACTCACTGTTCCAGCACGAATGTTAATTTGGTAATTGTATTGACAACCGAAATCGAATCGAAATGTTTTGGCTTTTCATGAATTCAATATAGACTCAGTGTTTTTAAAAACTGCCGAATTCCATGTGTACATTAAACCCTTCTTTTAATGACGCATGCACATCTTGTACAGTATTAACGTAAACAAGATATTTGATCTTAAATATACAAAAAAATTGTTGGTTATTATTGTGTGTCTTTTAAAAAATTGTAATACTAAGATAATTTACTACTTTATTATGATTGATTCATAAGATGGCGGTCGTATTTCCGAAGAAGGAAAGAGAAGAGGCAAGCCTGTTGCTATAGCGAGCAAAAATTCCCAATGGCCTGTAAGTAATGTATTTATTTTGCACTTAAACAGTAATTGGATTGAGTCACGTTGGTTTGACCTACGACGTGCTTCAAATACAATTGCTACTTAAATTTTACACTAAATCGCTTTAACTCCTCGCGAGTAATAACATATTGACGTTTTTGATGCAATTAATTTTTAAATAAAAGTTTTCAAGCCGGCTTCGGTGTTTTAGCGCGAAGTTTCCGTTAACTTTTTATCCCCTTGTTCCGGTGTCGCTAATGCGCAAACTTTCCGCCTCAGATACGACAACGCGTCTCGTGAGAAGCCCCGTTCAAAATTTCATGAAAGTCCATAAAACGCCGGATAACTTGTTATATTGTACGACATGGTCAATAAAAAGTTTGCAAACAAGAACCTTCCAACTGAAAGGTAAACACTCAGCTTGGAATGATACTGTTTCGCTGATAGATTTGGTATATTGCCTATGTAATTAACTGGCTTCATTTAATCCTATATAATCCAGACATAATGACAATCAAGGAGAAATAACGTGACCTAGTTGATCGCCCGAGTTATGTCGACCTGGTAATTGAATGATTAACAGCAGTTCTAGAACGAGTCACTTTGACAGGTCTTAATTTGTACGATATAGTGGTGTCATACAAGATATAGAGATAACAGTTAAGTGAGTTTATATGCGCAGTTTATTCTACATAACCATTCTTGTCTCTATTCACCCCTAGTCATCCCAGATTCTTGTAATACACTCTTCTATACACGATGTGACACCTATAAATGACCCGACAATTAAAATTACATCAACCACGCATGGTGAACATTGAACCGAATTGCGGGCACGCATCATGAGCGAACTGCGGTTGGTTAGGCAATGTTTGACGCGACCAACATCTGGGTATTTGTTAGCCGTAAATATTTCCAGAACATTCGTAACGGAAATGTTTTACTATCGCTCCATTGCTGAGGATTTAAGAATTCGACTCCTTTATAGTTTTCAATCGACAGAAAAAAGATTACTTTTATAAGTTTATGGTGTGTATATACGGATTTGTTCATCCGTGGCATCACAACTCACAAACGAATGGGCCGAATTTGATGCGTTGTTGTTTGAAAGCTGTTATGATCGAGATGGTTAGAGTTAAAATCGTGTCTAAAATCATTCGAAATCGTCTGCACAATTAAAAACAGAATAAAATACATCCGAACGTACAGAAATAAATAAAAAAATGTTTTTACATTTTTTTTGTCAGATAAATAGTTTAAGAGATACATCGTAAAAACCATTTCAACCCCTATTTTCAAGATGGCGGCCGTGGGACAAGGGTGGCGACCCCACAAACTTGGTTTTAGCTTTAGACTGACCCCCCCTACACATCAAAAAAATAAAATTGCGTCCTCTAAAAAACGCAACCCCAAATGTAACTTTTCAATGGACTAAAATTATGTATAAATTTTACAGGTTCAAATAAATCATTTCATTTCATCAAATAAATCATTTCGGAAAACAATTTTTGACATACAAAGTTGACGCAATAAGACTATACAAAATAAGGAAAATCTAAGAATAAATATAAACTATTCAGCGTCACATAAAATGGGACCTTATCGCTGTAACAATATTCTGCATCAGGTAAATGCTCTTATTGTCATACGTAATGACAAAGTACACGAGAACAACTATTTACTTGTAGTGAATTGAAAACCAGGCGATTACGAGAATGGTAAATTGCTAGACAAACAGAAAAAACCAGACACATGCAAGTTGGACTCGCACATCGAGAGTTCCGTACAGACTTGTAGGTAGGTTAATTAAGTATATAAGTACATAATTACGTTTTCAGATTTTTTTCATACCAAGCCATATTTCATGATTCTAAGTCAATGGAAAGTAACCTAAAGGTTTTAATTCTCTTGTAAAGTCGTAAAATATGCGCCATAAACGGATCTTTATATCTCATACCTTTTGATCGCGTTGTCTTACAAGTTTCATTTTTTCACAGCTGAAAAAGACCATATACCCTATTTGATATAAATTTTAATTTGATACCTCTACGCGTCACGTACAACAAAGTGATCATATAAGGGTTCCCTTAAGGTTCGGAACCCTAAGACGCAATTGACTGGCATATTTATACATATTTTAAAACTTGTATATATTTACATTCCATATTAGTCACGACACGTCAGTTATCCAAGATCTTCTCTTGAAAGTAGTCATCATCATCAGCCGTAGAATGTGCACTGCTGAACATGGGCCTCCCCCAAAGATTTCCAGATCGACCTATTGGAAACGGCTCGCATCCAGCGACCTCCTGTGACTTTTATGAGTCATCTGTCCACCTCGTATATGGACATCTGACGCTGCGCTTGCCAGTTCATGACCTACACTCTTCTTTTCTTCCGAACCTTCTTGTTCTTAAAAGTAGTATCATAAAATATTTCTAGTTCATTATTACTTCGTCAGTCTACGAAGTTAAAAGTGGCACAACGACACTGGGCACATTTTCAATTAGACAAAACTGACTAAAATTTGGTCCAGATTACCATTAATGCCTTTTTAACGATTCCAAGAAACTTGATCAACATACAAGACTGAATAACAACAATAACGTAATGAAAACCGAACCACCGAGATAGGGAACAATTGAATCGCTGTAATAGAGAACATTGTAGGAGAAGTTCTGTAGTAAGTACATTATGAATAACTTGTGCTGAACTTTATTAACAATAACTTTGGAATACGATCTTGTGTACGTCATCTAAGGTTGGAAATGTAGACCAGAGTTCATGAAATTATCCCATGTTGGAATCAGATGTTATTTAGCTGGATGTTTGTTCGGGACATATTTAAGTTTGCAAGGTATTGCGGAATGGTGCCCGTAGTATGCATATTATATGTATGTTAATGATTACATAAGTTGTAACTTATATAGCATTAGACACACAATTAAACTGCGAGCACATGATAAACACACAAGCATTTGTGTTTATAGATAAATGAACAATTGATAAAGGTTATAAATTTTGACTACAAAATACATGACTTCGTGAATCGTGAGCATGAGGTATATGAGTGACGTCACACGCCATGACATGGCATAACATCTTCGTAAAAAATAATTGCAAGTGAAAATACTTGAAAAAATATACGTAATTTACATCAGATAGGAAAATAAATGGGCTTATATACAATATGAACTAATTAGAGCAGACAGTGAAGAAAATATGGCGGAAACTTAATAGTTATGCATGTGACTTGTGGCTAATCTAATGACACAAATGATTAGCTTCTCCATACCTACTTGATATCAAGATTACTTTCATGTAGGATATGTTTTTACATTAATTATTAATGAGATTTAAGTACGCGCGCGTCTGGATTTTGCGAGAGTAGCGGCGCTAAGAAAAGCTTCTTATATTCATTTAAAGTACCCATAGAATATTTTTGATACATTCATAATATTCGAAACATAAAAATAATTACATACAACTCCACAAATTGAGTTGTGTTATTTCTATAAAACATTTAATAAAAGCGTAATGGAAAAACAAATAATTATAATCAATGAAATTATTTTCAATCCCACAAATTCAACTAGAACTCAAATATTACCGCCTTTGAAACATCGCTACATATTCCTACTGGAAATTAGAACTGGTCAATCGAACATCCGGAGCAATTAATGCACTCTTCTAATAAGACTTTAAAGTCGAGGGGACACATGTAGATGACTAGTTCAGAGTATAATAGGATTAATAATGTAGGACAAAGGGTTTATATTTGAATGTCAAACGTAAACCGGCTTCCGAAGCTCTCGAGCTAACCCTCGTTTATGTTCAACCCATGTCTATACCTATATCACCGACGTAGTACGGGACAGCAGTAAGGTTTAATGACAACAGTCCAATAGGATCGAGGTCAACGTTAAGTGTTGCATTGGATTTGGCAGCCGTCCTTAATTGAGCTGTTATCGTACTCATCGAACGAACAACCAATAAAATGTGACTGAAATATTGCCTTTTTTTATTATGAGGCGAGCAAATCGGTCGCTTGATCATACGCACCTCTACATATTCCAACGATACTGACTCTCGTGGATCGATAGCTGACGTGTTTTATTTAATTTGAACTATGACCTTTGATAGGTCCCAAGAAATCCCTTCTTGTGAATGAGATATTGGCGAAAGCTTTAATCTTTATGATGTTACTTTTAATATAGGTGCAGGATGAGAAGGAATAAAGTGAATAAATGAGAAATTGTAACAAATCCGTTTAGTCCAGTCGAGAAAGTAAGACCATAAATAATTTAGATCGCAGAGTTAACATCAAGGAGTGAAGAAAGATTGAATGGTTTGACCACTATTCTAGATAATACTTTGATTCCACATGTAGCAGGATTTAATATCTGATGGAAAAAAGAAATAGCAAAAGTGCCTTATTGTGACTACAAATTAGGTATTATCTGTTGTTTCTAATGGGATGTTTGTTTCTAATGTATTTTCCACTAAATTTCGTTTTCGATAGTAAATTTCGTTCCGTCCGACTTACGTTCCTTTAGTTTTCTCTTCACGTATCTTCTGTAAATCTATTCTGTAGATAATAAGGGATATCAACTCTCGTCAGTCGACTATTAACTATCTGAACGCCACTTCTCTACCATCAGATGCAACGCATATGTTAAATGCCAGTCCCTTCATATGTATTTACGGTTATACGTAAATATTAGCCAGATTCCCCCAACATCATAGTATTTTTTAAATCTTTATTTAAACATAATTTTAGATATAATTTACGTATGCAATGTGGGTGTGAATTTGCAATACAAACAATAATCTCATTACGTATGATGCATTTGTAAATTAATCGACGTTGGCTTTGTCCCAAGACGTTAGTAGGCCACTTACATTGCTATGTAGTGCACTTACGTGGAGTGTTGCGGTACCCTAATGAACAAAGCCACTGGCTCCACTTGATGACTGCGCTCCTAATACTTAAGTACTAATTACATTTGACGATGCGTATACTGACTGATTTAAATGATTTGAATCATACTTAGGGTACCATTTTGGGTGAAATAGGTCGAAAAGAATGCATTATGAATTATTATAAGTGTTTTAACATTAAATTCGATCGTGGTCATTTTCGGCTTCATTGAGCATTAGTCTATCAAGATCCTTTTAAAAGTGACTTAAGCTATCAAGTTTAAATTTAGAACACTAAATTAAATTCACGGTCTACTATTTGGTGGTATGGGAATAAAGTAGAAATCATTTATTTCATAATCTTGGCTTTTATTTAATGTCGTTATAAAGGAAAATGTTCCCTAGTATTTTTTCAATGTTATAAATAATTTACACTCGATGAACAGATGATAAAATATCCTGTCTGAACACGCGTCTTACTTACAGTAGCTTATCTAGGAGATGCCTATTAATCAGAACTAATTACATTGCTGGCCTTATTAACCAAGAAAAACTGATGTATCGCTTTTTTAAAACCAAGGAAAATATAGGATTACGCCTTCACGGGAAAAAAGCGATAACATAATTTTTACTTCATAGCTTACAGTTGCAAAACAATAGTACTATGCCGGTCGACTCGGACCATTCAAGCTAGACAAATATTATGTCTAGAGCGCGTCCGTACTTTAAAATATGAAGATAAAAGATACAAAAAGGTCGTGATAAAAAATGTAAAAAATGTTTGCTATTCCTGATAGACCTGGCATGTTTTCGGTAAAATGTTCAGGGAATTTCTCATTGCAGTCGTAAAGGCCGATGGCAATAGTTTATTTTACAGCATAGTATCCTAAAGACAGCAATTACCCAAATATAGACGTAACGAACGCCTCTTAAAAAAACTTACAATTTAAATAGTCGAAGTACTGAAAACCAATAATTTATTAGGTATGCTCACATTATACCTAACGATTTTTTCAAAAGGCAGTTTCACATCACCAAATTGACACAACAAATAAACTATGAACTAATAAGCGGATTAATCCCAATCGGCATTGAACAAGATCCCAGAACTACTTCGTTACATTAGTTCCAAAACTATAACCAAAATCAAGTAAACTAGTAACGATATGCTTGATTCTCGGCCCGGCAGCTTGATGATTTGTCACTGTGTAGTTCTAACTTGGGTAACTAGCACATTCGGCGCTGTACACACACGCTTGAACACCAGCTAAACTTTGAATACAACTTGCAATTAATTGCGGAGTGGAGACTAACTAAATTATAACCATGTTCAACAGCTCTGCTATTTACTTTGAACTCTTAGCTTGTATGGGTTTATCATATTTGGATATTTATGTTTTATCCATAACTACAAATTGGTAACAAATTATGTTTGAAATACAAAGAGCATTTTTATATTTATTTATGGGTTATATTGGCTACGTAAACAATCTCGTCAATTTTAAATAATTCTTATTTCATCGCAAAAAAATGTTACCAAAATTTTTTTGTAATATGAGTTTAATTGTCGGTCACGCTTCGAATTGCGGAACTGACCGAAAGTGTTAATTTCCAATTGCATATTATGTAGACGAAAAAAAAAACAAAACAAAAAATACCACAATTCCCACTACAATAATTAATACTTGCAGGATTGATTTGTCAAATAAATTTGGTCTTTGGGAACTAGTGACTTATACCGATTCAGTTGCCGTTATTTAGTTTGAAATCTGCAACTGCTTCATGATTAGCACCTTTTGTTTTGAATCCAACAATTTTACAAGCTATTCTGCACACGTATCGTCTTGATATGTCACGGTTGACTACGTATGATTTGCCTGATGACTTTTTTCATCGTCTCTCTAAGTTAAATCATTTATTGTTTTAACGGGAAGCTGATATTTTAAAAAGAAGCTATATTGCCGGATAAATATAGCTAAATTAAAAGGAAAACGCGAACGCTATGCACGCAAACCACAGAGGCATCCGCACCGCAGACGAATCTGCATTAGGCGCGGTCTGAATTACCCAAATTCATCGTTTTATTAGAAAATTACTGATTTTAACGTCAACATACCTGTGCTTACTTTGACAAATAGTAGACAATCCTTTCATAAAACCGATTCATAAACGTAGTTCGTTTTTAAACAAATGCTTTCTTCTTTTTTTATGACTGAAGCACTACAAGTGACCCCATTTGTGGAATAACGAAAGCAAGCGCGGAAATATCGAAATAAGGGCTAAAAACTCACGTCTTTTCCCTGGTCCTATTCAAACACGAGGCGTTATGCACAGCTTTATCTTACAAAGGGAAACCAAATGACGCTCTAAATATGCAAGAACAAAAATATGCATAGGAATTTAACTCTTTTACTCGACTTCTAAAAAAGAGAAGGTACTTATTGGACGTTAATACTGATGTATTTAGGTTTCGATAGAATTGAAGGCAAGCGATGTCATATTATCGGAATAATTAATTCCACATAGATCATACAGAGAAATAGAAACAGCTTGTTCATTCTATTGAATAGGCGCTATTGAACTCATTTCATAATGTATGCATCTATAATGATTCGCATAGATTGTCGTTTTCCAGGATCATATGTTGTCATTCAAATTTCAATATAACAGAATCCAAGTAAACAGATATCGATTTTAAGAACCTATATGTCTTCTTAAAGAGCAATGAAATTTTATAGTATAGTTTTCGCATAGTAACTACGTGGAAAATCCCTTCGTGCTCTGGAAAATATTTATGTCCCAAATATTATTATACACACGGTAAAGTTATTAAACACGTTCTTATTCAATTTAGTGTAGAAGAAATATAACGTTAATTAAGAGGCGTTGCACCTTTCAATGACTGCTAGAATTATGCCTTTATAGTCAGCAGACACCGAAACGCGACACTTAGGAATTAGCTTTGAAGTGTTGAGCTGTCACGACGGTTAGATTGGTCGGTCTGTAATCAAGTTAGTTTTAGTGATGGTATTTTGTGTCCGCCAGGATAGCAACCAACGTACACAAGTTGTTAAAACCCGCTACAGTGGCCCACGTAAGTGTCGCGTTCCAGGATCAGTCTGTGTATATACGGTTCCAATAGGCCGGCATTATTGTGTCGACTGTCGAGAGGTAATCATCTCTCGTCAGTCGACATTCTATTGGACCCCACTCCACTTACCATCAGGTGCAGTGGGGTCACTTTGCCGTCTCCGTATAAAAAAAAAGCTCAAATGACGTGTTAGTTACTAACCTGCATAATTATTTTGTATACTTCCACTATATTCGGTATTCTCTTACTATTAAATGGAAACTAACCTCACTTTTGTCATGACACATAGGTACTATAAAAATACAACCAAAAGAAGGTGACTAATGACACTATACATAACATACTTGCACGGATCGTGTTTATCTGAATACCAACAGTAAAACCTCGCCAAGTTGTTGCGCAATCACTAATATAACCAATTTGGAAACTCATCGCAAGTCACCTAGTAATGGATGGCGTTGCCCGTCTGTAATGATATACGACGAAAAAATATACTTTTAGCTCCTTATCACGTACGATATTTACTGCTCCTTGCCACATTTCATCTTTCGGCAAAATTCGAAAGAAATTGGGGCGGCGGGTGTAGCAAAAAATCGCGACATGATAGGAGACTCTGTGGTTAATGAGAGATCTGAAAATATAATCATTTTTCTTTATTCTTTGTCGTGAGATCTATACGTATTATAAAACAAAGTCCCCTTTTCTGTCTGTATGTTATCGATTTTCTCAAAATCTACTGAACGGATTTTTATGAATCTTGGTATGGAGATAGTTAGTTAACCCTGGGAAGGTTATAGACTTTTAGAAAACTCCTTCACGCGGGCATTTTCTTTGTTGTTAATCAGGACGTATTGATATCGTACCAGCAAATACTCTCAAAATACTTTAACATGCTCAACAAATTATTTACATGTTATATCAATGATTGACTTAAGTTTCCCTTAAGTCAATAGTCATACGCGCACAAAACGAATCATATTTGCAAAATGAATGACTTATTTATGGCATAAAAACCATTTCCTTAATTAAATCTTACACTTCTTCCGGTTGGAAAACTAATCCCGATAAAGCCGTTCCCAGTTCAAGAACTTCACAAGTTCTTACTTTAAAAAATTCAAAGTATTAGCATTGTTATTGGGCAGTGGCCAAATTCACTTCTTAAAAACAGTAAAAACTTGGCCCGTCTTAAATATAGTAGGATGCGTCGAAGAAATACATGCAAATACTATTTTTTCATTTGTAATGCATATGATTTTTTACGGAATAAATTTCCATATATTGGTGACGGATATGAAAAATTGGCTCCTCCAAAGTGATAAATTTATAACGTATCTTTTTTTCTACTGTATTAACGAACAAGAGAATTTAGTTCCAGAGTTTGATTTTACAGGTATAATAAACAAATAGGAAGCTACATTACTGCCGAGTGCTATAAGGCTGATTTTATCCCAGAAAAACTTTTTCACGCGGCCGAAACCGCGAGCAAATGCTAGATAAAAATATAAGGCATACTTACATATTCAATAACATATATTTAAAGTAAGTGATTTAAAGAGGCGTTACTAGTACTTAATAGAATATTGTATATCATCTCAGTTTGTTTTACGTATAAAATGCTTGAGTACTTTTCGAATTTGATCAGTTATCTTTGTTGGTATAATCCTGTACCAGCATACAAACAAAATTCATCTAACAAACTATGCAAACACTAAAAACCTTGAAGTAACGAATTAGTTAAGTATATTGTAAATAATTCGAATTAGAGTAACTGTCAAGTAAGATGTTGATGCGATGTTGACATCAACTCTTCAAATAGATTGTTAATTTAAATTAACTATGTCAAGTATTTATCTACGTGCTGTGGGAATATTAGTTTTTCTCTACATTCCTGCCTCTCACAGCGGTAATACCTCCTGTATTACCGCTGTGTATATTTCTACAGACAAGCAGCCAAGTTTTGCTTGGATTTGCGGGTTAATGTGGCAAGAGTAATTAATAACCACTATGTGAGTCATCTAGTTGGGAATGGCACGGTCTATCGTAACGAAGGTCCACAGGTTCAAAACCCAAGACACACATGCCTCACAAGCTATCTGCGTCATCATTATCATCATCAACAGCAGCAGGATGTCCACTACTGAACTTGAGCCTCCTCCACAGATTCCTAGATCGACCTATTCAAAGCAGTACGCATCCAGCGACTTCCCGCGATTTTTATTAGATCATCTTTTCACCTCGTAGGTTGACGTCCGAACGTCCGACGCTGTGCTTACCAGTTCGTTGCCTCCACCCCAAAACGTTTGTGCTCCATCGGCCATCAATTCTGCGAGCTATGTGCCCTGCCCTCTACCATTTCAGCTTGCTAATCAAATGGGCTATATCGGTGACTTTCGTTCTTCTACGGATCTCCTCATTTCAGATTCGATCAAGGAGAGAAAGACTATGCATAATCCTCTTAAAAGCTCAGTGAGCGACTATGAGTTTTCTTATACGGCCTATAGTTAGAGGCTATCAACAATGATATGTGTATATTGTTTACTAATTATTGTTCGCTTTAAAGGTGAAGTAAAACACCATGAGGAAACCTATATACCTAAGAATTCTCCATAACAATTTTTGAGTTATGTGAAGTCTGCCAACCCGCAATATGCCAGTGTGGTGGAATAAGATCTAAACCCTCTCAGTAGTATAGGAGGCCCGTGCCCCAGCAGTGGGACAGCACAAAATACAAGGCTGGTAGTGTAGTACTTATGTGTCTTTGTATGACTGACTATATATTCTCATCTAGCTCAGTTGAATAGTCGCAATGTATACTTTATTTCCGACCCTATAAGTGCATTAATATAGACCAAAATACAGAATGGTACTACGTAATAGAGCACTCTCGGTATATATCTACACATCCTTATAAATATGTACCACTGCGTATGTTTCTAATAATCAAGTTTCTTGCTTGTTTATATTGCAATCAAGCCATAAGGAATAGTCAGTCAACTAATTCATATTAAATTGAATTATTCGAACATGTTGTTCACATACGATCTGTCGACTGTTTTCCGAAGTTCGATTTATTTTTAGTAGTTCGCAACTAAATCCTCGGAAGAATAACTAGACGACTTCCCAATTGTTAGCCGAAATAAACTTTTTCACTTTTATAACAATGTGCTGATTTTGGCGAGTTTTGTCCTTCATTAAACTCCAAGGCAAAATGTCGGATCCCTTATCCGTCTTGCAGCAGGTCTCCCGCCCTATTAAACCCTTATTTTGCTTGCTACAATCTTTATAAAAAACACAGCCCTAACTTCCCAACACAAAATAAAGTTGACACGGGAACACTGGAAAGCTTACTTATTGCAAATATAACCGTCCATCTTGAACGCACAAATATCTAGACAAAAAGATCTCAAAGACAAATGAGTGCAAATTCTTTAGATCAATTTGACAAATTCACAAAGAACGGCTGTGCCTCAAATAAAATTGGGCTGAATATGACAAGTGCGATTCGTTTTTCATTTTTCACATAATGACGCCTCCTTGGGGCACAAAGACCGTTTTATAGCCATCACAATGGAATTGTGCTCTTTCATCAGCGGGACTTTTATGGTCGTCGCATCAGCTGGTTAGGGGGCGCCAAAATTGAGTCAGTATAAGTTGTTACTTACTGTCACTCAACCTCGCTGACATTGTTAGCAAATTAACCCACAATAATGTTGCACACATGCACTGAGCATTAGAAAAGTAGTAAACAGTGATGCAAAAACAACATTTCAGATATTGGCTTTCCGCCACAACAATTGAACTTTGTACTGATTCAGGAAAATATCGTGTCTTGAACCGCTTTCGGCTGTTTGCTTCTCTATTTCGGTCTCTTGGCACATCTCGCTTCTGCATGAATACATATTATTACTTATGTTATATTGAAATTATATGGCGTGTATGAATCTAATGTGGTGATTCGCATGGCAATAACATGTATTGTTATACGTAAAGCCGACGTGTTTTATATTCATTTTCCTGTAAGTGCTATGGTGTGGTTAATTAGCATCTCGGTGCTTACATTGTTTACTTGTAATCGAAACATTGGCGATGATAACAAATGTATCAACTTCATGCTTTCGACTACCTCGTGTACTAAATCGAATGTGGCTAACGAGTTGTTACTATGCCAATTTGACATGCGTCGGAATTTGAGAACAAACCACACAAGGTCTTAATGTGTAATATTAGAACTATATACAATCCTTTCAATTTGATATGCACATTGTCCGTATTAAGGTTTGCGGTAACATCGCACTCACACATTACAATATGCTGTACATCTGTATTGTAAGTGAATATTTATCGCTGTATTCGTCAATGTACCCATAATGGTAGTTGATATGGATTATTCTAAATAAAAAGCATTCACGTTTTATTTCCATAATCCAAGCTCGCACCAGTTCTGTTGTTGTTTACAGCTATCTCCAAAACGAAAACAACATTTCTATTCGACGCGTATTTTTGGAACATGCAAAATTTGTTCAGCTAAATCATATTATTCTTCAAACTTCCTTGATCCATCCATTGAGATGTAAACAGAATAAATATTAGAATCTAGTTTTGTGAATTGATATTTCTTTCAACAACTTCACTTTGTTTTTTAATCAGTCGACCATTTTCGGTAGGTACATTTTATTTTACAACAGAAAGACAGTTTTTCAAACTGGTCTTACTGGTGGGTAAAGGTGCCATCCAACTTGGCGAATGGGGGGGAACTTGCCTTAACACCACGCTGAATTAATGCTGGTTGGTGTAACTAACTTATCGAGGTGTTGATGTTTATGCACAGCAATACTAGAGAGATTATATTAATATTTTTGTTTAAAATGTCGCGTCATGTTTTGGACATCGATAAATGTTGTAAATAAGAACGTGCCCTGTAAGAAAGTCAACTCGTTTTTACAAAACAAGACGGTATTATTAGTTTGACCATGTATTGATTGGCTTTAACCGCAGTGCGAGTTGTATAAATTGGAATGTAGTTGTCAGATGTTCAGGCAGCAATTCATATTGAATATTTTCCAATCTTGATTCCTTTCCATTCGTGTTTTTATAGATCGTAACGTTTAATTCTATAACTTATCGCATATATTAATAATTATAATCAGTGCATAATATGACATTATTTTAACCGACTTCAAAAAAGGAGAAGGTTCTCAATTCGACTGGATTTTTTTGACACAATGGGATTCGTATTAACCTTACTTTCATTCAGTAATGCCAGGGGCATCCAGGTCTGGTCGAAAAAACAATCAATATTTATTACTAATATTATTCATCAAAATAGATCTAATAATCCATATTTATTGAACAAATAGCGATAGTACACAACCGAGTTATAGTATGCAAAATTAAAAATAATAAAACGCGTGACAAAATCAAACAAATATTTATCTAAACGACATTCTATTGTAATGCAAATAACACAACTGTTAAGCTATATTTTTTCCACTAGCAATCGCAAATAGGTGGGTCGAGAATTGTACCCGCTTGGTGATGTAATTGTTAGCGTATCAAATGCGAGCAAAGGGTCTGAGAGATTTGGGTCTATTAGTACGAGCATAGTAACAAAACTTTCGGTTCAACGCTTTATTAGAATATTTATCGTGTACGAGATTTATTATTCTTTGATCAGTCGTTTGTACTTATGCGTTCCCCTTGATATTACATTACAAAGCTATTCATTGTAAGTTAGTTAATGTATAATAGCAAGCGTTGAATTTCTATTAATAAAACTTGAGTATAGGTTTGTTAAATAAAGATTATGTAATTGAAATAAAGGGTATAGAAATGAATAGTCTTCTGTCTATACTTAATTACTTAGATACAAGCAAATAAACAGTTAATTCCTATGCTGTTCACTGGTAAATATATGCTATTTTATTACTTTCTTGTAGGATTAACCTTTCAAAGAAATCTGACTAACGAGACATTATCAACACTATCTTATCGAAAGCAAGATTTGATTTATTATCACTATTAAACGTAAACAATACTGAGTTGGTTGAATGAGGCATGTGCGAGCGCTTAAACATCGTACGTAACAAACTAGTTCCTTGATATAAATAAATCAGTAAGCAGTCAGGTGTTCCCAGCTGTTAAAAATATTGTATGATCTTAATCAGTCATTAACACCATTGTTTACATAAAATTTAACACTCAAACATCAATAAAACTTATTAAAAGTAAAACTAAATTAATTAAAAATAAAAAAATAATACATTGAGATTTTTACATCAACAAAAAACCTGTTTTAATTAACATAAACAACGTATACTCACTGTTGGATACTGCTCCAACACTATTAGATGCAGTCACACCAAGCGTTTTTATGTTTAGTACACACAAAAATAAAAACCACCACATTTTGGCACTAATTTTGAGGGCTGCCAGACGACAGCCCACCAAAAGGAACATTCGTCCTCTAGAAACTTTCGTATTTGCCAAATTCACTATGATTGAGCACTGTAGAGGCTAATCCAGAGCGGAGCCGCAGTTACGTCACGTTTATAACACTATTGTACGTATTTGCATTCAATGTCACTGTTATTTATGTGTAGAAGGATAATATTTTGGTGATTGGTTGGTGCGTGATGAGCGTTTTTAGGTTATTTCTACGTGCCACTGGTGCGAGCGCGACGGAGAAATGTCGCGGCGGGTGGTACGATCGCGGCGGGCAGGTGATGCGGCAACTCCGCGCCGCGCCGACAGATGGCGGTAGCGGCGCACGCGTGATATACCGCGGTTTAGTTTCGGCGACCGAACCGCGGCGCTGCGCTGCTGATTCTAGCTACAGATTTTTCCAACGCATCACACCAACGTTACTGTGTTAAGGCAAGGCCACATGTCATCACGTAAAACAACATTGCGTGACGCATCACTTGCCAAAATTATGATAACAATGACTAACGCCAAAAACGTTATCACTATTGTCAATTTATCAAATTGCCGCTTTTAAACTAAATATTTGTTATGAACATTAATTAACAGAGCGTTACGAAATAACAGCACACGCTCAAACGAGATATATTTTAGCTTTATAGATTCAATTCGACGTGATATAATACTAAAAAATTCAACATGGCAGAACTATATGTCAAAACAACGTAACGTTCCCCTAACCCAAATTTTATTATAAGGACTGTACAAAATCCAGTCTTGAACAATTTAATAAGACCATAACATAAAAAGCGTGATTGCATGACATTAATGTTTACCCCTAACCGCATCTAGGCGAAAAGATCAATCGGTGTGATCTCACCCTAAGGCAAAAGAGGGAATGCGCGCGCATCTTAAACAGTGGGCAACCGTGAGAAGACGTGAAGGGGGCGTGGCGTGGTCTCGCTACGCACATCCACTACGCAACTGAGATAAGACAGATAGACGACCGGCTTTCGGACCGTTCTAAGTCTAGTTCGGTCTACAGCCAAGAGTTTGGTGACTAAACTACCTAATTAGTAGTGTTAAAAGTTAGTACCTACTGCAGTTGCATGTCCAAGCAATAATCTATCTTTAGTTTCTTAACAATTTGAAACACTGTTCTCCTGGAACTAGTTAAGTAATTAAATATCCGTATAATATCCGCCCCAAAAGTATCTGAACTGCAGCCATGCATCTAGTATATAACATTTTAGTCGAGCGAATGTGTTAAACGAACGACCATTATTACTTTTTCAGGAACGATTTATTTGGTTGCAAACATTACAGAAATGCTTGCTTTCACGAATATAAAAACAAATTGAATTTAAATAAATCAATTTCGTTTATTCTTTTTAGTGTTCTTTCCTTAAAAATAGGACAGTAATGGAACTATTTCGGTGTCTGTCTATATTATTAATTTTAGTCTTGTTATAATTTTTCGGTGCAAATATACAAATACTGTTGTTGTTCGTGGCTTCGTCCAACATGAGAGTTGTTAAATTATTTAAATATAATATACTTATACATATTATTTTCTGCAATTTGTGTGAAATACCCAAATGATTACTCAGTTTTATAATGGTAAAATCATTGTCACATATTTACTTTAAAACCATTAAAAACAATTGTACGATATTAAATAATATTTTTATCGTTTTGGGTTTTTTTTTTTGTAGGCGTCCCTGCTGTCCTCACTGCGGGAAACCTGCGAATGGGATACTGGAATTCCCCGGCACAGATTGCAGGGGCCCCATGGAGAGTGGTGAGGGAAATGGAGGAAGAATGAGAACCCTCTAGGATGGGTGGAGGGAAAAATAAGTGAAACTTTCGCGGGCCTTTTATTTCGAGGTTTTTATCCAGCTAGGATATGCCAACCCCATAGTACCTTATGGCCCTTATAGTCCTCAATGTAAATTTACAACCACGGAGTATACACACTTAATTGTGTGCTTAGGGCCGACAAAATTGCCCCTCCCCCCCACACCATCCCCCCTATATGGGAATTCGGTGTGAAGACCGAGCGCATAAAAATTGCATAAGAGGGGGGTGTTTTATAGACTGGTTTATCTACACTTTAGCTTGACCGAGCCACCATCACCAGTTGTGTTTTATATCGTATGCGAACTTTCTGGAAGTACAAACAACGGTTTCCTCTTCCAATTGCCTAGGAAACTCTTAGTCTAATGACATCACCGGTATATAGGTTCTAGGATACAATGTTCGAGTCCAAAGCGGGACAAATCTTTGTGTGTGTTCCTCTGAAAATTTTTACTCATAATTAATTTATTTTCAATTAGGGTTGACGTCAGACAGAGAAATGGTCGGGAAAACGGATTAAAATATGAACATGAGAGAAATGAGAGCAAGTAATAGAAGAATTAACAACAATGACGCAAGTATTATTCAGCTGCTGTTAATAATGAACTAACCACGAGCTCGCAGTAAGTCGTCGCAACGGTTCAAGGACTAACGCTCGGAAATGTGATACAGTAATACGCTCCTAGTAAGCAGCGACACCCTTGTTGGAAATGCAACAGAGTGCCAAAATGACCGTCGCAGGTTCAAAACCCAAGACACACACTTCTTACTTTTTAAAGTCATGTCCCTATTATTCCTCGCTGTAACGGTTAAAGAAAACCACATGAGGAGAATGTAGGTCACATTAAGAATTCTCCGTAAGAATTTAAAAAGCACGTGAAATCTACCGACACACTAAACCAGCCGTCACATAAATAATTTGCTTAGAGTGATCATTCTGGATGTAAAAAGCAGTTTTTGAAATTTCTAAATTTTGATAGTAAAGGGCACGTAAAGATAAATTGACCCAAAAGTTGGAAGGAATCGAGAAAATACTACATCATCAATCTGATGTAAAGGGTTGGGTTAATGAACTAGGGATTTGAAAAGTGTAATGCACCATCACAATGATTTTGCAGTTAAACGTTTCTGGTTTTGGCTTCATAAATCTTGTTAATTCTATTATTCCTGCTGCTAACCAGATCCGAAGGGTGAGTGATTAAATATTCATGCCCCAAAATTGTCTAATGCTTTTAAATTATTCACTTTTTCTTTTCCTTGGTTGAATGTCCTTACTGATTTCGTGGTTATTCCTACAAATTAAAATATATTCTTCGAAAATCCAATAATACTTTTTATTCAATTTTAGATGACAATACATAAAAATCAGTACGGAATACCTGTCTGGGGGTAAATTATTAATATGCAAGTATTATATTATTAAGGAAAAACTTCATGCTGTTTTTACGAAACAGCTAACGCCATCTAGTAAGTTACATCATGAGACTTTTATATTCAAGTACTTGGTATACTTTTTTTCATTGCATAAAATAATATTTACGATAATTATTGGAATATATAATAATCCTGTTAAGTTCATTTGTATAACCAAAAACACAAATGATATAAAAGCAGAACTGTGTGCTTCATACAAATGAGATAAAAAAAAATGTGATCGCAATTTTACATAATACTTATGATTACCATATCGCAATATCTAGAACAACTATGATAAATTCAAACGGACGCTGAATACTAACAACACGAAATTGCTATCAATTATAATAAATTGTATATATTAAGTAGTTCTATGATTTATACATTGCTTACATAACATGTCGCACTGTCCAGATGCTGACAAAATAAAACGAAACCAAACGCAAAAATAGAAAGTCGATAAATATTTGACTATCACTGCGTCTTTTTCGAATACGGCCCATAAAGCAATCTGTATTGACGGCAATAAACAAAGATTAATGACTTTGTTAGAGGCGTGTGGACAATGTTTATTTTCCGTTGTTTACACTACCATTACACTTGAGGATAGTGGTTACAATCCAGAATGTGAGACACAACGCATTAGATATAACTGAAACAAATCTGAATCATGGAGCGCAAGCTAATTAACGCCGAGTACTTTCCAGAGGACTTAGAGTCTCTGAATATACATTATTTCTTCCCCTAGAGTCTCAAATAACATAAAATATCCACTATCAGTTAACAGTAGAAAACAAACTGATTATTTTACCTTTTTTGCAACTTTGATTATGGTAATGACTACAAAATTGTACCAAGAACAAAAACTTAAATAACAGTATATAAGACAATTGCAATGCTCTTACATTACAATATGCTCGTCATACCAAGATACTTGTTAGATGTTGATTCTATGAAATCTCTAATCTTTCTAATCAGTGGTTCCCTGGTTATTCCAATCGAATCACAAAAGATACCAAAATATGAAAGTACTCTGCATCGTAAATATGAAGCTTACTCATTTGCAGACACCATCCTAATGTGCATACTGTAATGAATCCTTTAAAACATAGTTGCAACATTAGTAATTACACAGTTGCACAGGGTAACATCAAAGCCGCGTAATGAAGAGAAAGTTACTCCCAGCCATTAATAGAATTGAATACGAGGTAGGGGAGATTTGTATATCGTATGTTGTCACTCCACTGCCACATGTTGTAAACACTGTAACAGGAGAAGCGTGTACGAAAACAATTTTATGACCCGTAAGCACATTCATGTTAAAGTTTGTTTTATGACGTGTAATGCAGTTCGGTTAAATGTTGCTTTGAAATTTATTTTAGTATAAATTGCATTCGACGCTTCGCTATGGTTCGGAATATGTCTTACGTTGCAATATATTATACATATTTCATAATTTTATTTAAATTCATTAGTTTTACAGAAGGATAGGGAAAGCCAGTAAGCGTGCCATCAAATGATAAGTGATTGCACCAAATAACCAATCCATAAACATCGAAAACAATATATACGACACTCGAATAATAGACATATGTATACAAATTGATAAAAGAAATACATTTATCTCATTCGAGTGTTGCATAGATCAAGTTATCGCTGAGGCTGGCGAAAGTACCCAAGCTAGAAAATAATATAATTATGTACCACGAAAATTTACTAACAACATTATCATTTTAAATGAACAAACAGTGCAATCAGCAGTTACAAATAAAAAAGAAACAAATCGATTGTTCAAACATAGTGCAGGGCGAAATCTACTCCATTATTTATTTTACCTTCTTTAGTTGGATGAAGTATAATAGATATCGTATTATATCCGCACTTCTTGTTGCGAAATGGCAAATCGAACAATTTTACTTTACTGTCTCGTTCAGCGACCTACCTAATCAATCCGCGTACATCCTGAAGGTGCTAATGAGCGAACTACTTCACCTTTATCCCGACTATAAAACGGATATTCATTAGGGTATATCCATCCTTGATTAAGGGCGAGACTGAAGCGGATTCATTATTTATTATTTACCGAAATAATTCATTGTTGAAATGGCGGGGCTATAGCCTTTATTGAAGAAGAAAGATACTGCTGCTGAAATTTGGATAATAATAAGTGATAAAGTCGTCCCATTTTTATCGAGGCAAAAGAATAAGGTGAAGTGACAAATTGATTGATGATAGTAATCGACCGGGATCAAAGCCCTCTTTCCTCCTTCCTTCCCTACTCCTTTGCTTTAAGTCGAGAAGGCACACGCTATCCCTGAGCTATTATAGTTTCGGTGATGTTAATAATTATTATTTATCTTCAAATAGTCCGTCTTGTGTTAATTTATACAGGGTCATTTTGAGGTTGCGTTACTAAATGATATATACTTACTTATCTTCTTGAAAATAACACTTTATAATAAGGTACTCAAACGGTAAAATAAAATAGTGTAAGTTTCAAACAAAAAAAATTTTAATCAAAAGTAATTTTTATCAGACTAAACTACAAATAAGGAATATATGAAATTTAAATCGGGATTTATGATGAAAATGCTTGTTATTTATAGATGCTTTTGGCATAATGTTAGCAGTTACAGGTAAGACGAGTACCTATGTGGTATATTATAAATGCAATTTCAAAATTACTCTGTACGTCATTCGTTCTATTTCAAACATAGGTAACTTATTTCAAGAATTGAATATTTAAATTATAATACTACAGGATGTTGAACACATCGGTATCATAGGCCCTAGCAATATAAAATTGCCTATCAGTTCTATGCTACTACTTAATGAGGGCCTTTCTCTTTCTCTTTATAATATCGGAATGTTAATTTTCGTTCCATTATCAAATACCTTAACTGACAGATGAAGTGATGTGCACTAACTAATGTTGACTTAAATCGAAATCCCACAGACATGTGGTCGCATTAAAATACAGTTACCGACTGACCCATAAACCCGCCATTATTTATTGCCCGGCACGTTTTATTTCGCCGGGGTCGCGAATTGATCCATTACACGGTTACTGATTTTTGAATTATTATGCGTTACGATAGTTACCTGCTTAACTGCATCGGTGGCGTAGTTGTACTGCATGGGCGGTAGGACAGCGCTCTGAAGTCTTCGGTTTGAATCCCCGGCCGGGCAGTTATATTTGGGTTATATTGCTCAGTATCAGCCCGGAGTCTGGAATTTGTGCCCGATATGGCGAAATACTCGCCCCCTATCCCATCATGGGACGGAACACACTTGGCGAAAAGTGGGTGCCTTGGTTGGGCCACTGCATATCCCTTCGGGGATAAATGTGTGGTAATGTGTGATAGTTACCTAAGTATATTTTTAATCGATTATTCCGCTTCACACATATCACTTTGTTCCATTGAATTTGTAATTTCCTCTCATTAGTCTACATGCAGCGAAGATACTTGAGCTACGACTTACGGCCGTGATGTAAAATTCCCACGTCATGCAAGAAAAGTTTGTGTGAATTTTTAACTTCATAAAAACTTAGCCATAATTTAACGTAAAATATAGACATTACTTCTTTAATATAAATGTATCTAAAAAATCTACAGACAATATTATAATAAGTATAGGTACAGTCAGCCACAAGTAAGTAAATAAATTAAAATTTCAAATCGCCTTTAAACTTTTGTTTCTTTATCAACAATCGTTTTTGTTGACTAAAATAAACTTTAATGGTTTACTTTATCTTATATAAAGAAAAGAGAACATTAGAAATTATTAGACGCTTTTTGAAATATTGGATCGGTCAGTTAATTTTGTGACCAACTGTAACTAGAAAATACTTGAATCATGTGATAATCATATCTTGACATTATTCTTGTAGTACAGTATATGTATATCTCATTAAAATTAATACTGAAACTATACACATTAATCTGGAAGCTTTTGAACAACCGGAACTGCAGATTAAAGCGTCAATGTAATTATCACCGAATTATCCTATACGATAATTATCTTATAACAAGTCTGCTTAATAATTAATGTAAATTATTATTGTCTATAATCATGTACCTATTAATATATTATGGACATTCAACACTACAGGAGTTCAATGAACTCCTGTTTCTATAGTCAGTGATATTTCTTTTTATTTTAATCAAAGTAGGTTCAGTATCTTATCACATAACGTCCTGGATTAGGTCATATATTATGCTTTTTATTCTCAGTTAACTCGGCTTTATATTTCGAGAAAGGTCTGACTTAACCGCAAGTACATAGTACTTTATAAATCGTTTAAAAACAGCTATGGTTTGGAACGAAAATTAAAACTACGCGTTGAATATTAATAATATAATAATTATTTTTATTTAGGATATATAAAAAAAGTAGAATTAAAACCGATGTCTATGAAACAGCCAAGGAAAAAATGGACACCGTTAAAGAGAATTATGCACCTCTAATTTAGATTAATATACATTAAACAAATATCGTAACTGCATCGCGTTGCGGGATCAGCCTTTGTATATCCGTTTCCAACAGGCCGGCATAATTATGTCGACTGCTCCTCAGCAGTAGCGAGGGGTAATCACCACTCGTCAGTCGACATTCTATTGGACCCCGCTCCACTCACCATCAAGAGCAGAGAGGTCACAATGCCACGCTCGCATAAAAATAACATTATTAATATTAAGGTCCCACATTAAACTCCATGACATAGTTCCTACAAATCAAAATCGAGTGTAAGGTCTTGTGCGAATAATGGCACTATGCGACGTTGGAGACAGTCTTAATGCGTCCTGCTAATGCTGATTTAGCCGCCGCAGAACAAGCTCTTGCCAACCAATACATCAATTAAGGGACGTATGCTAAAAGCCTTATAGTGCTGGGAGTTGCCGCATGTCAATATATTGGACTATATAGGACAATTGCTTCAATGCTATGAATAGGGAAATATATATGTAACTCTACTCCTACTGACAACCGTTTTCAATAAACGATCGTAATCTCAATCTTCAATCAGATTCCGAGACTGAACCAATCAATATAAGTTATTTGTAAGCATGTCAAAAAACTTTATTCTGGTTGGTCCATTTTTGAAATAAAACAAAAAAGCGATTGCATATTGAAAATAGCAGTTATTATTTAATTAAGGTCAATTAGATAAGATCATTTAGTTATTTGCATCATCTGGAAACATACGCGTTTTCTATTGCTCGTTTGTTTTCGTGTTTAAAGCGCTTTCGATGCAATTTCCATCGGCAATTAAAACTTTCTAATCATTCATTTATATATATACTTTTACCAGCTAGTATTGTTAGTAGTTATTTTAATATTACTGTTATAAACCATTCTTGAGCCGGATAATTAAAATTTCAAATAAAGAAGTCATTATAAAAAATTAGATTATAAAAAAGGATGAAAAGGTTGCAGGAATGGAATACTGAGTCAACGAACACTACAATAAAAAAAAAGACAAAACAAAAAAAATGGAGACAATAGGTTGAACCTGTGGTGGCGAGGACAATTCTAAAGACCACAAAAGTAAAAAAAGGGAACTAATCCTGCGATTTCATTGTAATGCCGGCAACGTTATCTTTATGTTTCATGTGCATGTTACCTGAGTGTTACATTTTGTTGCATTCTTTAAAATTACGGTTTTTGTACGTAATAAAAATTCTGTTACAAACATATTTTGAATTTGGTACCAATTCAGTTGTAGAATACATTGGTGGCATAAAAAATTAACATATAAAACTCAAGATAATTATATATCTTAGAATCCTGAGGCTTTACTTCTTTAAGGACAATGTTACTTTGACAGTAACTTGATGCCTGGACTTGTAATATGGTTTATAGTCCATTAAGTCTATTGTCAGTTGTCATATTTTTTAAAGTTCACACTTAAACAGAGTTTCAATTAAGATAGTTACTTACTGAAGAGAAAACGTAACTTGGGTTAAAGGAGTTTTAACTCTTTTAACGAACCATGTATATAAATCAAAATTAGTTTTGAGTAATTAATTTGAATTTAATCTTTGCTAGGAATTTAATCATTTTTTTCTACCAAAAATATTAACCATTTTTACAGTTATTTTGGCACATATCCGCAGGTCATGGACAATATTTTTTGTAATAAGAAACTTGGCACTCCATTGCAGTTAGTGAAGTCGCAAAGAATAGGGGCTGGCGATATGAAATTTCACCTGTGTTTACTACGTTTCGCAATAAAGAAGTTAGACGCACAATAGAAAACTTTTATGAAGAAAACACCTTGATTTTCTTGCAATATATAAAGTGACTTACGACCAATATATTTCTATGAACGCTTTAATATATCAGATCGTCTTCATTTCGCTTTGATAGTTTTGAAATATACAGTTATTGGAACATGTAGAGACCTTTTATCCCCAAAGGGGTAGGTGCAATTGGTGCACCCACTTTTCGCCGCGTGTATCCGTCCCATGATGTGATAACGTGCGAGGCTATCGCCATATCGGGCAGAAATTCCACTTCGCCCAACCCGGGAATCGAACCCAAGATCGTAAGACTGCAGTTACGTCGTAATACAATTACGCCACCGAGGCAGTTATTGGAACAATATAAAAAGCATTTTGAGAAACTGAATACTATTTTAAATATTATTTCTCTTTTGTTCACTCCATCCCTTTTGTATTTATTACACTTCTTTCATTTTCTATCAACTAAAAGCTAGTCTGAATGTTTCTTCTTATATAAAACGTAATACACCGTAGCTTGATTTAAATTGCATTTTTGCATTACTAGCAAATATTAATGTACAGATAAAATAACACATAACAGCAATTTAATTTAACTAATTAATTTCCATATGACGGTGGAATGAACAAACTTCAAAAAGTCAAGGTTTGCTTCTCGGAAATGTAGTTTTTGGTTAGAATTCCAAAGACCCCACATTATACTGCAATTAGAGAAATCGTGGTGCGACTAAATAATTGTGGCCGGTTACTGCACAAAAGATACACGTGCCTTGAACAACCAATGTATGAACCGAGCTTGCAAAGCTAATTTAGAATCAAAACTCTCTGCATTAGAATCGTTTATATAAATTCTAACTGTGGTTGCTGCTATTTGCTGTGAGATTATCAAGAATGTTAAATCCCTAATACTATAGCTTATAAAAAATGTTACATTTAATTTGCGAAATCGTTTTGAATAATATAGATACTAGGTGGTGCTCGCGGCTTCTTCCGCATTCCCGCTACAAGTCTCTAAATCTCTACGCTGGTCCATAGCGCCATCTGTTCGACGCTAGCGCCATATATTTGGAAATCACATAAATATAAATAAATTATTTCCTACGGAAGCATCTCACTGGGATAAAAAATTGCCTATGTGTTAATCCAGGACATCTTCTACGTGTGTGCCAAAATTCATCCGAATTCGCTTAACTATTCCTGCGATTACTTACTTCTAAGGAACCTCCAAACATACAAACATTCAAACATTTTCAGAAACATTCACATTCATAATATTACTAAGTTAAGATTGATTCTCGCACATAGCCTTTAATTACTATATTCTATATGCTATGAAAGCATTCTGTTTTAGTATAATACATCCAGGAATCAATAACACAGCCACGAAAACGGATGGTGTAATGTAAACTGATAGACTACGTGTTTATTGTGTGTTATTGATGATTTTGTGCTATTTTGCACAGGATGTTTTGAAATAAAGTACGTTATAAAATTAGTGCACTTTATAGTTATACGTCTTGTTTGCGTTATGATGCTATTTATAGTTCAAGATCCAAACACTGTTATAGCAGTATTGTGAGTAGTGCAAGCCGTGGCGAAGTTCGCAAGTCATTTACTAATAGTTCGTTTGGTATCTTTTGGTGGCAGCAAACATACTAATGATAGTATTAACTATAATGATTATGTACTGATTATAATCTAACACTTAAATCACTAATACTTCTCCATATAAAATCAGTGTGCAGAAAATAAAAGTAATTTACGCAAAACAGCCTTATTTTACATAAACGATTCGGTGTCATTTTTTACTTTTAATTTTAATACAGCTAAGACATGAGACGCTCAAGAATTTCAGATTGTGCACGGCTCGATTGACCACCATCATTAACCACTGTATTCACAAAGAATATCATGAGAACGCACAGTTCGCCCAAACGCCTAGGATAGGCTGTCTTTAGTAAAAACTTCTCTTTTTTACCATAAAATATTATTTTTAGTACAAAAAATATTCATCATAACATCACATGAATTTCGAAATTTTGTAAGTAATTTCTACTGCTATTAGCGCCATATAAAGAAAAACGTAGTGTTAAGTAACAAATAAGATTACGCACCCGTGTAATCTACCATTTATTATTAAAGTTCGTGTGATAAATAACCGACAGTGGTTTGAACTTTATTACCAACACCATAATACACATTGTCCTAAAACATTTGCTATAGTTATTCATTAAAATCACATTTCCCGAACACTATTATCCCCATTACTGCAAACAATAGTTGACACAAAATATTAGTGTTAAATGTAAATTTGCAGCCAATAAAGCATAACTGGTAAACGCCTCATTAGTTCTCTTGTTTATTTCAAATTGTGGTTATGATCGATGAATGAAAATGTTCTTTTTTTTGAACGGGTACGGCAAAGTGACTGCACTGGATCTGGTAAGTGGAGTGACGTCTGTAGACTATTGATTAACGAGAGATGATTATCCCTCGACAGTAGACACAATTTACCACCTTATTTAGTAAATAGTGATTTAAGGGTTTTCTTAGTCTGTGGTGGCGTTCCTGCATGTGTCAGGTTGACGTGTGACAGCTGACGTTTGTATACGGATACTTCCTTTTTCCTCTTTGCCAATAACTGTATAATATATAAATAATTAATTTAACAAAAGAGTTGTTATTTAAATAAAGTATGACATGACGGTGCATAGCTGATCTCTAACACGATCACCATATGGGTAATAATGAATATGTTACCACTGTCTAAAATGCTTAATCGTTGTAAAAATAATACGTATATTATACGTACTAGATATAGTACCTACTTACTTAATGAAAATGCTTGCAAATAAAATTTTCCTATGTACAGCCATCAAATTAAACACCCATCTTCCGACTTTGTACTCTATCGAAAAATAAAGGGAAGAAAAATAACCTGTTTGTATTTATCAAAGTGGCTACAACAAAATGAAACTTTATCGGCATATTTTTTTAATATATTTATTTATTGTGTAAGTACTATAATAAGACATTATATCCATAAAACCACTGAGGTTTATAGTTATACTATTCATAAAATCCGATTTCTTTATTCATATTAATATCGATTTTCTCTCTTTACGGTTGGCTGAGTTGTAAGCGAGTTATTAACAAACGGAATAAAATAGAAAGGACTTTAATTAGACTACGCAAACAAAAGTATGAAACGTTCAACCTATATGGTAGTTAAAAACAGAACGCTTGAATTTCGTGTCAGGAAAAATACATAGTCCAATTATTAAGGCTCACAAAACTGTGGGAAAACATTGACTTTATCCAGCGTAATGAGAAAGTTACCAACGTTTATTGAAGTTAATAATTTAATTTGGTTACTGCCTACTATTAAATTAAGAATATGTAAGGGCCTATTCAGGCTGTTACTTATGCGTCGAAAAAACGTGTATTTAATATTTATATAAGTGTTTTTAAGCCAACCCAAAAGCCTATATAATACGAAAGGAAATTAAAAAAAAATATTGACGTCAGGAGCCCTATTCTATCTGCTGGGGCATATCCGTCTTTTTGCAATTACCGGTGTTTTAATCGAAGGACAGTTTTGATAGCCGTGTAAGTATATAGGTTATTTTATGACTCCTACCTATATGTCTATCAAAGTTGTCCTTCAAATGAAACGCCCGTAATTTCGAAAAGACGGATTCCTCCTATAGGCGAAATAAGGCTCCCTGACAGTATGGGTATATATTTTTTATTAGCAATGAAGCATTGCTACCTAAGTAGTCGCAACATTTCATACTCACTAATTAAATTTTCTAATGTGTTATGGATATATAGTTGCACCTTCATATGTTATAAAGAGGAACCTACTTCTAGAAATTCTTATTCCATTAAAATGTGGGTTCTTGGGAATATATATCACCGCAAAATATACTAACCGGTGCAAATTCAGTTGTACCGTGTAAAATTAAATTTTAATAGCAACGTTAATGTTATGTGATATTGCAAGATTATATTGTTCTAAGTGTCACACAATTGCATAGTGCTTATATTTATTATGTTATGCTCCTGATTTACAAAAAGAAAGTATTGTAATATTTGTCTTAAAAAATATTGGATAAGATGACGTAAAACAAATTAGTTACGATTGGAATATATTTTCAATATAAAAATTATCACCATTGCGCATATCAATCAATCTGTTATTATTCTTCCGCATCGCGTCGGATCAAAATCTTTATGAACTTTGCGCAGAGATATCACACTACCCACGATAAACGTTCCTATTTTGATCTCCCTTCATAGGACACAAGTTTTCTCGCTATAAAAGTACAGTGAATATTCTCTAATGACTTATTTTCCTTTCAATATTTTCGCTCCATATTTTGTTAGAGGAATAATGTTGAAGCCGACAACTGGCTTCCCTGGTGTCGTCGTTCACAAAAGCTTTAACGAAAAAGTAAAAGCCGTCGAGGCAAGACCGCGACGTCAACTAAAAAATATGTGGTTTTAAAGCTTTGTAAGGGTAAAAAATTAACTGGAAACGACTCTACATTCACCGTAAGCTAATTTCGCTCTTATCGTGCTTGAGTTTATAGTTTTTAATCGATCAGCATCTAATGCAGATGCAATCAAACGAATAATAATGATAACCAATATCATTATTAAATAAAATATATATTGTTGTTCTTGACAAATCAAACGGTGCTATTGCATAGAGTTGGGGAACTAAATAGGTAGTCAACGTTTTATGTTATTCTTGATATTATATTTAAAAGATTTCCACAACCACTAATGCATAATAGGAACAGATAAAATTAAATAAAATATTAACACACGTTGAAGTTCGTGTACCACATCTGTGAAAGTTATAACAAACCCGTCAGGTTGGCGGAACTTTATGCTCTCGGGAAATCAAAGAAGGCGCCGGTGAGTGAAGTTCTTTAAAATTAATATCATTTAAATACACTGCGTTATGCATATATTGGTATTTGTCACGAACGACCTATTGAAGAATTTTAGTGTAAGAAGGTATATTTGGAAGTAAATCTCCTTTATTGTGCTTTGATGGTTTTTCTTTGAGAGATTTAGCGAGTTGAATTATGTTTATACTTATTATCTTATCTACTTATATTATAAATAATGAAAATGAAGGTGCTAGAAGAAAACGCAGGAATAGCTAGACGTATTTTAATAAAACTTGCAAAACGGGTGAACTATATCCTAGATTAACACATTATTTACTTTTTATCCCGATATTTTCATCCCATGACAAAGTGCTTTAGGATTTTTTATAACAGGAAAAATATTACACGCGAGCGACGCCGCGAGCAACACCTAGTTAAAAATAATAATTTATGTTTACATGACACGGACTAATTCATCAGCATAAATTACTTAATTGCGCATAGTACTCAATCATTCTGTCAGAAATATAAATATAGAGTAAATTGGGTATTTATCTCATTTAATTATAATCCCATATAAAGATTGTTGACATAAAATACCATAATCGCCTTCTAACTTACTCCAAAAGGAATAAAGAAGGTCGTGTTCTGCGCCGCTGGACACCCCAAGGCTTATATTAATTAAACATTAATTAATATGTACATAATTCATCACTCTTCCCTTGTTTATATTCGGAATTGACTTTAATATTATGTCATTCTAGTCGCAAAGTCACAAGACAAGTCGAAAAGTAAACCCTTTTAGTATTGGATCTTGTCTCTTAACTAAGTTGCTACTTAAAGGGAGTTGTTTCAACTGAATTTTGTTCAGAAAGATTAGAGAAGATAAACTCTGGATGAATTAAGGGTTTCGTTATTTTAGATTTAAAAGTATTTTTGGGCGGATTAAATTCTAGGTTACTTGCGACTTTACCAGCGAGAAAGGCCTTTTCCGAAATAAAAAGTCTCACTGAATACTTTTTCAATGTATTTGTTTGCCAAATTCTATCCAAATTAGTTCGGCATTTTCTACGTCTACTTCTTGTATATCTATAATAAGTATAAGCCTTATTTAATATGTATTTAGGTTTAATCTTACAATAACACACCATCTCCCATACCAAGATCATTACTTTTCCCCAATATAAACTTTTAAAATACCGCAACTTTAATTTTAGAAAGCCATCAAGGATTTTCAAAGGGCAAATAAAAAATCTTATCCCTTTTAATAATTAGATATATAACCTCCACCGCTACGGTCTCTTCGAGACTTCCATTTGATTTAGTAAAACCAAATATTTATCTCACAAATTGTTCTCTATCGGTGATTTTGTCTCGTTGAACAAGCACTTCGCAATACACATTATGGAACATATTTATGCATGCTTTTTGTGCTTCAATTCACTCGATTACCGATGTAAAACAAACTGGGTGAAAACATCACTTTTCCGAGGTGTTTTGTTTAATTCATACGTTTCATACGTAAGTACTTTTATAATCATTGTAATGCTTGATTATATTTGTAGATATAGTCACACAGATACATGCTATTTAGAAAATAATATTATCACAAAAATTAAGGGCCTAGTTCACATTGTCTAAATGAAATCGTCGAATTGGGAATATTGGGCGATTAAATACAAAGGCAAATTCCCAAATAAATGCTATTATATTATATATTAATAATTACCAAATGCATTAATTTATATATTTCAAATACAGATTTAATAGGTATACAGTATTTGCTAGTGGCATCCAAACTCAGCTACGCTTGTATCTTGGGCTGCTAAAATAATAGTTACAAAAGTGATTAGCCAGAAGCAAAAAACAATGCCATTTATATTACTTAACTGTACTTAACTATGACCTATATAATATATCTATCTACATATATAAAAATGAATCCCTATTTCCCTTGGTCACGCTATCATGCGTAAACGGCTGAACCGATTTCACTTTTTTTTTGTTGTGTTTGTTATTGTCAGGAGAAGGTTCTTATGAAAGAAAAAATTCAAAAAAATGCGCGGAAAATTAGTGAATTTAGGAAAACTTAACGAAAATATTAATTTCATATAACTGTCAATTGTTTGGAATAACTGTGAGCGATTGATAGAATGCGCGCGTGCATACATAATTAAGACAGGACAACGTCTGTCGGGTCAACTAGTGAGCTATAATTATTTATAAATAATAATCAAATAGTAGAAATGACAAATTACATTTACTTAAACCATTATAAAGTAAATTACGAATAAATTACACATGACAGATTATGTAGATGCGCTCAAATTTATTGTCCTAAATCCATAACGGTTCAATTTAACAGGTTATAAACTCTATGGGCACATAAAAAAATTGTAAAGTGCACAACTCGTTACACCCCACGGCACATATAAAAACTTAATCCAACACCATCGTAAACGCCATAACGGCTATATCAAACACAATATTCAGAGGAGCGAAGCGTAAAATATTAAGCTGTGAAAATCCCTATATAAATAATGTTTTATGACAAAAAAATCTGTTTTACCTCACCCAGTCTGAAACATTGTGAAAGGAGAACGGAAAAAATATGAGATTCGCAGAGAGGTGTCGGGTAAATCCTAATTTACTTCAAAAGAAAACTTAGCCATTCACTCCAACAATATTGGTGTTTCATACCTTTGCTGCTTTTCATTAGAAAGTTGTGAGAATTTTTTTCGTAATTTTAATTATGTGATTAATGAAGTGGCAGATTTATTAGGCTAGAAATAATGACCTATATGAACGTCAAGTATACCAACTTTTGGAAAATTTTGTTTTTGAAAAAACAATGTGATCGTGATGGGTTCTCTCTCTTATTTTTCTAATAGAGTATAATATTAGGCAGTATGCACATTGATTTAAAAAGCTACGCTAAACTTAGCAACAAAAGTCCTTCTAAATTGGATAGAGTCGTTTCCAATATTAGTTTGAAGAAACAGACAGAGCAAATAGAAAGCGTATTTACATTTTGCTTATTTGCCAATTACAAATCGTACGAGCCCAAACAAGAATTTTATTTCTAAATCATATACAGACATTTCTATTTTATTTATTTGCTACTACAGGTAAATTGACGTGCATTATCCGTCAAGTGCTGGTGCCTACCACCAGCTAATATCTAATAACCATATTTTATATCCGCCCGGATAGCCACCATCGTACACAAAGTGTTAAAACCCGCCATAATGGCCCACGTAAGAGTGTCGCTTTTCGGGACCAGCCTGTGTATATCCAGTTCCAACAGGCCGGCATAATTGTGTCGACTGCCGAGGGATAATCATCTTTCGTCACTCGACATTCTATTGGACCCCACTCCACTTACCAAGTGCAGTGGAGTCACTTTGCCGTATACGTATAAGAAAAAGAATGGAACCAAATTCAGAAAACATTAAGTAGAAATCAAAGTCAGAACATTTAAAACCCATTCAGTTACTACACTGTCTTAAAAAAAACAGTAACTGCACCGGAACAGTCGCAGCTGACAGCGTACAATCTACTCCATAAACTTATTTTCTCTAGTATTGATTATGACAGTTCTCTTTCGAAGCCAATGAGAACTGGAATTTAATTTCGCTGTAACGCTTGAGGCGAAGTTACTTCGATAATTTGAAATAACATTGGTGTATTGTTTGTTTTACGCTACAGTACATTTCATTGTACATGTATGTGAAGTGGTGTGTTGTTCTTTGATATATTGACTAAGTAAGGTTAATAAATCGGAATCACAAATATAAGCAACCGAATTGTTTTATTATCCTACACTGTATAGTTTAGTGAGCAATGTATTTGTAAATATTACAGCGCCATCCCAACAAACATTAATTTTAATCAGTAAATTTTTTTAATCAGTCAGAAATTTTAATCACTTTAATCAGTGACCAGCCTAGACAACGTATGTTAACTTGAAGAAGATTTCACAGCATTGATCATATGATAATAAGCTAATTGATAGTCTATACTTTAGTATATAAACTGTATCTTAGTGAAATATAATTTATTGATACTGTTACAACAATATTTTTTTAAATATATTTTATAAGTACATTTGGATTTTTTTTCCCAAATGATTCGAATTGGTATATTTAATCATCGAAAAGCGTGTAGAATTTGTGTCTCACATAGGGTGGGGGGGGCCAGGTTCCGCTATTTAATACGTAATTCGTCTCCCAAAAGTACATTTGGCATTAAGTGGAGCCAACAATGTTATCATATTGTATTCCTATTTGTTTGAACTTCGAGAAAACACTTACTCCACCTAGGGCACTAGGGCAAGCAAGTTACAAACTTCTGCAATGTATTTTCTGAAACAAGCAATAGCGGAATGTTGTTGTATTCATCCAAACTTCGGCTCTAAGGTTTGTAGATGGCTGTGTAACAAAACATTGGATCGCACCAGACGGCGCAATGGTTCGTAGCTGACAATGCACTTCACGAATTTCTCAAAGCTGACTTCACCCAACTCACCTATTGCCCAAGTTGTAAAACTGGAGGCAATAAAAGGAACTTTATTTTACCGATCTTTGAATCGTAAAAGCGTAAGCATCGCTTTACTATGTAATTCCTTTTACGCTCATTCGTATGGCATTCGCAAAAAGGGAATTCGTGTCCGCAGAAAATGTTTTGAACGCGACCATTGCGTGAAATTTAAATTGGCTTGTTTTTCATTGTACAAATTGTACCGGCCTCGTGTTGCTAGTCAAAATTACCGACCGGCGGATTGAGTTTGCGAACAGGTATTTCTCTCTAAAATATTTGTGTTTGTACTAACTTAACGTTTCACTGCAATAACTTTTGAACTTTTGCTACTCGTAGTTTCGTTTCTCATTTATAGAACTTCAATATTTTTATTTTTCAATTCCATTAACTAGAGATGGATGAAACTGACACTATTAACTTTCCGTAGTATTATAATCTCAATTATAATGCTCTATGCTATTGACTTTAATGTATGTCATATCGCCTGTAAGCTGTACTTTTAAAATAAAATACTTGAACAACTTTACTTAAGCAAGAAGAAGGCAAAGGATTGTAAATTTTTGTACGTGATGTCCATTTCGATAGGTCACTTGTATTTTGCGCGGACCGTATTTTAGAAGAAACAAAAAGATTCATCGTATAAGCAAAATAGTTTACGCATTATTTGTACCGTGTGCGTGTCTTTATAAAGTATAAAACTTGATAACGCTGAAAGGAATACCAATGAGTTCAATCACATAACTCGGGAATAAAAAAGGTAGCCCTTCGGAAGTTCCCCGTTGAAGCCCGGCGATGTAGGACACATGCAAATTGATTGGACACGGATTGAATCGCCGCACTCCCGTCGGAAATACGAGAAAAAACCATGAAAATAGAAAAAATGCAAATGTTGAATGTTGTTATCTCGGTACATCGCAGGTAGTTCTACCTTTTGTTGTAAATCTCGTTTTAAAAGTACACAATGAAACTTCGCTGCATGTATATTTTAATTCAGTACAAATATTGCAATTCAATCCCATATGTAATTGTTGTTAGTATGTGGCGAATTTCGTAATGAATATTTTTTAACTTTTAACTAAAATGCTTATTCGAAATAAAATGAAATAATTGATTTGAAACTGTAAAATGTTATACATAATATAAATTCCGTCAACACTAACTCTACCACATGTTCAGAAAGCAGTTCTCATCAGAGAAGAATGGAAGAACGGGCAAGAAACTCTGGTGTTGCTCTTATCAAAATCAGTTTCCTTATACTACGGTACATGATACAGCGATAAAAAATACAATTGTTTTTTTCTATTTACAGCAGTTCATTCATATGCTCGTAAAATAGGTAATAATTCGATTCAATAGCTTGATCGGATCCGGTTATCAGTTGCTATAACGCAATATCTTTCATTTTGATTTAAATCCTGATCGGAAAAAGTATTATTATGATCATAAAACGCGTTTTGATGATCGTTCAAGTAACCCGAGTCTTGCAATATGATGGTAATCTCACTAGGAAGTGAAAGCGATTGTTCCAATATACGAAACTCTAGAACATTCCTCTTTTAATTCATTACATCAACCACTACCGAAGTTTCCAGTACACTTGAGCCAATCGTATTAAAAAAATATTTGGGTTAAAGCACCAAAAACTCCCTAACTTATCTGCTGCTAGTTGCCAGGGTTCAGGCGAGCGTAACTAATATCGCAGAACATTTTTTTAAATGCCATAAATATTCCACCTTTTGAATGGAAAATCAAACATGTAAATAAGGTAAAACTTCAAAACGTAATATCTATATCTTAATTGCTTATATAAGCCTTAGAATAGATACCATATATAATTAATGTTTGTTGCGTTCTTCGTTCGGAACCTTCATTGAATAATGAGCGATTGCTTATTGATTCTTTCGGTGGCTTCCCCGCGGTTTTCTAACTAGTTGAATATTTCACTAGCCAGCGCAACGGAAAACTTTTCCTATAAACTCTCTGCAACTACTGGCTCGGTTTCCTTCTAAGAAGTCGAAAATACTTAAGTATTCTTCATGTTGTTGGCACGAAGATCTACGGCCAATGTTTGTGCCAATCAATAGGTACATTCTATAAAATTGCCACCTTTTATCTTGATGAGTTTGGCCTCGTATTTATTGGATTGCAACGTTAGCAAGAATCTGATTTCCGATGAACATCAATTGCGTTAATGAATTAATCTGCCTAGATCTAGACATAAAACGCATCTAACTCTTATAAATACTAAGGTTTGTAAAGATGTCTTGAAAATTTATTTAAAACAGAAACCACTGAACTTATTTGAATCAAATTTAGCACACAAGTAGATGAGACATCCAGAAGTTACTGCGTTTACTTGTAACAAACAATGGTATTTGTATAGTAAAATACTATAAAGTCTGTTTATCTGTTTGACCTCTTTCATAATTCGATTACTTTTCTATAAACTTTATATTCTTAACATAAAATTCAATCACCCCTCTCATTAACGACATGTCCGATATACAAATTTAATTACAGATCAATCAATTAAAACTTTTAAAGGGAAATTTGCTCAACAAAAGTCAAAGGCGGATAATAATAATTGCTCTTGATGGCACTTAAAGCAAAACTCGTTAAAATCTAGTGCTCTCGTCGTTGGCAGACAGGCAGAGACGGCAAACGATGGTTGGGCGAATCAAATCAAATCGATGGATATTTAATGAAAACGTATATGGCTTCACTCCATAGCCATGTTTAGAAGTAGTTTTACGTATTTATTTTTAACTACGCGCTAGACAGAAACCGGTGGAGGCAAATCATTCGCTCCAGATGCAGCCCTGATGCTGACCACGATACTCAGATATGAGAGAGTTATTTTTAAATCGCCCTATTTTTTAATCCGTACCTTTTTTGGAGTACAACTAATGAATTCTTTAGGTAAGTAGCGTCATAACACAATGACAGACAAACATCGCGCAAAGTTTATGTTTTATTACAATACTTACTTAGTGGGTTGTTTGTATACAGTCGTGAAAATTATATTACACGCAACAATACGTACGTGCGTGTTTTGTGAATGCTATGACCTTTCACTTTATCACTTTACAAACAAATGTGATAAAATACTTTTATGTGAGTACTTGTATGATACAAATATGTTATAAATACAAAAAATATTAAACAAAATTAGCAACCAATTTACAAAGTGTACATACTTTGTAAATTGGTTATATTTGGAAGGAAATGTAGTTTTATTTTCAGTTTCATATTTCGTAGCATCCCATTTCAAGTATAAAATAAAACACAAAATAAAGTTTGCGTTCATATTTTATTTCTAAAGCGCTTTATAAAGCAGACTGTACAAAAAGTTGAGTTTTGCAGTAATCTCGCGACAGGCCATCGATCATCTACTACACTAACTTATCTTGACTTTAAAGGGTTGATACTGAATTTTTCTTGAACCTTTTATTTCATACAAGTCTAATGAACCTGTCTGGGCCGATTTAATTTAAAATACATTTATCACCTGATAATCTTTAAAATGATATTTTACCAAGGGATTGCCCGTGTGAAAAGCCACAAAAGTCTTTAAATCACTGTAGTAATAGCCAACCGCTATAGGACACTAAAGTCATCTGTTCAAAATATGGCCTTAATAATTCCATTATTGTAAAAAGTAGCGTATGTGCTAATCCAAGATGTAGTCTACCTGTGTGCTAAATTTCATTCAAATTCTTTTTACTGTTTCTGCGTTTACTTCTAAAAAAAATCAAAATATTTATATAGAATTTCGCATTCATAATTTTAGTAAAAAAGTAAAACAGGGCATTTTATCCATAAAATTGGTATCTTACTTGTTATCACAGTTAATGAATAATTTATTGCTGTATTGATTTTTCGTTAAAAAATGGATGATTCAGTTTCTTCTTTTTTTGTTTTTTATCGGAAAGCTAGTTTTATATCGATGTGTAAAATTTATATAAACATAAAAGACCGTGTTTTTTTTGTTTTAATTTTGTTTTTATGAATAAACGTGCTAATTATAATATAACTGTAGGAAAACCGGGGACAGTTTCATCTCCCAACTCTTTATGGCTTTATTACAATTAAAGGAAAATTTGACTTGGAAACCCATCTAGGAATAATCTTTATTTAGTACAAAATCTGCTTCGGTACAACACTCGATCAGGACGTTGTCGGTTTTTTGTAAGAAATCAAAAAGGTATTAATAGGTGTATATAGCTTTCATACAAAATAGGGAAGCACTGGAGCCTCATTCTAACAAAATGAACATGTCGCTTGGATGAATTGTTGCCAGCTTAGGTACAACAGTCAACACGTTGCCGACCGCACGCAACATTCTTATAATTTCCCAATTACTTTATTCATGCGACTTATACTCTTATTGAACTTATGTTTATTCGACAAATCTACCTCGTGATAATTACTCCCCAGATTTATTTCTAACAAATGCAAGAGTAAAAAATTATAGAAAATTTAAATCAAGGACTAGTTAAGCAGATTTTTTAAAAAACAATTTAATGAAACTTTTTAATTTGTTAAATTTTTTACCGGCCTAGCTTTTTTCTCGTAAAATAATAAAGGTATTAGACATGTATATTGTTATATTAACAATACTTCGCAAGTCTGAGAACTGCCAGTTCACAAAGATTGGATAGCAGGCTAATTGGATTCTTATAGGTCAATTAAGAAGCTGGCTCTTTTTAGGTTACAATATTGGAAATTTCCATTCGCTTTTAGTTTTATAAAGCATTTTCTTCGTTTTATTTCCTCTTTGAACGCCATACTAATTACTTGGAGCACGTATAAAATAGACACCATTTTATTTACATGCAAAAGATTTTATATTCGTGGATACTAATATTATGTTTTGAAATAAGTTATAAATGTTAAATATGTTAAATCCTATAATATTTTAAGATGCTATTGGAGTAAAATGGCCTCTAAACACTCCTTTGTCAGGTTTCCCTATCTTGTTTAATATTCGACTTATTAGCTGTTGATGTAAGTCGCCTAATTTATCCCGATATTGCGAACTCTCAATATGTGTATTTTGAATAAAATGTATCTTTCGAATACCATTTTTGTAATATATATTTTACGATTAAATCGATTATTTTTGTTCACACTCGAACTTAACGTTCGATATTTCCATTATAAATTGAAAAATTGCATTTTTTATCAGTCTATCGAAATTTTGTAGTGTCAATATCTATTTCAAAAAAAAAATATTTTGATAAAAACAAATACAAAATTTACAGCATATTAGTAAATTTTATAAATCCATATTCCATTGATCATCGTTACATGTTTGTCTCATACCGCGCGCTCTCGTAAATCCTGATATAAATGTGTTTGATATGCGATACGCGCACTTGGGTATACCCAAGGGACGAGGAATCGGCGCTCGCCACCCAGTCGGACCAACGCTCACTAACTTTTGATTTACGATTCTACCTTTTCTGTCCTCAATTCTGCGGCTCTATAAGCATTACGGTGTTATTTTATAGACACCTGCTTCCATGAGGATATTGGACGTTGAATTGAGACCGCAAACCGAATTGCTCCGTGCGATAAACCTGACGACGCATTCCACTTTATTTCTTCGGCTTTTATTAGGCCGCCTTATCAAGATTTTGTTTACTTCATTGTACTCGTAGTAGAAAATAATAATTATTTCTTTGATAAACGGGCACATATGGCGAAGTATTGGTATATTATGAACACAAAAGTGAGGGATTATTGGATCCCTAAAACGGAATATTATATAGGTATACAGAATATCAATTCTGTATACCTATATAAATATTGGTATGGGAATTTTAGAATATATTTATAGTTAAATTAGCTTTTGCTCGCGGCTTCGGTCGCAGCTTCCCTCGCGTGAAAGAGTTTTCCGGAATAAGAGTCTTTATATATTTTCCCGGGATACAAAGTAGCCTATAACCTTACCAGGGTCCTAAACCATCTCCATATCAAATTTCGTAAAAATCCGTTTAGTTGATTTTGAGAAAATCTACAACAGACAGAAAAGGAGACTTTGTTTTATAATGTGTATAGATATTTTGAAATTTAATAACGGTTACTAAGAAGTCACCGCTAAAAAGGTAACATTCCAGCTTCGGAATTACCACCACTCCTGCAAATTAGTTGGCGTCTTATAAAAATTACAAAACTGTTTAATTTAAACCTTCCTCGTTGCGTGACTGCGTCCCCCAAAGCCGTACGAAGGAAAAGGACAATTATTGTTTTTAATTACTCCAAGTTACCTGCTCTTTATCTTTGTCTCCGTGTTGCTCTCTAAAGTCCACTTCCTCGTTACTTATGAAAAGTACCAGTTTAGAATCTAAGAAATTTCTCTCTCAAAGTAGAATACAATGTAAGCGGATGGTAAATAGGGTTAGAAAGTTTACGAAATTTCCTTTGTAACTTACATTCGTGACGTGGATGGCATGCTTTTGAATACTCGTATTTGTTAGATAAATGTCTAATGTAAATTTAATAACTCTGAGTGTAATTAAAATTAGTTGCAAACTAAAAATTTCGTACGAACATTTTACTAGTTGAAAACGAATAAATACGTGGTTAGTTTGCATTCATTTATAAATACATGGTTACAAAGCAGTTTTAGAAAAAAAAGCGAAGTTAATACTTATTGCTCATATTGACCTGTAGTATTCAAAATAACTCTGGACGCATTGCCTTGTGCTGTCTTCAAAGAAAATTGTGAATAAAAAGGAATTATGCGTAAAAATTAAGACTTAAGAATTATAATACTCTGCAAATTGTACATTAACTTTCTACGTTAAGAGTGAACGAACTTTACCTTCTTACTAGGATTGCATGAACTAATAATATTGGATTCTTTAAAATCTCTACTCAATTATTACCAATCTCTATACAATCCATTAAACGAATCAATTTTGCATATATTTAAATCGCCGAATAATTAATGTCGATTGAGTCTTTTGCCAAGTTCAATATTCTGTGATTTGCTTCATAAATATTAATTCAGTTATCAAAATTCAAAAGTAGCTTTCGTCGCGGCTTATAAATATAGATTGGTTAATCAATCCTTTTAAACAGAGCACATATATTATGTTGTCAAAGGAACATTACCAATATTGACTAGAACACGATTCATAGCAACCATCGCTTATATTATATTCGTCATAGTGACTCAGTTGGAAATTCGAACAAACGCGATTCAATACATATGAATGTGTTTTTCATACGGCCGTTTTTAATAGACCATCCCAATCTCAATCTTTGATCCGATCTCGAATGAACCAACCTATAAGTCAGTTTATAAGCGTGTAAATCTTTGCTCTGGTAATTTTTGCGATCGATTGAAAAATGCAATTGGGATTGTTCATGAAGATAAAAAAGGCAAAAGGGGAAAATGGCGCGCCTGGTAATAATCTTTACGATGAGGTAGCCCATTAACAATAGTAAAATTAAACAGCCCTCTTAGAATATCCAAAAAAAACGCGACTCCGTAAATCGATGTCGTTTAATTTTGATGTTTGTGATTGATCAAGAGACCAATGCGCCGGTCACGTGTTGGTCAAGCAATCCCAATAAAATGACAGTCGTGACGTATTTCACATTCTAATCACACAGAACTTCTTGTAACATTGTATCACATTATAACGATGCTTAGTAATGTAGTGTCTTTAAAGTCGATCGGCCTTTGTATATCCGGTTCCAATAGGCCAGCATAATTGTGTTTATTGTCAAGGGTAATCATCTCAGTCGACATTTTATAGGACCCGTGGAGTTGGGTTCGGGTGCAGTAAAAAAATACTACAGTACCTGCTCTTATGGCTGACTTTAGAAATATATAGAGGTGAGACCTACCAACCAGATAATTAACTCGGCCACGTTTATCTCCAGCAAGCATGACATTTTTTTTTGTTTTTATTTGGTTCACACCTTGAAATATACACGTATCTTACTTTTAAAAATAATTCAATTACCAATGTAACATTTTGACATTAATAAGGTCTTTAGCCTCCGCAAAATTCGTGGAATGCAACGTACACGCGTCACCCCACAATTTGCGGTTCATTTTTCGAAAATCAATTTATTCTGTCTTTATGAAGGAACACAGTAGGAAGTGGCGTTTCTTAATTTTCGAATACAAGTGGTCCGGGAAAGCGTGAAAGTTATAGATCCAGTGAAATTGACTATAACTAAGAGTAGTTAATATAAGCATAGTTTTAAGTTTAATTTTGTAACATAATATACATAGTACAATTTTATTAAGGTACTAGCTTTTGCACGCGGCTTCACCCGCGTGAGGGAGTTTTCCGTGATAAAAGTCCCGCTATATAATTTCCTGATATAGACTGTAGCCTATAACCCACCCAGGGTCTTAAACATCTCCATACCAAATTTCATAAAAAATCGTTCAATGGATTTTAAGAAAATCGATAATATACAGACAGACAGAAAAGAGGACTTTGTTTTATAATATGTATAGATATACTTATGTAGATAGAACGAATAACTTCTCCCCATACATTTTACGAACTGAGTTTAAAACTTAGACGTCAGACTGAAATCATTAAATTAAATCTGCACAGCTTAACGCCCCTTTTTAATAAAAGTCAAATCATGATAAAAAATAAGTACAGAAATATCGCTGTCCCTTAACTCTCGTTGTTATGCTTTATTCTCTTTGTGTTGTAACAAAGGACGCGTGATAACCAGCATTCATTACTTTTAGAGGTTGGTTTAATATACTTGACTGTGGTTCATGTGAACGTGTTACAAAATTTGTGAAAAATATGTTTTATATCTTACTCACATTATAAATACAAATGTTTGACATGTTAAAATGTTTGTTAAAAGTAAAAGTAGTAATCGCAAAACAGATTTGATTGTAATTTGGTATACAGATAGACCATATCTTGGATTAACAGACAGGCTACTTTTTATCGCGGTAATTTGCTGCCGTGGGTAATGTTTGATTTTTTGCTCTGTTTTTTTTTGTAGATGGCGCTAGCGTGGTTTAGATTTTTTTGGGGAAACCGTTTCACTTGAGCGAAGCCGCGAACAATCTCTAGTGTATAGATTAATTACCAAGGCTTTTTGTAAATACAGTCAGCATTGCTTTATTTTATTGATTATGAATAATGAAACTGATTATAAACATCAACAAATAATGTATAGCACCTAATCATCTTTAGAGATATCAATGTATTTATAAGGAATCTATTTCTTTCCCCTTTCTAATCCTACTGATTCTAAAACCTTTTAATCAAGTATTTAAATGAATTGGATGTAAGAGTTTTGATAATTTATTATAAGAATATTTTTTACTATTGTCTTTTATAACAGAGGTGGGACATTTTTTAAATCCTCCAACAACTTATATTGTCAACTTTAACATGAGACTTTGTAAATATAAAGTGTTTGATGCACTTAGGACTAGAACTGTTTAAGGTCTAAAATGATCACATCAACCCTACCACTAACCAATCAAAAATAAACTTAAAAACAAAGTTATTTAAAATTCATTATCTTCCGCATCCTTGACCAGGCTTATGATGAAGGTTGAAGGAAGAGTCGCTTGACAGCTTGCGGCGTCCATATATCAAACTGTGGGTAACTTACATCCTTTAGAGTCCGCTGAAATAAATTACTAGATAACTTCAGAGAATATATTGTTTTATACTATACTAGGTGTTGCTAGCGACTTCACTTACGTTGCATTTGCACTTTGTATAACAATGTCCTTGCATACTGGGCCCTTATTCTGTATGATAGTGTAAACGCGTAACGCGGCCGTGTCATGTTATCTTCGAGAAATGTGCGTGAAATGGTATTCTGTAAGCCAAATTTCTATAGTCCTAAACATGATGCGTTGTGTTACATGCTTGTTACGCACTGTTAAAATAACGTGCGGGATAGAGAATAAGGCCCCTGATTTGTTATGTTTATGCGAGTGTTAGAAATTGAAATAAAACTTTTCGACCGACCGATACCTCCGACTAACCCCCCCCCCCCTCCCCCTCCACGTGACCATGAAGGCCGCAAGGTCTTCGAAACGTCGGAAGAAAATGATAAAAAAAAAACAGAGATTAAATTCGTAAAATAGTTTAATTTCAATACCATTTTCTTACATTAATAACACACCAGTATAAAATCGGCGCAATGCATTTTTTTAAACTTGATTAGATTATTTTTTTTTGTCGTCAGCCTCTGATGTACGTAATTAACACTCATAGTTCAATGCACTTTACACACACACTTACGCCTTTTCTTCTCGAAGGGGTAGACAAAGGTGCAACCAGGACACTCACTTTTCAGCTGGTTCTTACATCCCATGATGTGATAGGGGCGAGCTTATCGCCATATCGGACACTATTCCAGACTGCAGGCTGGAACAGAACAGAATCCATTCTCACTTTGCCCGACCCGGAATTCGAACCCAGGACCTCAGAGCGGTGTCGTACAACGCACTCTATACAACTAGGTCACTGAGCTGGTCAATTGTAGTTATAACATTCATTTAAATTACAGCAAGAAATAAAATACGTATACAATCTTAAACGTTCGTTAAATTCGACAAATAAGAACGTTAGAGTTAAAACAAGTTAAAAAGATTAATGATTTAGTTCAGGAAACCAATTCTAACTTTACTGGCAGTACTCAAGTCAATTGCAAGTTTTAATGGATATTTCCTATGCGCATGCAAACTAGAGACGATACGTTACTAACGTGAAGAGACATAGTGTGTAACTTTATGTCGCGACTTTACCACTAAAAGAATCAAGTTTAAAAGATTAAGTACCGTATATGTGCACTCATGTCGAAAATACACGATTGTTATTAAGTATGCTACGTTGATTGAACTGTTTCTCAAACAATGTGATGACTTCATTTCATTTGGCTGTTATATGAACAAACTCAGAAAACTACGAAATTGCAAACTCCATACATTTAGAAGCACTGTCCCATAAAATGCTGGTGGTAGGATATATTTTATATTCGCCCGGATAGCGACTACCGTTCACAAGGTGTTAAAACCCGCTATAATGGCCAACTAAGAAGCACCTTACATAAGGTGTACCAGCCATAGTGGCGCGCGTAATGTGTCGCGTTCCGGGATAGGCCTATGTATATCCGGTTCCAACAGGCCGGCATAATTTTGTCGACTGCCGAGAGCTAATCATCTCTCGTCAGGCGACATTCTTTTGGACCCCACTCCACTTACCACCAGGTACACTTGCCGTGCTTGAATAAAAATAACACTAACGTGATAATAAAACTAAGAGCTCCTATTTCCCAAACTTATTTCATTTATTATACAAAACTATAATTTCATGTAACCTTCGCGTGTGATAATTAACAAAGTAACGTGGAGGCGACCATACTAGAGTACTGAGTAATTCATCAAATATATGGGATTTTCAAGTCTTACGTCACCGTGTTATGTGGAAATTGGAATGAGCATAGCAACAGTATCCTATTACTGTATAAATGTACCTACAGTTTGTTAAGGTAAACCAAGTCAAGTATATAGCAGCGATAGCCTAGTTAGTTGGTGGTGCAAAGTTCGTGCATTAAAAGTGTAATCAGACTTATACCATCCATCAAAGAGCATATACATTACATCAGGGATGCTTCATTAAAAATATGTGAACAGTAACCACATACAAAGCTTCTAACAAATTCGTTCTACTAAACATTTCATTCAATGCCGCAAATATAGTCCTTCAAAGTACTAAACATCAAAAACTTTTCCCCGACCGTGGAGTTATTTTTATATAGTTGAGTTATTCATACCGTTTACCGAAAGAGTAACTGCGGCCAGGCGGAAATGTAAAATGAAAAGTTGTTCTGCATCCGGAGGAACGGCACGCCGCGGCGCATGCGCGGCAGGAAGGAAACTGTCCCGACTGAATTTATGACAAGCCTTCGCAGCATGAATCTAGCTTATCCCTTCACCCTCGTGTCTCCAGCAGCTAAATGGGTATAGTGTACCTGTAAATGTTTTCTGAAAGGTTGGTTTATGATGTTTGACAAAACCTTTCGTTACGATTGAGGCTAAAAAAATTGTACGTGATAATGTAACTGAAAAAAAATTAATATTGAGAAAACATGGTTATAAAACAAGCTTTGAAGTCAACACAAACAGGAAAATACAGTAATACAGTATAATACGACAGGTACTCCATCTAACACGGTTAAATTGCGGAAAATGGATGATCCTAATTGAAGTACTCTTGGCCCACTCTCCTCTTCCGAGATATGAGGGAAATATAATCGTATTCCTTGTGCCTTTAATGTTGTTAACCTACTTTTTGTATACTTGTAGCTAATATAATTACTAGGCATTATTATAATCAGGGTTTAGCGGAATCGCTCCTCCTTCGTCAACCCAATTGTTAAGATAATTATTTTTAATAATTATCAAAATATATACACAAGTTGATGAACTCATTTGGAAAAACAATCTTACAGGGTTAAGATACTACAATTATTTCAATACAACTTGTTGATATTTAAAAAATACTGCTGTGCTATTTTTAATGTATGTGTTTGTAATATTCGCTCTTTACAATATACAAGTGATTAAAATTTCAATGGGTTGACATCGTTTTAATTTACTATACAAGCTTATTGTGTTATATATTTTTTTGTAATTTCTGTTGAAAATAAGCAGATAATTGTGAGATCTGGATAGTTTTGCCACTGTTTATGTGCAGGCGCGTTATGCAAATGTCTTCTATTCATTTGTAATGGAATTAAGATGTGACAAATAAATGGACCGTGAAGTGTTTTAGGGCAGTTAGAAAAAAGATAATCATGTGTGCCATTGCTATATAAACTAACTTATGGGACCTTGATCCAGAGTTTTTGGAGTTTTAGCTTTAATATATTATTCTGAGTTATTCTTCTTCTTCCTAGTCTTACACTCTTGACAGAATTTTGAGTTATAGTTAAAGATATAAGGGCCGACAGTCCACAGTGTAACAAAAATCATAGTATTTTTTTACATTAAATTTTATATCCACATTTATTAAAAAAATACAATAAAATTCTGGTTAATTTATAAATAATTCAAGTCTATTAAATCATCAAGGGATAAAAATTAACTTACCTCAACGAAATGGACCTTTAATTATGGACGTTGAGTATCTCACTTGACCGATATTAATCTAAAGCTCTATACACATCGGAATAAAATTCAAGCAACGACTAAAATCTCTACAAAATACTAATAAAATATACATTATTCAGAATGTGTTGAAATTAAACGAAATTTCATTTTAAGACTGACCGCGAAGTCACTTCACTCGCTAAAATACGCTTCATGGTCATCATCAGCTGTAGCATGTCCACTGCTCAACGTGAGCCTCACCTTAAGATTTCCTATGAGAAACGGCCGTATCCAGCGACGTCCTGCGACTTTGGACTCTTGCATAAATATAATACACACATATATATTATTTCGTGTAATATTTACCTTTATTAGTCTCATGAGTATTTTGGATTTTCTTGGACTCTAATCATGCGTCAAATATTACACACTGACGTTTGTTCCAATCAGTACTTGGCTTTAGGCTCTCTGACGATTAAATTTTTTGATAAAATGTTAATTATTTCTATTAAAACTTTTTCTCTCTATATTATTTCAACAAATTATGAAAGCAATGTATTTTAGTACAATACGATATCACTAAGCTTGCGAATGGTAGAAAGTAATTGAAAACTGCATTTTAATCGTTGATTATATTTATGACAACAAATAAAAAGGCATATCGCGAAAAGATGTCGCAATAAACGTCAGCTTTGGAGACGTTCCAACTCGCGCGTTTCTATTTTTATCACACAATATATAAATTTATATAACATTAGAAGCTTCACTTCCTCTAAATTTTCCTTTTTTTAAGAGTATTTAATCTACAAAGCGAAGCGGCGATAGCCTAGTTGGGTGTGGGACCGACTGCCGAGACGAATGTCCGCAGGTTCGAATCCCGAGAGCACACACATCAGAATTTTCAAAAAGTATTTGTGTATTCTTTGTGAATTATCGCTTATTTTAACGCTAAAGGAAAACATCGTGAGGAAATCTGCATACCTGAGAGGTGATCTATAGGAATTTTGAGGGTTTTTGAAGTCCACTAATCCGCACTAAGCCAAAGTTGTGGCCTAAGGCCTAATCCCTCTCACTAGTAGAGAAGATCTGTGCCCAGCAGTGGGACAGAATGTTATAATACAGGGCTGATATAATAGAGTTGCAAACATTACCGCTTATGGCAAATAATTTAGGAACAAATAAGCTCCGCAAATAAATTTAGTATCCCTGAAAATAATTTACACGGTTTATTTTATGGACATAACGTAAATTGGCTTGCGGTGGTACATTGAAGCGAACAGTTGCGCCAGTCATTAGGCAAACCACAACCGGCTGCCCTCGCACTTTTCTATGGACAAATTACATTGTTAATTCATTGTATCAGCTGTAGGGTCCCCTTTATGAAGAGCCGGCTTTGTGTCGTTCATAATAGCTATTCTTCTCAAGTATAGTCCGACAAATTGGTCACAATATAAACAAAAGTAACAATGTTTGTGGATTAGTTGCGGGTAATGAAATGAAATCCGTAAAATGTGAGGTATTTTTAAAATATTTCAGTTATGGAATTAAGGCTCGCTGCACAACGAGTTACTAAACGTTTAGCGGTAAACGAATTTAAAACCTCGTGCTGTCACTATCATCCATTAGAAGTTGACAAAGACAGCACTATGATAGATATATTTTTATTCATTTATAGCATTAATCAAGTTCTGATACAGACGAAGTTTTGTGTGCATATTTTGAAAACCCTATTAGACTGATATATTACTTTGAATTCGTATCAGCATTATATTATAGTGATCGTTCGAGTATCCTACAATGACAGTATCCTATGTTTTGGTATTGTCTTCCTCGTTTGTAATTAGTTTCAATATCTAATCTGCATTGTTTGTTGGTTTGTTTAAAAACAGAATAAATATATTGTATTGTTTATTCTACAATACACTTACCTACTTGTGTATATATATTTATTTCTTATGTAAAACCGTGTCTCTTACCTAAACAATAATATTTGTAATATTGTTACAAATCTATATATCTATACTATTATATAAAGCTGAAAATTTGTTTGTTTGAACGCGTTAATCTCAGGAACTACTGGTTCGTATTGAAGAATTCTTTTAGTGTTAGATATCTCATTTATCTAGGAAGGCTATAGGCTATATAACATCGCGCTATGACCAAAAGGAGCGGAGCATCACTGAAAAATGTTGCAATAATCTAATAAATGTCTCCAGCCGCATCTGCCTTTTTCACCATAATATATTCAAAAACTAATCAAACGAATTTCGATGAAATTTGGTATAAAGATAGTTTAATACTATAATAACATAAGATAACATGACATGAGGACTTTTAACCCAAAAAATTCTTACACGCGGTCGAAGACGCGAGCAAATGTTTTATAATATTATGCTTTTCCATTTTGATTGTAATAACGCCTTGCAACATTCGGAATAGGTTAATTAACGGATACTAATTTAATGTTGTTAGTAATAACTTTAAGTTTATATTGAAATAGCTTCAGCTCACGACTTTGCTTGCGTCAAAAAGTTTTTTCGGAATAAATATTTTCCTCTGATAATGGTAGTCTACAGCACTCAGCCGTAATGTAGCTTCCTATTAGTGAAAGAATATTTAAAACATCGGTTCAGTAGTTCGAGAGATTAGCCCCTACAAACCTAAAAACTTTTCTCTTTAATATGTTAGTATAGATTACATAAATAAATTTCCATTTACTTTTTTTCTAAGCTAATTCCATAATGCTAACTCTATTTAATAAACGAATTCAGGACTTAGATACAAAAGGTAGATTCATATTTCAGTTCGAACTACCATGGCGGATGTCCGCTTTACTTAAAGCAAATTTACTGTTGGCTAAAAGACTCATGCGCAGAATTGCACTATATCCGGACCGGACACATGTGTAGCAAATCTACGCCGGATACACATCCGCGTAAAACAGTAAACAGGTTATTTCTAGACAAAGATTATCTTATATTGCACTGATCTGACTTCTTATTTTACTATTAAATATCGAAAAAGAGGTTTTTACATTATTTTTATACGAAAATAGAACGTGTTGTTAAATTCTCTTTTTTTTTAATGATTACGAAAATCGTAAAATGTAATTAACTCAATTTCGAAAAAGAAAATTAGTTACGTCTTTTTTCCTTATGACGGCAAACTTTCATTAAAATTATGAATGCTAAAGTTTCTGAAATTATTTGGATGTTTGTTAGAAGGAAACACAAAAACAGCTGAATGGATGAAATTTGGCACACGGGTAAGTTATGTCCCAGAATAAGAAATAGGCTAAGTAAGTTGACCCCATGAGAAATAATGGAATTTTAAAATGTTATTTTTTATAGATGACGCTTACGTCTTAAGCGGCGACAGCCTAGTTGGTTATGGAACGGACTGACGAGACGAATGTCTGCAGGTTCAAATCCCAAGGGTACACACCTCTGACTTTTCTAAAAAATTATGTCTGTATTCTTTGCGAATTATCGCTTACTTTAACGGTGAAGGAAAACATCGTCAGGAAACCTGCACACCTGAGAAATTCTCTGGTATGCAGGTTTCCTTCCTGTGAAGTCTACCAATCCGCACTAGGCCAGCGTGGTTGACTAAGGCCTAATGCCTCTCAGTAGTAGAGGAGGCCCGAGCCCAACAGTGGGACAGTATGTAATACAGGGCTGATATTATTATTATTATATAATTACGTCTTACATGTGGTGCTATGAATCACTATAGGGTTTTAGGACATTTCGTAACGGGAAGGACTTTTCACGCAGATGAAGCAAGGACCTATACCTAGTTGATAAAACTTCTCATAAAATTCTCTTTTATCAAAAATAGTCACTATACACACGGCCCAATATTTTCCAAAGAAATAAGACAAAATTGAACGTGGGTAAGATTGAACTTACGTGGACTATCGGCAGAAGTGGAATAGATAAGTCACAGTTGCAAATCTCTGTACGTAACATGTTTTACGACTTATTGGAACACAACAATGTAAGAACGTTAATAAAAGAATGAAAATATAACAAAGTCCAATTTGTATTTATGATATCATCCTCCGATGAATCGCAATAAAAATACAAGTAAGTGAAGTGGTTTTCAGGGTAGAGAGTGGACTGAATTTTAATTATAATCCATATTCTGATGCCCAAGAGAATATTACAACTGATACTGAAATAATTAATGTATTCAATGTAGCGCATAATGGATATGGATAAATCAGTGAATTTGAAAATGGTAAAAACAATTCACAGTTAATAAGAAAACTCAAAATATTTATCACCTTGGGTGAACTGGCACAAAATATTACAAAATCATTTTTTACAGAAGAAAAAATAAGTCAGTAAAGATACAGAAGATATGGCAACGAAATTATAAAATTTTAAAGTGTAGAGCTACGAATAACATACAGATTCGCGAACATAGCCAATAGCCACTCAAATACTATCCTCACATATTATAAAAGAAAATCTAGCCACGCCTGTTCGTTTGTATATGTGATAAACCCAAAAATTACTTAACGAATTTCGCTAAAATTAGGTATGGAGATAGTTTGAAATACTGGAGAGCAATAGGAAAATTTTTATCTCGGAAAATATATACCAGGATTTTTATGCCGAAAAAACTCTTTTACGTTGCGAAATAAACGAACAAAAGCTAATAAATAACTAAAATGCTGTAAAATTCAATACCACGATATCCCACGGCGTATATTCAACATGCGAACTCGGAGTGTGTTTATATTGAACTAAATTGATCATGTACTGGAAATGGCTCACTCCGCTGTTGAAACTAGTTAGTTAGCCTTTGTCAATTCCGACAGGTTTATGCTAATATCCCTTGATTACAATATGCGTCTATGTAAATGCACTAATATCATCAAATAAACCTTTGAACTAAATGTGCATGCAATAAGCTTTGAAATGCCGTAATCAATCTTTAATTATAATAGTAATTCGATATTTTGAAACGAGCAAAAATATTTTCGTGGTTTTTGCAGACTTACCCGTTTTCAATAAAAGATCCCAATCTCAATCTGCAATCCAATTCCAACAATAAACCAATCCCAATAAGTCATTTGTAAGCTTGTCAAAATATCTTTCCTTTCTTTTCTTGGTCCATTTTTGAGATTGATCGCAAATAGCGATCGGTATCGTTTATTAAAAATGGCGGTTAAGTAGTTCTTTAGTAACTACGTAACGGACTACTGTATCTTTAGAATGATGGAGAATTAAATAAATAATTAGTTTTATGACACAATTGAATAAAGAGTCTAATATTTGTAGTTTTTCAAATTGCATTTAAAATATCTTCTGTAAATCAATATTATAAAGTGAAAAAGTTTAGAAGTATTAACTCTGGAACTTCTTAACCGATTTCGAAAACTTTTTTACTAACGAGAAGCTAGATTGCTCCTAAATGCTATAGACATCAAAAAATATTTATGTCAGAAAACAATTTTCACACGCGAAGGGCTATTGAAAAAAACTAATTGTTATACAAATAATGTTATTAATTAGTTACTAGTATTATACCTCATAACGACATTCTGTGTCCTGAAAATTTGGATTAGGTTTTTATAGTTCTTCGATCCTATAAATAAACGGAATTCTCTATTACAGACATATATCTTTAATATAGTTCACAATAGTAATACCGTTGTATATTTTAATGTATTATTTTAAACTAATATCCTTTACCTTATCTTTATCTATATCTATATAAATAAAAATGAATCATCAAAATGTTTATACGTGAATATCTTCTAACGACTACACCAAATTGGATAAATCTTTCTTTTATGTATTGTATGAAAAAAAAAATTAAAGAAGTAGAGCGGGAAATACGAAAATTTAAGAAAACTTAAAGAAAATATTCATTTTTTATACTTAATTGCCAGTTGTTTGAAATAATTGTCAGCGATTGACAGAATGCGCACTGTAAATTCATAGTTAACACAGGACAACGACTGTCGGGTCAGCTAGTATAATATAAAAAGGTCACTTTATGCTTCGAAGCTTCATTTTCCCTTTGTGCTTGGATTCCACGCAGCAATGACGTACTTAGATTAAACAAACAGAGATTGTAACAGGAAGCTATGTTTATTTTAAATAGCGCTGTATCGCAAGTAAGTGCATCAGATGTAGAGATACAGAATATGACCTCGGCTAGAATTGCTATGGGCTTGGGAGTTGCTATGACCAATCAGAAATTATTTTTTTGAAATGCTTACAAATGATTTATTTTCATTGGTTCCTTCTCGAAATCGGATTGAAGATTGAAATTGGAATCGTTTATTGAAAACTTCTGTAATTTACATAGTTGTACTGCATGCGCGGTACGGAAGCGTTCTGAGGTCCTGGGTTCGAATCCCGGGTCGGGCAAAGTGATATTTGGGTTTTTTTGCTCAGTATCAGCCCGGAGTCTGAAATTTGTGCCCGATATGGCGGTAGGCTCACCCCCTATCTCATAAAGGGACGGGACACACTTGGAAAAAAGTGGGTGCCCTAGTTGCGCCTCTGCATACCCCTTCGGGGATAAATGCGTGATTTATGTGTGTGTGCTGTAAATTAGTAATTAAACGTGTGACATGTATCCAAGACGTTAATAATATTAAACGTTATTAATTCTAGTTTCGAATACTGCGTTTTTGTTGGGAATTTAGAATTATAGCAGGCAACAACAAACAATCCATTAGTTACTGTTTCTTTCTTGGAATGTAGGTTCCATTTTCCTTAATCATTTTCTTGTAAATTGTCTGGGGACAAAAAGTAGGAGTAGATTTATTATTTGCATTTAATCAGTTTTATGGAATAACTTACTGGTGTTGAAGGAAGGCCATTTAAGTTGATATATAAAGGTGATGTTATGTTGAAATGTTACTGATTAAACAAAAAAAAAACATTGTATGTGGCAATGGCAACTATGGCAATTTGTAGTTATGCCATAATGTACCAACTACTTTGAAACATAATTTGTGGATTATTATTCATTACTGTTGGATTTTTCGAATATAAATAAAATTATGTGAATTGGTCCACTCATACTTTTTTGTATAAGATATAAATAGATCTTGACGAGTTTTGCTAAACGGACAATATCACATTTGGAATAATTATTGTTAAATATTCATAACTTATTTTCGGATAATTAGTTGGTATACTTTGGCATGACTGGGTTAAATTGTGGTGACTTCTGAAGGCTAATCAGTCAGTGGAAAATATTATCGCAAGACGTAAAAATATGTATATTACAATATACGAGCCTGTGCAGATATCTGTACAACAATTTCTAAGCATCATTACAACAATAAATCATCTTCATATAATATTTAGCCTTCGTGTCATGTAGAAAACATTAATATTGTCAGGGTAATAACTAAGGTCGTTTCGCCAAAGACTTTTTATTTCTCTTCTCATATATTACTAAGGTTTACACACGGAAAACCATTGTCCTAATTAATTTCGAGCAACCTCATTTGCAAAGCGAAGCTGAAACAATTAGTTTTAAAAGAACAAAATAAGTGTTACCGTATTCCCCGTGAAATACGTATAAACCAATTTATCTAAACAAATTGCCTCGGCTTTGAATTGGATTTAAAATAGGAACCCGAAAGGTTCTATTTATATTAGTGAAATCGTTTTTGTAGCTGTTCACGTAATGCCCGGGGTTGCATCAGTTTTTCAGGATTATGGAAGAAAAACGAGGGCATTATCGAGTCGTTGAGGAGTAATCGCTCGGCCCTCGACTGCTTTCTCATTATCATTCCACTTTGCTGCTACATCACTAAAATTCGGCTTTAGTGAACAACTAACGCCTACAGTTAATGGCATTTGGGTACAAAGTAAATTGCTGGCTCAAACTACCAGATTTGTCGACGTCCGAAACATTTGTTCTCGTGATACCAGCGGCTTATTCCATGAGCGTAAAACTAATGTATGAAACCACCGCAAAAGCCGACTACGTATGGTTATTTTGTATATTTTTCAAAATTACTAAATTAAAAATTATTACGAGAAATGTAAATAGATTATTGAGATCTAGATAGAAATAAAATTATTTTCTTACAATATTAAGATACATTTATAAGCGAATTACATTAATTTAAAAATATAAGAGATATATAAGTTATATATTATACCTTTCTATAAAGGTCAAGTAAACATCCTGAGACAACCTGCATACCTTAGAAGTTCTCCATAATAATTTCGAGGGTATGTGAAGTCTGCCAACACGCACTAGGCATACGTGGTGGACTTAGACATAAACCCTCTCAGGAATAGATAAAGCCCGTACCTAGCCTAACGTAACCTAACCTAACTGTGGGTCAAAAGGGCTCAAAAATTATTGCAATGTTTGCCGTTTCGTAAAAGTTAGGTTTAAATTTATCACTGTCAGTTATACAAAGTTTTCCTTAAAGGATTTTATTTTTATATTTGTGTATTCTCCTTAGTCATAATAATAATTCAATTATTATTTTTTTGTATCTCCTCGAAACAACAAAAATGCGGACAATATTTCTACGAACTAACAGGCATAACAAGATAATCCACGCAAATACTTGTTGCTAGGTAGATTATTAAAATTCTTAATACTGAGTGAATGACAGAAAACACGTTGTATGAAACGATAAGTTTTAAACCTTAAAATTTTTCACACGAGTTCCTTTTAACAAAGGTGAGCAGTATCAAATAATTTTGGAAAATTCATATCTGGGAGGGTTAAATAGGAATAGAAATTATCTATGGTGGTTCGTATTTTTAAAGTTCGCAATGCAATGATTGTAGCTTCTGTTTATTAACAAAAAATATTTGTTTGTGTTTTTAGAGATTCATGCCTGGTAATTAAAAAGGAAACGAAGAATTAAATGGGAAGCTATTTTCTTTTTAAGTTTGCATGTTATGTACAAGGTTATAATATGTTAGTCTAGATCTTCATAATCAATATTAGTGTTGATTATGAAGATCTTACGCGGACAAACAATTCCAGATTGCCGTCATAACTAAAAGACTATTTTGAATTTAAAAAAATACTTTACTACATATTTTTTCCTGCTTGCATTAGGTTGTACTTTCTTTAAATGAGTACAAATACTTTCAACGTATTAAAAATGTAATTATATCATTTCATACCGTGCCTTTAAACACAAAAATAGATATGAGTACACAAAAGAATACCACACAGAATACTATGTTACACAATATTATATTTTTTTTTTTTATTATGTTATACTAGTTTGCTTGTTTATATATCGTAATATTTGGTTTTTTTTTTCAAGACAGTATCAGCACAGAGTCTGAAATTCGGGCTCGATATGGCGATAAGCTCGCCATCTATCACATTATGAAACAAAATATACATAGCGAAAAGCGAGTGCACAGTTTCACATCTGCATACCCCTCAGGATAAAATGAATATGTGTATGTACGTGTTTATGCGTGAATTTAAACAGCATACAAGCTGAATGCTCCGACTCCGTACAATATTATTTAAATCTAGAAATAAAATGTCAAAATGTATCGGAAAATATTTTTTTTTGTTTATATTACATAAAAAAAAACATGGCATTTAATAGCATTGACAAAGACTGTACAGTTACATATAATTTACGGGCGTACAAAACGAAACCATTAAAAAGATAATACTTTAAAAATCTTTATATAACAAATGGGTCCGGCGAATTATCGCCTATATAATGGCTCATAAAAGGTAAAATTTACGAGAGGCCTGTCGTGGTTGGCGAGCACTTCCGAATTATCTGATCATGCGAACAATATAACGCTGTCGCAGTTAGTACCTGACTTGATGATTATTCTCACCGATAGCATCTTATAAGCATGCCGTTATAATACTTTAAATCCAATAAAAATGTAGTATATTATTAACATACTACGTGACGTAGGTTACAATAATGATTAATACAATTTCATGTTTCTTAAATGCTCTAAACTACGTTCGTATAAAAAAGCATTTTTGATATGTTTTTTATTTTAGAGCGTTTGTATTTATTCTTTGTCATTTAGGATTTACCCCAAGACCACACTAGTTGCACAGTTTACGTAAAATACGTACTACGTACGCTGCCACTAATCTGATGCTGTTGAGATATAAGTAAGTATTTAAATAAAATATGACTGAAGCATTCATCAAATAATCACAGATGCTTGATGTTGAACTTTGGCTTCGGCATTTCAAATTAGGGAAGTTGAAAGTAGATTGCGGACAGGTGGTGCCTTTGTTCCTCTACGCCTAACCTCATGATAGTACTACAACGTTCATCTGCCGCTTAAACTCAGTGTGAACTAACTTTAGCAACACTGATAACTCGTTTTTCTGCACACGTATGCTCTACACATAATTTTCAAAAGGTTTGAGTCTAACAAAGGTAAATTTCCAGCACAGGGCCTCCGGGGAGCGAGGAGTGAGTCTAGAAAACGAGTTCAGGTCATTCATCATAGTCTGAGCGAGACACAAACTGCTGTATACAGATACGCATTACACAGCGTTGTTGTTGAGCCAGTCGGGAAATCCGATTTTGATAAACAACTCGATGTTCTCTTTTCTCGACGTTAGTGTTTGGTTTGAAATAATGACATACAAAACCAATTGACTTCACAATTTTACCGAACACAATCTCAAGTGAAACTAGTTTTGAATCTTTTCAAATTTCGTTGACTGTTCCGCGTTTCGATAAAGCGAATAAAGTTTACGCTTCACGCGATCGAAATAGGATTGGCGACAGGCAAGACCATTCAGAATGGAAGTCCCAGCGTTACGGCGAGAGATAAATTTGTGAGAATAACTCCCCGGGGTAAAGGAATGGACGGTCGGCGAAGTGCACGTTACAAACTTCGATGGTATAGACACGTATGTAAATAGACGTATTGCAATACAAATGTTTGATGCAGAGACAAACGTAGTATAGAAAAGAATATTATCATCAATCGTATCACGTATCGCAGTTAATCTCGTCCGGGTATTCCCAAAAGTGTGGCGGCAGGATCTTAACGTTTTGTGCGTCGATGGGAACGGTTATACAATCTCACGATGAAGGTCATAATATTCCGAGCACACACGCGCAAAACGGAAACTTCCTTGACTTCATAACGTTAACAATATTATGGAAATATGTTACCTACTCCATTTTCTTAAGTTCACATCACATGCAAAAAAGTTTGACTCTCCCTTTTTTCAGTGCTAGATATTATGTACTCGCTTACTGAATTATTTTATGTGTATAGTTTAGGAAATGTTATAAGCATTGAATATAACGTATTATGTTATGTGCAGTGTCTTTTCTTTTCTTGTCTCTATACTATGGTCGTCTGTAAGAATATTGCCTCGAGCGATAAGATCGCCAATCGTACAACAATGATTCACTTCATCAATATTCTTAGTGTGAAACAATATAAATGTATTTATAAGTGTAGGTTCAGCGGTGAAGTACAGTGACCACAGATGTGTGATAATTTTAAATATTTTCATGACAATTGTGTACAGGCTTACTGATTACAATGTAAAAAACATAAATTGTTTGATTCATCGTTGTTGATTCATCCTGTTTTTAGGTAGGCTCAGCCGACTATGTATACTGAATGTTTATTATTGTATATATTTTTTATTTCACAATAATATTCTGCATAATGATATAGACTGCATTCCGATTTCCTAAAATTAAAAAGTTGCATATTTCCATACATACATTATTGTTTACTGTGTGTTCCAAACTTTTATCTTACTAACCGCAAAGTATCAATACTATGTATAATCACGGTATATGAATATCATGAACATAAAATTACTTTTTCAACTTATTTTATGTACGTATTTTAACTAATATAAATTAAGTAAAAAAAAATAATACCACTTTTCCCGCCCTGGGGTTGGAACCCAGGTCCTCAGAGCGAATTCGTACCACGTACTCAACACAACTACGCCACCGAGACAATCATAAAATAATCTTTCTAAACCACTTTATGAAAAATCCCACGCAGTATTAAAACTTCTCAGATCCAACGAGAAGATATTCGTAAGCAAAATGATTAATCGTCTCGAACATCTTAAAGCAAATAGCGTTGTATATCCGTGAATGCAACTGAAATACATATTCTATTTCATCTGAATGAAGCTACTAAGATGGAATTTTTCAAAGCCGTTTGCCTTTTCATCGCGTTCACTGCTTTAGAGGGAAACTAGCGCTATGTGGACTCGATATTTTTACATTAATTTCAGTCCAAATACAGCGCATGCCGGGAATAAATACAATTATGAGAATAGTATTGTATCCATGTATTCAGGAGAATTACACCCGTGTACACAAACAATACCATGAGAACGCATAATGGGCAGGACTTAAAATTTTGGCGATTTTATAGTTTTTTGTAGCTTTGTATATCTAACAGCCAACTAAAGCGAAGCTGAAAGTTGTATCTAAACAGTAACTAATCTTAACGCTCTTATGCTTACGCATTGCGAAGGCTATCATGCCTAAAGCACTATGAAGCAGACTCTTTATAATAGCATTGGTCTGTCCGTAGCTACAATTAAGACCTAAGAACGGTTGTGAATACCGACTTTAAATGGGCGCGATGACTTTAAAAAATCTTACAAATAGAAATTGTATCGTTTCTCACTTACATTCAGCCTCAATTTCCTGTTATACCGTTGGACCGTCTCTGGTTTATTCGATAGCTACATGATAACTTACAGTAAAGAGAATTATATATGGAAAGCTTACTGAAGCTTTGTAACTAAAGAACCTCCAAGTTCGATTCTTGGTACTGGTTATCTTATTTTTTTTTTATTTAAATTCAAAGAAGGAACTCATAACCTTTACAAAAAATTAAGTCAGTCATTCCATTTTGAGAAAGGAATAGACAGACCTCAATTATCAAAATCGGCCCACTCGGAGAGACATTAGAATAGATCATAAAATTAATACATACATAATATGGTGTTAAAAACATACATCGTAACTTCATTATAGGCGAATAGTAAAAAAAATGCCAGGGACAGTTAAGGATTACACCAATATACTCTGTATCGTTTAAAACCGCTTCCAAAATACTGCATAACTCGGTCAAAATTATGAAGTTAGTAACACATAGATTGATAAAGTTTGTTGCAAGCCAACCGCTATGTGAAATTAACAAACTTAGAGTCCTCATCCTTTGGATAAAGTTCCAGTTTCCCTAGTGTAGGATTGCATATGAATTTTGCTAAGTCCATAACCTAGGAACCACCTACATTCTAAAGTATGTTTCAATGACGTGCTAAAGTAATGCTTTGCAGTGTCGAAAAGTGAAATTATCTAAAAAAGAACCTAACACAACATATAGGTACTAATATGCATAAATACAGTCTACAAATCGTTCTAATGATAATTAGATTCTACATAAAGAGAAGCCGACAGAAATCGGGCTATATAAACCCTTCCTCATTGATGCTTTGTATATTCATTTATTGGTTTTTAAGGGCAACATACAAGAATGTAATCAAGAACATAATATAAAGCAAATTAAATAGCACATGACTCAGTTGACTTTTCCCTGATTATTACTAGATGTTCCTCGCGGCTTCACCCCTGATAAAGACTTTTCCCGGAGCAACAGTTTTATGTATGTCTCCTGGATGAAATGTGTCCTATATATTGGACATGGTTTAACAAACATCCCAACATGTTCACAAACTGTCGAATTTATAATTTTAATAAGTATTGCACTCTATTTCAATTTCTATTACAACGGGAAAGAACGAATAAAATAATTATAATAAATTTATCCTGCTATATCAGTTTACACTACCTTCGCTCAATTGAAATTCTTATTAATTCCCTGGATTATGTCTTTAAGTCCTGTTATAGATTATCTTTGAACCAAATTATCTCCCTTTAATTTCATAGTGTAATGTAAATTAGCAAAAACATTAACTATAAAAATAGTTTGCCGTAGAACTTTCTTAATATAACGTTTTAAACATATTCTAAAGCATTAAGTGGAGAATAATGTTTACTTTGTAACCTCATTCTTAAATTAACATAAAACTTACTAGGTTAGATTTAATTTTATTTAGTTTTTAGCCTACTGTCAATAAGGCTTTAACTTAAAACAAACCAAACATAATTTTATTCATATTTGCTTTGCTAAAATAAAATCAAATATACCAACTATATTATGATAGTTAATAAAAATAGTGCTACTCGAAAAGCGTCTAATGAAGTTAAAAACATTATCTAAAAGCAATGAATATTCGTAAAGTTAGTAGATTTTGCAAAGCGAGTGGAAGTGAGAGCCAAGTGGGCAAAGACTTGGACGGAGTGTTTGTTCAAACGAAGTTTGTTGCCGAAAGCGATGTTCGAGGCGGGGAGTGCGACTTGCATTTATTCTCTCGTATTGGATTTATATCGCATCATAGACCCAATATAGTGCATAAATAACAATACAAATTCTTTTGTAGGAAACCTCCGTACACTACGTATCTCTCAAAGATTTGTTTGAATAAAATACCAGTTATAGCATGGAAATATCTATCTGGAGGTATTGTATTTGTTTTGCAGAATTTAAAATATGTAAAAGATTTTTGTTGTTTTATCTACCCTTTTCTATACCTATTATTACTACCCTACCTTTACTTTTGTGACCTTATCGTCGCAAAGCAACTAAAATTACCCATTATACAAAAACAAATTTATGATATAATTCTTTTATAACTAATCTGCAGATTCAAAGGAATGTGTTTGTTTTAAAAACAATACATGGAAAACAAAAATTCTGTAGAAAACTAAACGGTATTTTAATAGCAATGCGAAGATACAAAGAAATACTATCACAAACAACATTCGTTTGGAAACTCGTGGTACAATAAATCATGAATAGTTGATTATTAAATGAAATTTGGCAGTTATCGTGCTCGAAGGATCCTTTTTACAGTCAATAATAACTTCTTTTCAACGGGCTACAGCTGTCACGTCACGTCCAGAAGAGGACCCAACAAGGGTGTTGGGTCCTCTTCTGGACGTGACAGAGCTAAAAGCATTTATTTCAAGGACAAAGCTAAAGGGATTTGTTCATAACCCAAACATATTAAATTTATTTAACGTTAATTAATCTGTTATTATCGAAGTAACACAAAGGACCCAATTAGGCCTACGGGTGTTTCAAAGTAACTTGATATAATTACCAGACTTCCTTCAAGGCATTAATTATGGGACGAGGACATTCACAAACGATGAAGGGACAGTGTGTCAAAATTATAATTAATAAGCAAACAAAATATTTTGTGTCTGCCATAGTCTCTCGAATGCGATTATTTAAGACCCCGTATATTTTACACATATTGATAGTTACCTATAAAAAAATAACAATTACATATAACAGTTTGGAAAGTATAATATAAAAATAGTTTGTCGTTTAACACTTGAATTCTGTTCCCATAAGCAGTATAATTCCAAAGCCTTTTTTCTTTGCTTTTCAACCGAACACCCAGTTACAACATGAAGGATGCACTCAATTACGTATTTTATATTGTGTGCCAAAGTTTAATATACGGTTACATTCATACGTATCAACTTGTACCGAATGAAATGTAAACAATATTATTTGTACTAAATTATAACGGCAAAAAAAAATTACCCCTAAAATAAGCTTTAAATATTAGTCAGGCGATATGAATGATAGCTTAGTTGGGTGTGGAACGGACTGCCGAGACGAATATCTACAGGTTCAAAACCAAAGGGAACGCACCTCTGACTTTTCTAAAATGATGTGTGTATTATTTAGGAATTATCGCTTGCTTTAACGGTGATAGAAAGTATCGTGAGGAAACCTGCATATCTGAGAAGTTCTATGGGAATTTTGAGGGTATGAGAAGTCTACCTATCCGCACTAAGCCAGTGTGATTGACTAAAGCCTAACCCCTCTCAGTAGAGGAGGTCCATGCCCACCAGTGGAACAGTATATAATACAGGGCTGATATTATTATATGTTAATCATGACTAAAATGATCATGCATATTAAGACCCTTCGTTAGTTTGTTATGCTTAAATATAATAAAAAAAAACTTTACAGGATGTCACTGTGTTGACGTTGTTTGGTTTATTCCATAAAAATCGATTATATAATTCAATTACAACATGATGGATTAGTATCAACGAGGACCATAAGTACTTTTAAATTATAGGTTTCTCCAACCGATAAAACGTCGAGAAAATTCTACTTGTTTAGTTGGACATAGTTATGACAAAATGTACTAACTACTTTAAACGTTTGTGGACTGTATTTTGTTACAGCTGGATTTTCCTATGCATAAAAAATATTGTGTAAATTAGTTCACACATACTTTTTTGTATCAGATATAAATAGATCTTGTCGTATGACCTTTGGATTTATTGCGTGTTAAATATTAATAACTTATTTTTGGATAATTTGTAGGTTGGTACATTTTGACATAACGGAGTCCAATTAGGAGGAAGGAAATAAGAAGGATTTTTGCGTATTATTACTCTATTCTCCTATTTAATTATATATAGGATATTATGTAAAAACATACACTTGTTACATAACATATGCAAAAAACTTAAATTCGTTTTTTGTTACTATTTTTTATGTTTGAATGCATTAACATATAGAATAACGTGTAGGTAGACACGAAAATAGATTATAGGAGCAAAAAAATTTGCGCACATTATATTAGATCTTTTTGTGCGTACTTAAACTAATTTGCAACGCAAAAGATTTGGGTTTAACCAATTGTACAGCCAATAAATTTATTGTCTGGTAGTTTTCTCTTCATTATAAAAGAATACCTTTTAATATATACGTCCACGGCAAAGGGACCCCACTGCATTTGATAGTGAGTGGATTGGGGTCCGATAGAATGTCGACTGACGAGAGATCACTTTTTATGAACTTTAATTATGCCAAATCTCACATTCCTCCGGGCGCGCCATGCGCTAAAACTGTGCTCTCGACCTTACCTACAATTCATACTTTTCTCATTCTCCATATCAACTCCCATCCCTCCCCCTGTGCCATCGGCTGGCGACGCTCTTGTTCACATATTAATTGTAGATTACAAAGTCAAACTAAATTTCCTTTCTTTTCTCGCCTTAAGACCCATTCGGAATACTTAAAATTCTTTTTACCCCAGGATTTCTCAAGGAGGATCAAGCAGGATCCGAGCTACTATTTCAGTGCAACAAGATAACCCGAGGTCGTCCCGTAAGCGCCGAAGAAGGCCACCGCGGGTTTTCGTTGGTTTGCCGATATACGGGGGTTAAGGAATCGGTCCAATGCTCGCTTGGATGATGCTATACTCCCGAATGTCGACATTGGGCCGTACGACCAGTGAAACCAACATAACCGTTCCACTTACCCACCAGTTAGCGGTAGCGAAAAGGTGTTTTTCCCCCCAAAAAAAAGTATTCCTGTAGGACCTAGCTTTTTCTTAACTAAATTACAGTACCTAAAACGAGAAAATATGTCTAATATAACCTCGAAATATTCGTTAGAAACATCTGCTATGATAAGTTCTTCGTTATAGGGATGGTCACTATCGGGTGCCTGTTATTTTTCCACCAGAATCAAACAACCAAAATATTTATTTCAACTTCTCAGATCGATCAGAATAAGAATATTAAAATACTTAATTATAGCCTTCTTTGAAATAAAAATGCCTTATAATTATAATCTGAACACACATTGTCATCTAATTAATTATTGAGACTATACATTTTTATTATTATAGTTACTATACTATGCTTACGAAGTATAACTTACTCCTTTATTCATAATCGTAAAACTGATATACGATTTCATAAATTTTGTTTGAACCCTTAGCATAAACATGTCTCGCATACCTAGATTTATTAAAAGCTATAAAACTCGGATTTCATTAAGCTCTGTAAAAATAAGTCCTCACATACATGGCATTTTTGCTCCGAACAATTCCATTGAGCAAATTTCTATATGTGCATTCTTTCAGGTGCCAAACAGACGGCGACAAATTAACTGTCGCATCAGGGGCTTGCAATTTGTACTTTAGAGTTTGTTTGGCTTCGTTGTAGCTTAAAATCACAAAGGAATAAATAAGGATATTGTTGACTTAAGTTTTTGCTCATGGAATTCTCAAGTGTCTATATTTTTTTATAATAAAAAATGTAATAATATTAATATATTATATACTGACCCACTACTGGGCATGGGCCTCCTCCACCACCACCGATTGGCATACTTCAAACATCCTCAACATTCCTATAGACAACTGCTTAGGTTGTAGGTTTCCTCACGACGCTTTCCTTAACCGTTAAAGCAAGCGATAATTTACAAAGAATACACATATCATTTAAGAAAAGTCAGAGGTATTAACCCTTGGGTATTGAGCCTCCAGCAATTCGTCCCGCCAGTTCGTCCCAGCTCCAACTATGCTGTCGTCGTCTTCCAGAAATAGAAATTTGAATAAATAATTTTCTTAGAACTTTTGGTTTTATGCTAAAGACGTATCTAAGCCCGCTTTGAAAAACATATTATTTTATATTTATTCCGCTTTTACTATGAAAGCGTCATATCACGTCCGTTGAGTGTTGCCGTTATTAAATTAAATTCAAGCTTCCGGCATTAATAGGTTTCTAATAATTATTGAATATAATTATTGTTTATACTTTTAAAGTATGCTTTTTAGAAGTTTTTTTTAGAAGAGAAAAAGAGGACGACATTAAGAATTACGTTAAGAAGACGAAACCCAAAAAGATGGGTAGAACAGGTTTCCAATGCGTTGAATGTCTCCATTAATGCAGCACTGCATCACGCAGAATACCGAAACTGATGGAGAGATATCACTATGAAGATAATTGAGAATCACCATCCTCAATAATAAGGGACCGATTGGAGAGAGGGTCGATAAGACATAGATAACCTCTGAAACTTCAAACTGGAATATTTTTCCAGGCTACCAACAAAAGTAAACCAAGATAAAATTGTTCATGAATTCGAAATCTATAGGTATATTTAAAAATATTTTTTGATTTGACACAAAAAATATACCAACAAAAATTTAATGGATAATTGCCATAGTTATTTGAATTTACTTTTCTCTTAATATTTTGGTGGAAGATTAGAAGTGGACTTCCACCAGTTTTCTTTAATATATACAAAATTCTGGACAATTAATGATTGTTTTCCGGTGTTGCCAACAACTTCCCCTTGATGTTTAAGAGTTCTTTTATCCAAACTATGGATCATATGTCAAAGCGAATGTTAAAAGGAACGCTAACACAAAGTAACAATGATTTCTTTTGTTACGCACACTGGTGCAAATAAAACCACGTATTGTTCGCCGTTTGATGTCTAGAAAGAAACGCCATTCGGTTTATATTTTATGCATAAAATCTTTATAGATTTGCAGTAATTTAGTACACATGTAAGATTCTAGAAAACAAAATATTAACTCATGATGCCTCCTGTGAGGATTGAACTCACGACCCCTGGTTTACGAGACCAGTGCTCTACCACTGAGCTAAAGAGGCTTATGGATGTGCTGTGTTGCTGTGCTGTTATATACCAGCGTCGTTCAAAAACATTTTTTGTATCTGGCAAAGATGCCGTGCTTTAATGATATTTATGTAAGTAAGTGATCGTCACTTATTACATTTAACCTAATAAAGCGAAATGTGCTTAAGATACTCCTCTGCCTACCACTAAAAAGGTCAAAAGGCATAATGATATGTAATTAGGTAACACACCCCAGTTCAGACCTGAACTTCTGAGGAGATACCTAAAACGGCAATGATAACAATCAATAAGAATACGATTTTCTTGCAATATCATGCTCACCAAACAAATATATAAATTGCAATGAGGCGTCACGATGATAATCCGCTGCAGGGCTCTACTAATAGTTTTATGTTATATTCCGTAACAATTAGCTACCCGCCAATGTACTGTACTATTTAATTTTTATTAGTTTGCAATAATTGGGTAAGCTTATAGGTTACCTTTTATTTCGAAGATGCGTATATTAATCTCTATACATAAAAAAATCTGATGGAGGCAGACTGGCAAACTTTATTTTTGTCACTTCGGATCATTTTGGGGCGGTATTCTGTCTTCGTAATATCGCTTTACAAACAAGTATTTGTCCGAAATCAGCTAATATCGAATACACTCCAACAGGGTTCAATTAATTAATACCATTAACAGCGGTTTCAACTGGTTTGACCTCTTTGTCTTCCCTCCCAGTAAGCCCCGCGCCTACCTGCTATCCGACATCGTTTATTCCACCCGAATGGGTAACAATGATTGCGTCCGATCAATATGTTGCGATCATATAATTAATCATATTAATTAGTGTGTGTTCGGTGGATGAACAAATTTCATCTTATATGAGATTATATCCGATTACCGCTGTTATTAATCATCGTTTAACTTATACCTATTTTATATTTGTTATTTCAGCCTTTGAATAAGAGGTAAAGCACTGATTAAATACTGATTAAAAAAATATTAGAAGGGGCCCTAACTCTTAAACATTAGTCTAAATTTTATTACCATAGATAATATTTTTAATATCATTTTGGAGTACTAATTTAGAATCAATTACGCAAGTGAACGTTTAGAATATTAAATAAAAGTTTCCCGCACAAGTAAAAATTTGCTCAAAAAGATTTGAGTTTACAACCCTGGTCTACGATAAAGCCTTTCAGAAGCATAGAATCGATCTCTATGGTAGTGACCACAAATGGAGAAGGCGACTGAAAAATATTAAACGTAAAATCTTCAGCAGAAATTTCACAAAGACTTCATAGATAAACGACACAAAACAACCACATGTAAACTCTAATATTCTCCATGCATACAGAAAAAATGTTCATTAAATTTTTGTCCAGGTTGTTAAAAATAGGAGAATGGGAGCAAAGGTCGTATCCGCCAAAAGATGCAGCGGTCGCTTAGCACTTTAATTAAAGTACGAAACGCGACCGTAAAAATCATAATTTGAATAAACGCAGCAACGGACCAACAAAAGTCGGCGGCGCTTAATAAACACAATTTCATTGTACAACTTGGTGCTTTGCTAACATTTGTCGAGTTTATTGCATTGTTGAATACTTACTAAGTATTTATTCGTTAACGTTTTGCCAGTTTCGTGCTTTGAAGATTTAGTTGTAGTTGTATTTTGAAGCTCGTAACCATATATTTTTATTTTCATTACAGATTCAAACGTACTAGCAGAAACGTATCTATCTGTATTGTAACAATTTTATTTTAGTCATTTTGAACTCCTATCTAAATTCTGCGTTTTACTCGCTTGTTTTGATTGTGGTATTAATACTTTTAATGCAATAAACTCGATAAATGTTAGCAAAGCACTTTCACTGCCCAAAAAAATCACATATAATATGTTAAAAACTCATTCTATTGACCGTGGGCCGAGCTTCAAGGAAAAATGTTCTTAAGTCGCAGTTAAAATCGATATTAATCTGACTATCATCATTCAGAATTCTTATTTCCAACTGCAATTAACGAAATTGTCTATCCACTGCCTTGCTATTTCATATTCCAAATCTTCCGATTACTTGTCAAAAAGTATTTCGTGAACGCTAAGAACAAATTGCTAACAATGCAATTGATATCTTTTCGTGTCCAATAAAAAAAGCCTTGACAAACGAAACGACAAATTGACAGACTGACCGACAACATAATGTAACAATTCGATCTCTATAAGATACGGAATTTAAAGAAAAATATCTATCAGGTTACACGCCATAAACCGTATAAAAGCAACTTTAGAAAACAAGTTTACATTCAAACGCATCCCTCGTGCTGTGCATTGTATCACCGTGACCTCTTTACTGAAAACTCTGAAGAAAATCACAATACTTTCACCAGTACAAGAATAGGAACACTTTGTGACCGTGTTGTTTGCAGAATGTTCAAAAGCGCAGCAGATATTTGTGTTCCTCTTTTACAAATCAAAGGATTGTAGTCTTTGTACTAAAACTGCTAAGAATAAGATTTACACGTCTAAAAAGTCTTGTAATTTGTATTATATATTTGCAGAGGCTTTTTATAAATTCTCTCATTTACTTGTAATAGGCCCTATCGCAATCAATTAATACAGCAAACCCTTCAACCATACAGCAGAAACGATTCTTTACTATCAGTCGCCTGTCTGTTTACCCAAGAATATAATTTTAGAAAAACTCGTGCTAAAAATGGTCCTAAGAATTAAACACGGAATCATCTACAGTTCTTCATAATATTACATCGCTAAATCTAGACCAAGAAGGCGATAATGCGATATTTATAGTCTTATAATTTGTGTGAATATTTATATATTATTGTGTACAGGGATGTAGATTAAATAACTGGGGATTGGGATTTTCATAACGAAGTTGTTTATACATATTTTTTACCCGGAACTGATAAGGTACTATGTGAATAACTTGTTGTGATAGGTACTAATAATTTACGAAAGATTGTGTCTGTGAAATAAATATCGGCGAGGTTTTTGTACTAAAATTGTATTTCACTAAGAGTATTACGAGGTTAATGCTCCGACTGTCTGTCCAACAGCAGAGACTACTAACATATTCTATTAATTTAAGATGTATTATACACAGCCATTATCTGCGAGAAATGCGGTTAGTTGAATTTTATTCGAGAAATTGACCTATATTTTTTTAGCAATAGTCGATCTCTGAATAATCGTAGTGTAATATTAGTTTACATATAATAAAACATTTAAAAACTGTTTAAATGAAGCACGTTGTTAAACAAGTACCACGAGTGTTTGCTAACACAATTAAGAAACAAAATTTGAGTTGAGAAGTAATTTACTAAAAAGGCATTAAGTCAACATTCCGAGTTTCCTCCGAATTTGTCGGGTACTTAAAAGTTACTTTTCGTCAAGTGGCTACAACCAAACGAGCAAACAGCCACATTTAATACGAAGATTTGTAAGACATTTATTTTTAATCTAACAATATATAGAACGTAATCGGCTTTCTAACAATCGAAAGCAAATGTCTTATTGGAATCTTTTCCATCTTTATTGCCGTCTATGTGACAAATAAAAACTACAAAATGCCAATCTTGACCTTTTTAAAATTTATAACTTGCACATAAAAGAAAGCAATTGTGCTACCGATAATAAACTTAATATATTAATTTAGAACAAAGAAACTCGAGCGACGGCTTAATAAAACAATACAGTTTGCAGATGGCCGATGATGTCACACCATTGAAATCCTTAAATTCAATGCATTGTGCAGACGGAGTAATAAATATTAACAAGACTATTATACGTCTTGTTTTAGTTTTAAAAGAATACTCGGAAACATCTTATTGCAATAATAAATGATCCTATGGAAATTGGAATACCTTTCAAGTTATTCAAGTGCATTAACACACTGCTATTAGCTGTGATTCGAGTTATGTTATTGCATCTTAGCGCTTTATTTTTCATATTATTTCCTTTTAAAATCCTTGTATTCAATGCACAAGACCCATTCAATGCATTAAAGTGCTCGCATGTAATGAAAATTTACAGAAAATACTTTAATAAAGATCAAAATCCATTTAACTTGGAATTTGGATCGATAATTTAATAAACTTCAATGGAAATTATTAATAATGGCATTGATTAAATCTCAACCTTGTATCATTGACCGTGTCAGCGATTATAAAACACGCGAAATTCTCTTCCTGTATATTTAAGAGATGTCCTTTATTTGGCGCATGTGTTTCTTATATAGTGGCTTTACGAGTGCACCAGCGATCAGGGTTAACACCATAATCACTGACTTGTTGCCACGAACGCACACTCGATTTAATTGATGCAATATCTTACGACATCCTACAATTAAGGATGTTGTTCTTCATTCAGTGTAATGTATTGTTGGTCATACCGGCTTTTTATTACTAAAGACAAGTTTCAAAATGTATTTTTGACAATAAATGATTAGTGAAATTAAACATATGTAAGATATTTTTTTATTCTTTATCTCTTCCAATACAATGCTGTTTAGGATTATTTATGGATAACTCATTTAATTGGCGTTCTATCTATCTTGTAGTCTTCTACTCGTAATGACGAAATCATTTATAATGCATTCTGTGTTTTTTGTCATTTACAGGAGAACCAACATAGAAAAGGAGTTGTATCTGATTATCATTTTTTTCATTTTTACACGCAATTCTCTGTCTTGTACATTTACCATTGCATTGATTAATCGAAATTAACCTCTCGTGTTAAAGACGATAGAGCGCAGAATCATATTTAGAAATTAAATAATAATTGGAACCCAAAATTCACTTGATTTATTATACTAGACGTGTCTACCGTATTCATTTTGATTTTAAACATTTGATGTTAAAGATAGTAAAACAAATAGGAATACTCAATTATAATTTGTACTAAGGTACAAAGGAACAAGTAGATACGAATGTGTTTAATGTAGGTACACATCTGTGTGTACCTACATTAAACACATTCATATCTACATCAATTCGCATCAAAGGAAGAGTATGTACTGTTAAAAACAATATTAACAGCCAAAGTAGCACAAAACTTTTTATCGGTTCCGAAGTCGATGACGTAAAGACCGTCTCCGGGCTCGCCAGACTTGGCGGTATCGCTGTTTTTAGAATTTTACTAGCTGGCATCCTTGGCAAAATGTAGATTTTTGCAAAATACAATGTATGGTCTAGGTAATTTTATACAATTAGTTTTATATTTCGACTAAGTTTTAACAGAAATTGATCTCCATCTTGACCGTTTTGTTACGGAGCTTCAATTCGGATTCCAAAAAGATAAAACTTCCGATTTTACATCTTCGATTTTGACTTCGGCTCCTATAATTTTGAATCGGAGGTTATCAGATAGAACACGTACGAACAAGTTTTGACTTGTCGAATGTCACCTGGGTAATCGTCTCCCGCTTGCAATCCCCGTTCACATAGTGTTGCCAACTTAATGGATATTCTACTTTAGATTTAGATCCTTCTTTGGCGGATACTTAAACAGTATTTTTAAAAGCTGATGATGTTTCAATAATATCCAATCCATTAGCTGTGTTAATGAGTATGGATGAAGAGGAAGATTTATTCTTTGTGTGGTTTCTTAACACAACTCAGGTTCCGATTCCCACTTCTGTAACATCCATAGTTCAAAAACATCCTCATACCGATAGGGAATATGTGGAGCCATAGTTTAGTTTGGGTTCCATATTACTAACGAATATAATAAATATTCCATACTTACATCGAAGTCTTAGCACGGGGTTTATTTGCGTAAACTTTTTTTTGCATTTCTTCAAACAACTGTGCAAATATCCGACGAATTAATAGATATTGGAATGTCCTTTTACTTTAAAAGTAATTGAATTGTTTGTATTAAAATAGTAAGTACGTACTTTGTTGTTTTCAGATTCTTGCGAAATTCCGTCTAAGCCAACACTGTTTTAGTCTCATTTTGGAATATGACAATTTTGAAAAGAAACATAAGTAAGTACTTACTTAGTAAAAAAAATATTCTGGATACTTACAGGCTCTGCCTGAATAAAATAACTGGGAGATATATATATACTTATACTAATTATAATATACTTACATAGCGTTATGAATTACGATAAGGGTTACTTCTTCACTATGATACCCACCTTGCAAACGATTTTTTTCCTATTTAATATAATAATGCACATAAATTTACATTTCCGTGTAATTATGTTAGTTTTTATACAAAATATTTCCTCTCTCCCAAATAACAGAATCATTTTAGGATATAAATTAATATCTGTTTCTTTACCATTATGCACTGACGATATAGTGCATCTCTAGTGTGCAGGATCAGTTTATATGTGCGTCACTATGGCTCACATAGATTGGGATGTTCGTCGTTTTCGAAGCTAATTTTATTTACTTATCATAAGTTATTATGTATACTTAATAACAATTTGAGTTATCAAATAAATATACTTATATGATAATTATATGTATAATTATATTATATAGTACTTATACGCTTTTAAATACGCAAAGTTTCTTCCTCGGAGCCATTACCTGCCTGCCAATAGTAATGAGAGTATAAAGTCCAAATCGATTGAGCACGCTTCCGTACAGGTACTGATAAACATTTATAAAGCGCTTTTATCATTCATCACCAGTAAGGACCAGGCAGCTTGTGAATAATTTATTAAGAAAAACATTATGTATATTTGTTTTAGCAATTGTGTTGCGAGCGTAATTTTGCGACCAACGAAAATGTATTTTCAGTGGCAGTGCGTAAAGTTCCGAGTGAAACGGCAACTAGTCAATTTAACAGTGTGAAGTTTATACGAAACAAAAGTATGACGTTATCAGTGGCGTCCGACGCACACCAGTGAGTGATAAAGCAAATAACAGCATTATCTGCAGCGGCGTGCGGTGTAGTGTCGCGCGTAGACACGGACCGGCGCGGCGCGGCGGCTGAGTCGGCGGCCGCGGCTCCCCGCGGCGGACAAGCGTTCGTCTACCGGCGCGTATTCACTTGACAGCTGAAACCGTCAACAAAACGGGAACATTATTATCTGTTCGAACTCGTCCGACTCACCATTCACGCTTACGACGAAACGCGGGTAGCACGTGGCCGACTAATATTAGAGCATGCCACATCGCGCGCCTCGCCGTCACACCGCGACGCTCGCCGGCACAGCACAACACACTGCACACTGTACACGGTACACGCATGTACTGACCGCCGGCATCACACATAAATGTTAATACGAACAGTGCTTGTGAACACCAGCCATGAGCATCGGCCGCAAGTGGAGGGAATATGTCGCCGCACTCAGTGGTGAGTTCATTTAATTTTACATTTGTTTACAGTTTTAGTTATTATTTTTAATTCATAAATGCGTGCGCGTTCAGCACAAGCCGGCTTGTTGTTTAGTGCCATGCGCATGCTTCGTGCGCCGCCTAGCACTCCTCAAAGTTATCCCTCGTATTTTGAACGGAATCTGTTCATTAAATTGTACATGAGCATATATTGCACAACTAATATTATAATTGTTCGTTGATTTATTCATAAAACATAAATATAATTTAATATGCGTAATACACTATGTCGAGTCCCTTATCGTTTCCTTATCCTACTCCAATGTGGGGTCTGTGCGGTAAATTTTTTCATGCATATTGCATAAGTGATATGACTATGGCCGCCTGCCTGACGTCAACCCCCATAAAGGATTAAATTCCAGGCAAAGCGTATTAAACAAAGCTCTCACAAATTTTAGTTCGAGCTGGGAATTGAACTTGAGTCTCCCAGACAGGGTATAACTCATAAACGCTGCTGCTTGACTGAGAACACGATAATAGAATTCTATAGTAGGTTACTACTTCCATAATAACAAAACAAGAATAAAATATAGTGTATTATAGGTAGGAGCAGTAAACTATAAAGGAATAAGAATGTTAGAAATTAAAAACCAAATGTGATTTACATACAAAATTTGAAATACCTTGACAATATTAAATACATTAGAAACTCGCTATAACTACTTCGGTTATAACGAATTATTGGTTTTAACAATCAAATGGCGAGGTCCCGCCGAAACTATATACACAACTATGGGAACATATCGCTTATAACGACACTGTATAAAGCGACATATGGTTAATGTGACCAATATCATCGGAATTTATCGGTTTTAACTCACAATCAACGTATTTTTCGCGAAGCTAAAATATTATTTTGATCGTTATTGTAATGCAAGGACTGTAATGACATAAGCGGGATTTAATATTTTATTATTAGTTGGAATTTTTCTCAATCTTTCAGCTCTTTGTCATATTATATAGTTCTTGCATGAGTTAACGACTGGTTTTGGCGCATAAATTTTTTTCTTTTTGTATTCGACTTTTTGCCATTTTGTATGCAAATTATTCTACACACATGTCTATTTTTTTATGTAGAAGTATTGCTTATAACGTCAATCGGATATAACGACTAGATTAGGTGGTCCCTTCCGTATCGTTATAACGGGTTTTCATTATATTCTCATTGAGAATTTTCATACAAACCTTTCTATATTATGTCATCGTCATAAAGAATTTATCAAACTTCTGTCTTAAAGGCTTTATAGTATCCAAAATTTACTGACACGTAAATAATTAAATAAGTATGTATTATTAGCTGTTCGTGAATAATATATGTTCTATTTGATTTATAGTTATATTTATAGGTGTTATTAGTGTGAAAATTTTAAATCAATAAACGTATGAACCATTTTCCCTCAGATTAGGTTTGCAGATAAGGACAAATCTCGATGTATTTATTATAGGATCACATCGGAAACATACTATTCGCAGTTTGACATTCAAATACTACTTTACATGCGCGGAAGTGAGAATACATACCCAATCATTTACATATAGTAAACCAACACGATCGATGATATTATCTAGTTCCTATCTATATTATACATATACTTAAGTATTATATCTACCTGTGACCTCTGGAATATACCTGTTTGGTATCATATTATTTTGAGTGGGTACGGCAATAAACAAATATAATTTTTTATTATATGAAAATCAGTATTTAGTCTATATAGTATTAGGAAAACAAAACTTTTATCGAAATATTATGAGATTTCGCTATAGTTTATAGAATAATAATAAATATTATATCTAATTAATAAGTTCGTTATTAATGCAAGTTAACCGTTACAGTACTGCCATATTTTTAAATCAATAATTTCATAAATATTAAAAATAAATATATTATATTAAATACAACAATAATATATAATTAAATAACATGTGACAAGCATAACACATACACTCAATAAATTGACCATTAAAATACATAAATTGAATCCATCTTGATAACATTAAGTCAATACAAAAAAGGTACTTTATGGAAAAGATTAATGTTATGCAATAAACATATACTAAATTTTCCACGCATTGCCGTTTTATGTTTGGTAAGAGCGAACAAAAATTCGATTAACACTTGTATTTCAATTGAACTTGATGCTAAATGTATGTCAAATATTTTTTCCGGGATAAAAGTGCCGTTGCAATTTTATTTTCAAAAGTAGCCTGTGACCTATCCTGGATCTCGAACTATCTCCATACCAAATTTCATCGAAATCCGTTCAGCAGTTTTTGAGTTTATCGCGTTTAGACAGACAAAGATTCGACGGGACCTTTCTTTTATAATATATAAGAATAGACGGTAAATTAATATTTCAATTAAAATTTACCATTAGAACGATTTGTATACTGCCGAATGACGGGTCGAACAAACTGCGCGCTCATTGCAAGTATCAAGACTGTTCATAACTCAGACGTTTGAAATACAAAGCACTATGTGCCTATGTACTATGTCACAATGATCGGTAATTATAGTGGGGACAATGTATATAATTTGATAATCTCAATAATATTACGAAAAAAATATAATTTATATTAACATCATTTAAAAATTGGAGATCTTCGGTAACAAACTAGACATATACAATGAAATTAAAACAAACATCGCGTTCCATAGTACCAACAATAGAATTTGTAACATCTGGTTTTTCGGGAATTAGCGTAAAATTGAAACAGTTACACAATTATCAACTTAATTTGCAACATAAATATATGTACTTAATTACCACTTTTGGTAATGTAAATGTACGTAAGGCCGTTTTTGGAACAAAGTACAATAATGAAAAGTGTTTTAATTGAATTAACAAACTATAAGTGATTAGTTACTTTGTAACATTATCGAACATTAGTTTTATTATGTTCTGACATTAGTGTCACAATGTTAGCAATATCGATATAGATTACCTTTCGTTGTAATCTTTCGTAAAACCCTAGCTTATTTACGGCTTTTATTGAATGTATGTTACGATATTGATGGGTTAATAATTCAAAGCATTTTAGTAAGTATAAGAACTAACTGATGTATTCATTAAATAAAATAAGCTATCTTTGTGAATTTTCACAGTAGTAAAACAATATTATTATGATTTTTGATAAAACATGTCTATGAAAAACAAATATAAATAAATTTAGTTTGTTTAGGCTAAATTAACCGTCGAATTGTAATAAAAAAGAAACCAGATTTCTTCGCCGCTAGCAAATTCTAATATACATGTTGTTTAGTATATCACATTCCTCAATAAAATAACTATTTCTGAAATCTAAGTATACTCCAGCAGTCATACTGACAGTTAATATACCTCGTTAAATTTTGCATTGGACACTCTATACTTTGAATACTATTGTTTTCGTCTGCCGATCTGATAAATAAAAAAACAATGCACTTGTAATTAATTTATCCTTGCGCATATTCTTCAATGATTAAAAGTCCATCGTCCAAGTTGTTTTGAAAGGTAAATTATAACGAAAGTGAATTTGCGATATGCGTCAAAGCAATTAATATGACGCAATAATATCACGACCTATCCATATTGAAATTATGTCAGCGAAAATACTCTAACCACTACATTTATGATTGTATGCATTCGAGTTAACACATCGTTTCATACCTTATTTGTGCGCTAATATACTATTGCTGACGTAGTCGTTATACAGCCGTTTTCAATAAATTAACCCAATCTCACTCTTCAATCCGATTCTGAGAATAAACAAATCAAAACTCATTTGTAAATATGTCAAAAAAACTTGGTGATTGGTCCACTTTTGAGATAGATCAAAAAAGACGTTTGGAATGGTTTATTGAAGATGACGGTAAATCAAGCGAATTTTATCTACTTATACTATATACATTGTTACCGCCCTTTATATGTAGTGAATTGGTGTGAGCTATTCCACTCCAGGACTACTGACACGGTACCCTTACGCGTAATAATATTCCTCCTGACTAACTCTTATTGTGGATACTCTACGTCCACGATGAAAGGGAATCTAGAAAAAATATGGATACGTTCCCGATTTCTATGTACCGCCCTGATGTGTTGAAGGGAATCAGTATAAAATGCCAACATCGTCTTATTATTTGATTAGAAATGTGTAGTAAAATTACAAGCATACATTGTGATTTGTTGCATTATAATAATAGGTGTGTTGTGAATATATCTCTTCGAAATATTTTTCTTACATTTGTTATATAAATATTTTGCAAGTCAAGCAAATGTTATGTTAGAAAAAACATCTAGATAGCACAATTGTCTCTATGCGCAGAATAAAAATATATCTTATTGAAACATATAATTATTTTAAATAGGTTTTCATAATACTGTAGTCAGGTAAAAGGGTGGTGTTTAATTCTGTAATTATGTATGCGAGATGGAGCATAACGATTTAAAAATTCGTATAGATTATAATAAAAATAGGTGATATTTTTTTTTCTACCGCGTCCCTGAGACTTACCTAGTAGGCAATTACTAATTATTTTTGTACACATACAAAACGTACATACAGTATATAAGTACTTAAATTATTTCCATACTAAGCTATTGATAAAATTAATTAACACCTAATTTTACAGTTTGCTAATTTTAGTATCTACAGTAGAACGTATTTTTAGCCGAAGGACCTCGTTAAACACAGGACAATTCATGCTTTGATGTAAAATAAAAATTATGAAAAAAAATGAGAAATAACAGAGTAAACCTCAAAAAAAGTCGTTAAAATTTCTCCACGTGTGAGCACCCTTGTGCTAGCTACTTGTACTTGTTTGACCTATCTTATCACTAATAACCCATTAGTCATTAAGTATGAATATTGCGTTTTCCCTTCATACTTACTTCGAACCTGGCTAACACACACAATGGCTTTACTATTTACGGGCTAAGTACGGGAAAGGGAGCCCACAACCAATGCCAACCATACTTCGAACGTGGCTTGGGCAAGCAAAAATACCTAACCGCCGAATTATCAAATTTTTCGAATTTCTTGCGAGGCGCCACTCTTGCATCATATTCACATTTCCCTTGAACTTCAATATGACGCGCGCTCTAATAGTTTTTGCATGACATCTTCCGTCATAAAACCATAATTTTCTTTTATTGTGAGCTGAATTCACAAAAACCGGAATCTTATAAAAGCATTAAGTTTTGTGTGAAGAAAACCATTATGCATAATGGTCCGATTTATCTTCCATGTTTTTGTCAATCAACCTATAAATATTTCAGATATTGTTCCAGCGGACTAATAACATACCCCAATAATTTTGCTACACATATTACACATAATACCCAAGAATAATAATTTTGCTACACATTTCCATTTTTTGTGAGACCGTAGCACCACCTCGGTAATGCTGTGGACAATATTTAGATTACTTCATTGATGTGGCGGTGACGAAATATAATTGCCCTATAACGATTGTGGCATTTTTTTTCTTAGGGAAAATCTCGGTTACTTCTACCTTCTCAGCTTCAGCATCTCGCGAGCATTAGCAAAAACCGTCCATCGCGTCTTCTGCCGACCATGACTTAGCACTGGCTACAAAAGATCTCTCTTTTAAGATGGCACTGTAAAGTGCCAATGTCCTGAATGCTACATAAATGGCCCAATGAGAACTTCTTTCCATTCCGACAAAAGTACATACAGAAACATGTGGAAGTTCTACCTCGAAGTTAACATAAAAATAATTGCGATGTACTAAGTATATACTATGCGTCATACTTTAAAGCAGGCGTAGTGTTTATTTTCAGGTGAAACTATCAAACTGATTATATAATATATTTACATTCTCTAAACAGGTTCCTTATTATTACGCGTGATCTATTTATGGATCACAGTAGGTAGTAGAAAACTAGATTAATATATTTTAAATACTGGTTAACGTCGCTCTTGGCATTTTTTATTTATTATGGTATTATAAATCACATGTAAATCAATGTTCAACGATTACATATTAGAAAAAAATATAAGTATAAATACTAGCACAAAAAGCCTGTAACAATAATTCCTAGTAATGTTTTTAAATGGTATATTCCCACCACCTATGATTTTCCTAGTTTTAATAAGTCGTTATGTGGATAACAATAACTCAGATTGTACGATTTCACAATCTACACTTATTTTATAAACCGAAAAGTTTGTTTATTTGAACGCACTAAACTCAGGAACTGCTAAACCGATTTTGATTTTTTTTCACTTCTAGGAACATTATTCCTGAGTGCTATAGGCAACTTTTATTCCAAAAAAAACTATTTCACGCAGGCTGAGCCGTAGGTAAAAACTAGTATTTGTTTATGCAAATCTCATATAATTTTTATAAGCATAATAATAGTAAATTATAAAACACTTACAAAACCAAATATAAAAACCAGTCCAAAACCGGTTCCTTTTTTGTCCCTGACGGTCAGCGTCCATAGTTTTAATTGAAGTTATCGCAATTAATCAAACTCATCGTGTATTTGTGTTGTCAACGTGTCTCGGTCTATATTACTTGATTGGTACGTCAATCATCATAGTTTAAACACTTTCATTGCGCCTAATAAGAATTTCAATAACGAATCGTACACTTACTGATATTGTATTGTAAAATATCTTAGGATTTTTATATATATTTTTTAAAAATCGCTGTGCTGATTTGGATGTAATTTGACTCATGTAATTGAGTTTTGAATTAATATTATAACCACTTTCATTACGCCTAATAAATAAGAATTTCAGCAACGTATCTTACACCTACTGATATTGTATTGTAAAATATCTTAGGATTTTAATATATATTTTTTTAAAAAAATTCTGTGCTGATCTAGATGTAATTTGGCTCATGTAATTGCGTTTTGAATTAATAGGTTTCCTTTTTTTAATTCTACAGTTTGAATTTTATTTTAAAAGAGTCTTTTAATGTGATTAAGCTATAAACTAAACTAACTAAATCATATGATTATTAATAAAATAGTGTTTGAATTTAATGGTTTAGTATGCTATGAGGTTTAGTTTAAGGCGTTTAAAGTGCTCGTTAAAGTTGATTTTAATTTGCAATAACGTTTACCGAGTAAAACAACCATTTTTAGGTTTTATACCTTTAGAAAAATGTGTTGCAAAATTTTAATAGCTCATAAAAACAGATAACATTTTATTATTCAAGAGTATCAACATTATGGCGTCTACTATCTACTTCATTTGCGTGAAGTTTTTTTTTTTTTGTATACGGTCACAGGAAACTTACCCCACTGCATCTGACCCATCAGACGTCCCAACGTGGAGTAGCGTCTAAAGCTAATACTTTACATACTTTTGTTATTCAATATTAACAAGGAACGACCGCCAGTCGTCACAATTATGCCGGCGTGTTCAAAATTTTTAAGTTTCATATGTATCTCATATGATGTCACCGAAGCGGATGAATCAGATACGCTAGACTGAACTAAAACTGGAACGACATATTTTTAAATAGTCCTTGTAACTGAGGAACGGAATCAAAATGTCCCGCCTGACGCCAGGGCAATAAAATATTATCGTGCACGCTGATATCATATTAGATCAAAACAAAGACCTTGTAATAGTTAGATAAACATATTATCTTCCGCCATTAGGTTCTATTGTATTATTTAATTAAGAAATTCTGGAAATATAAAGACCACTGAAATGTAACAGGCAAGCATGATTTTAATACTAAAATATTTCGACGTTAATATGATGAGTAAGTGCAATAACTTTGTATAGTCAGTTTAGTGCAAATATGCATATCTTATCTTAGTACTACACCTCACAAAACATAAGAACTATTGCAATAAATATTGGTGCATTCCTGAAGATTTCAAACATGGAGTTATTATATTTAATATTGTCTAAAATCTGGTACTTAATAGATAATTTAATACATAACTAACTTTTGCTCGCAGCTCTTTTCCCGGGGTAAAAGCCTGGGGCTTCCCAGGCCCTCAAACTATCTCCATACCAAAATTCATCAATATCGGTTCTGACGTAAAACCGTACCATACCGACAAAGTTACTTTTGCATTTATAAATGTTGAATTCATTTTATTGTAAATCACACATCGATCACAAAATTTATATGCATTATAAATTATGAACAAACATAATAGTTTCTTTACATTCTACGGACTATGTTGAAATGAATATGACGCATGTGCAGGTATTAGTCGTTTTGAATTAACATTCTAGTAGACTTGCAAAGTCATCGTATACATATTAATTAATTATCACCATAAAACTTTAAAAACTAGACCAATATAGTAATATTTCGACATTTCGGTCAGTGTCACACCTTGTAAGTAACTAAATCAGTACAAATCTAGACACAATATGTCACAAATACGCTTGACATTTGCCTATAATGATTATATGCAACATTATTAACCATTTGGTTACGAATTTACATATGTATGTTTGTAAAACCTTGACAATGCTTCGTCTGTATATTAAATGAGTCGAATATGTGTTTTTGTCTTTTTAACTATAAATATATGATTTGCACGTGTTTAAATATTCAGAAAGATAAGAAATATCACTAACATTCTGTTTTGCAAAGGTTGCGTTTTATTCTTATTAAAAAAAAAAAACAGACAAGAGTGAGTTGGACTCGCGCACCGAGTTTTCCGTACAAACTTATAGGTTAGGTATCTGAGTATATAAGCTGAAATTTAACAAACTTAACTTTGACGTTTGATCTCAAAACATTGTTATTGAACCAATCGCAAATAATAAATTTGTAATAGTAAATTCCCATTTTGTTTTATTATTAAAATACATATTTACATTTCCCAGTATTATTTACGTGTGGCGTAAGACATTGCTTCTTGATAAATTACATAAATTTAGATTACGGGAAAAACCTTATAGGTTTTGATTCCCTTGTGAAATCGCAAATTACGCGAAATAAAAGGTCATATCTTTTGATCGCGTTAACTTAAAAGTTTTATTTTTGTCACAGTTAAAAGAGGGCGTAGACACAAATATTTGATATAAATTTCAACTTGATACTACACGTCCCTAAGGAAAAGGATCTTGACAGACAGGCGCACAACAAAGTGATCTTATAGGAGCTCCTTTATCGTACCCAACCCTAAAAATATTTAATAATAATCTTAGAAATGTATTCCGATGTTTATTCTTAGTAATAAGGATGTTATCCTTAGGGAAGGTTTTCAGCAGTGATCTTCCAAAGGCAGAAGATAATCATAATGATGAATTGTCAAATTATTCGCGTCTTCGCCCACGTGAAAGTCTATTAACAATAAAAATTAAGGTTATTCCTAGGACTAGCCTATAGCACTCAAGATCAATAGTTTTAAAGATAGCCGCTACCATGAATCCAAAAACAAATTCAGGACCGTAACAAACAAAACAAAGAACTACGCAAACACGGCATCCGTAAAGGGAACAATGGTATCAAGTTCATGCAAAAATGCCATGCAATAAACCACTTTCAGTATTTCACAAATTTTCCAGTTTTCCTGGCTACTTTTCCAGTTTTTCTTTCCGTAGAAACCGTAATCCAAAAACTACGAGCTAATGGCGGCCTTGACTTTTTGGGGGTTCTCGGCAGCAGATATTTGTGAGATCCTTTTATCCGATTGTTGAAGAAGGTTATGTTATTTTTGTACCCTTTGCAAGCATGGGACCTTAGGAAGCCATGAGCGGTTGCCCCATTCACAAACCTTAAAACCGTCACTACTCTGAATATTTTAAAAACAGAATTATCTATATTGGGATTCCGTTTCTCATATAATACTCTTAACAACATAATTTTTTTTATATACATAATATTATGTAATATGTAGATTGTAGTGTAGATAATAGAAACCCCTCCCTGATCAAACGGCCTTCAGCGATACGTTCCATATTTGGCGACACGCGAATTACGGGCGGGAATATGCAAAAAATTATGAATAACTTTTCGAATTTTTATAGTACCGAACTATTCCTTATTAAATTGTCTATCTGATAGTGTCAGTTGCAATTTAAAATAATGTGTACTTTAGGAGGAGATACACGGAATCATCAATTTAAGTGGCATTTTAATGTTTAAATTAATGAAACGATATCCACATTAAAAAATATTTAAAAAAACCAAGTAAAAATAACATATAGCAAAAATACTATGTTTAATCTTTATATGTATAATGAATTTCCAATAACTTTTAAATATACGATGAGCGCCTTTTGCTGTGAGGAGCTCCATAACCTATTTGTATTACATACTTAATATAAAAGGTTAATCGCATTATCTATCACAAAACCTGTCTCTTATTATAAATATGAAAGAAGTTTATATACAATTATTCGACCTCTACTTTGTTCAATTTAATTATTTATTATTGTTTTCACCAACAATAATATTATTCTCAATAAATTACAACACTAAAATAACAAGTAATAAGGAAGCACATAAGAAGACATTACAATAATTAACGCAATATAACATTTTCAATTCACATTGTAATATTAAATCATCCTTTTGTTGATATTACAATTTTAATCGCGCGTATTGTCCCTTAGCAGAAACCTTTGTAGCAGACGCTGCGTCTCGAATTGCGATTGCATTATTATAAAATTGCCTTTGTATTTTCACAGCGGCTGTACACAGCCCTTGTTTTTTGTTTACAGCATGAATACGTCTTTTTACACAATGTCATATTATGTTACAAGTGCCGGTAAACATTGCGATTGCTTACAACTAAGTGTTACGACTACGTGGCTTTTGTTAGTGAAAAGATTTGCTACACAATGCGTTTTGTCTCTTATAAAGAATATCATTTTATCTTTGTGTTCATGAAACCATGCTTTAATGAGTTTTGTTAATGAATTTGAGTAATGAAGACTGAAACGCTGAGAATAAGTCTTGTATTTAAATTCTTGCCAAATTAAATATTAATATTCGACAAAAAGAAATTACACTATTGGTACTTACGTAGGTTTTTTTATTTGACATCAGTGACGAAGCGTCCATATATTCTTCCCGGCTTTCCTTTATGTAGAATCTAATTATTATCAGAACTATGTACAGACCGTATTTATACATAGTATCTTTATGTTTGTGTTGGGTTCCCTTTTCGGAAAATTTCACCTTTTGCCACTATTTCACATAATATAATCATAATGGCACTAATTGTTTTTATTACTTACGAGACGACCTTTTGTGCTTGTTGAACTTAATGGTGGATATAAAAAACCAATGGTAATAATTGGGGTTTTCCTAAATTACTAAAGTCCACTACACAATCATTTTGTACTCTGTTAGTCAATTATCATACCCTTTTTAAACGTATTGCTAATTTGGCTTGGTTTTTACCAGACGCTGAAGTGTGCACCTCCCCGAGGACTACAAGCCCATCAACCAAACGTAGTTTTTAAAAAGTATTCCACGTTAATCGGCGATAGCTTAGTTGGGAGTGGAACGGACTGTCGAGAGGAATGTCCGCAGGTTCGAATCCCAAGGGCACACACTTCTGACTTATCTAAAGTTATGTGCATATTCTTTGTAAATTATCGTTTGCTTTAACGGTGAAGGAAAACATCGTGAGGAAACCTGCTCACTTGTGAATTTTGAGGGTGTGTGAAGTCTACGAATCGGCACTAGGCCAGTGTGATGGACCAAGTCCTAATCCCTATCAGTAATATAGGAGGCCGGTGCCCAACAGTGGGACAGTATACAATACAGGGTTGGTAATATTATTATTAATATATTTTACGTTTAATTATAATTACTCCATCACGTGTTGGTTTAAACAAGTGTTGGTTATTTGTATTCAGTCTAGCGCACCTGAATGGATGTATTATTTGTTTGTATGTTAATGACATCAAATGGCGTATTGCAACTTGCAAGCGATGGTTAGTATTATTTAAATTCATTTCTATTTGTATTGGGTATGATAACTGCGTATAGATTTTTTTATAAATAAACATATATTACTTTAGTTATATAAATATAGTTATATAAATAGACTTATGTTAGCGTACCACCGTGTAAATTCATTTAAAAATACCCCTACGGTCATTTCTACAACGAAAATCAACCTGTATGTTAATCCAAAAATTTTATAATTATCTGTGTGCCAAATATACAAATCTATTGATCTGTTTATATTACTTTGATTTTAGAATCGTCGATCTTAACTGCGGGAAAACATACAAACATCTTCATGAATTCTTACATCCATAATATGTTTAGTGGAATAACCTTTTTATACACATATACAAATACTATGACATGATTAAGTTATTAAAATCTATAACAAAACTATTCTCTTCCAAGATCTAGTGTATTCAACTTCGTCCGAACCGAAGTAGTGTAATTATACCTACTACATTTTCCTTTTCAAAAACTATTTACCCAGGATTTACCGAAGTTACAAGCTTATTTATTATATAATAATATTTTTCTAGGAAATAATGATTACGTTCATCGTCGTCGTATTTATTTTCCCAATGAAAATAAAAAATCAACGAACTGCTCCATCGATTTGACAAGCTCTTCACTTCCACACAAACGATTATTGACAGATTAACACGCTCGTGTTGTTGAAGCTAATTTATATATACCGGTTTCTAGCTTTATATCGTAATTTGATTACATGTCAATTTACCTTGTAAAACGATCGTAGAGGGAATATGAGCCTTTTAAAATTTAAGCTCTGCGCAGACGCTGCCAACTTGTTGAAACACTACGGTACTATCAGTGATTATTGCTAAATTTTTCGAAAGACTTATTTTTTCATACCATTTCTGTAATATATACAGTCCAACTGCTGGGCACAGGTCTCCTCTCCTACTGAAAGGGTTTAACCCTTAGTCTACCATGCTGGCCTAATACGGTGCCTATGTAAATGATTTCACAATGTTTTCGTTCATCATTAAAGTAAACAATAATTGAAAACAATACACATGTAGATTCGAAAAATCAGAGGTATGTGCGCTGGGTTTGAACCTGCGAACCTTCGTCTCGGCAGTCCATTACATTGTCAATTAGGCTATTATGCACTCCCATTTCAAATTAGCTTCATTCGTAACGTGCGGGTTAGACGTGATTTCACAAACTTGAAAAAAAATATTCGTAGTATAAATACATCAAAAAATAAAACCTATCGATCTAAATTAAAAATTAAGAGGGCATAAATAAAATTATTACTTTAAAAAAATCTCTAGATCTATTTGATGGATAACATATATCTAGTATTTGAATAATCACCTCTAAACTCAACTTAATTTCAAATAAAATAAAGCGAACAATAATCCAAGCATATTGGTTTAATCTATCACTATTTAACAAACTCGAAAATGTTGAAAAGCGAATAATAAAATCATCCTTTACAATCTTAACTAAGCCTCTAATCTAATCTAACCAGTTTTAAGTCGTAATTGCAGTTTAATAAAGTCAATGACTGAGCACTGACTCTAAATTGGTCAAATTAGGTTATTAAGGGATTACTTAAGATTGAAGGGTGTTTTTTTTGCTTTTCAGAAATTTGCGGCGAGCTTTTTTCTGTTAAATCTTATAGTCATTTTAATAATTATCATAACGAATATCTAAACAAATTGTTTTTCTCTTAATGTCTACTAATACTTCTGCAGTCATCATCGGATCAATAACGACTGTTTTGTAAAATATTCACAGGATTAAAAAAAAAATTATTTCTAATCGTCTTTTGGCTATTATTCCTAAACTATATACCTGAGAGCAGTTATGTATGTCATCACGTGTTTAAAATGCAATAGATTCAATTAAAAAAGCTAAATTGCTTAATTCATTAATTTTCAAATAAACTATATCACATCAATAAATAATATAATCGTTAAATTCATTTAACCTGCTATTCTGTCCTACCATGTCGCTAAAAGTAATATTGAAAGTTTCGTAATTCTATGGAAATCTACATACTATATCCTATACTATAGTTCATAGTTTGCGTTATACGGAAAATAATAGGAATTAATGCCGTTCACTCGATTTCCTTGTGAGGACAATCAGACCTTTATTATCTATAATAATAAAATTATCTACAATGGTGAAATTATGTTAAAACTAGTCAGTGAGTTTCCTACTTCTAACTAGTTGCCTTTGACCTTCATTATGCAGATCTTCGGATTATCGAGCGCTAAACTAACCTTTTAATACAAATTGGTGAATAAACACAGGAGTAGTATTCTCTTTAGCGATTATAATCAATGTCAAAATCCCGAAAATAATTTAGGATACTTTCTCGATCAGGAATTTTTATTGGAATTCGTCATATCAGTGCAGTTCAGAAGAAATGAAAAAATAATATAAAGATGACATGCATTTCAATTTTTTTATTTTTGCCCATTATAAGTATTATTTGTATCTATGTGTAGCCATCGTCCTTTCTTTTCGGTCGATCAGTTACTTCAACCTACGTCTGGTCTTTGTGCAAAACTTTTTGTCTCTAGAAATAATGCCTGTTGCACCACTTGGTATCTTTATTCCATTCAAAAAGACCTGCATTTTATTAGATTCAACAAGGAGTTAACCTAATATCGTTAGGTCTATCTACAGAACAAAAAGTTTATTACACTTGAATAAGTGTTCATAATTAAAAGCAGGTCGAGGTCTACAGTACATGCGTCTAGCATAGGTGTTGATTTCATTAGCACATATCATTTTAACTTGTTGTAAATTATATTAAAAACTTTATCACAATTTATTTCTAACCAAATGGCTGACAGACATTTCCAAGAGTTTGATGTTTTATATAAGTTCAAATCTAAATTTGAATAAGTGAGTCAAAGTTTATGTGAGAATGTTTACGTAAAATATGATGTCACTTTTGAAATATAACGTGTCATAGCATTTTAATGGATCATTCTTAACTAGCTTTGACTTTACTATTTGGATAGGGACCTTAGCCTACCTTTATATGCCATACGACACCGGAACACAATTTCATTTGGTGTATTACCTTGCCGCCTTTGGCACACCGTTTCTACTCAGACCAAAATCTTTTTTATCAATATAGTATAATAACTACAACTTCGTAATCTTAAGAGATTAATCAGTATTTCGAAGGAGACGCCCAGTCCTTTGACATTTTGGCTTGTTAATCCGTAGAACTATATAATAATCTGGTTTTCTGACGGATCTTCCAATAATTATTATTGATACGACCATTTCTTATTATTATTATTATTTTCAAATAAATTATTTATGACTAGAAAAGGTTACTTGTTTTCATTTATTTCCATTATCTTTTAAATAGTATTCTGGATTTAAACCTGTTTAAATTTACATAAAGATAAATAGCATCTACTAATTGTGGCCTTCGCGTAATCCGTGACCTTCTATTTATCTCTTGTCTCCTTTATTGATATGACTGAATCATTTTCAATATAAGTAAATCAACACTTTCTCGCTAACTTGACGTTAATCATTCTTGCAATAGCGGCTATTTATAAGCATATCATTGTATTCTCTGGTGAGAACTGCTTTCCGAACTGGTGGTAGAGTTAATATCGACAGTATCTAAATAATGTATAACATTTTATAGGTTAAAATAAATAAATTATTTTATTTATTTCATTTCATTGAAGTTTTTTTTATAAGTGCACGGCAAGTTGATGCTGTTGGTAAGTGGAGTGAGATCCAATAGAATGTCAGTTGACGAAAATTGTTTTCCCCTTGGCAGATACAATTATGCCGGCCTGTTGGAACCCGATATACATAAGCTGATACCAAAACACGACAAACTTACGTGGACCACTACGGCGGGTAACACTATTTGTTGGTGGTCGCTAACGGGGCGGATATAAGATATATAGTACCACCAGCAAAATATAGTATTCAATACGAAGTGTAGAGGTTGCTGTAAAAAAAGGCATTGTTTGAATCGTTACTGTATAAAAAATACTTACTACTGTTACTTACTTACTGCTGTATAAAAAATATTAATAAACATTTATAATTACAATAAGCTACGACTATTTAAACTTTAGTAATCTATATTATGGCCATTCACATGCTCAGCCCAGGCCGCAACAAACTGCCTCCAGCTAATCCCCAGATAAACTACATTAAATTTGTTGGAAAATAACAAACATTGCGGTAGGAATAAGCGATAGAATGCAATTTATCGTTAACCGCAACTGTGTTGCACACGACCGTGTCAAAAGACCAATAAAGGCGAAATGCCCGATACGATAAACGGTTAAACTGTTTTATTCATAAAAAATACACTAATACTCGTTGAGATGTCATTGCATTAGTAAACATAATAAATGAAAGTATTTGTAAACTTAAACAATCAGTGTAAGATATTAAAACAATGCGAAAACAAACATGTTGATTCGTTTTGTGTATGTGCCTCATCAGTGTAGTTGTTTTGTTAATGTGGTAACGGGTTCGATTTTTTGATAGCGTAAATAGATATTAGGTTTTTCAGGTCAGCAGTCAGACTACCTATCTGTGGCTGAATCATGGCAATAGGTTTGCCTTCTCTATTATGGCGCGACAGACATACACGACATAGCTGGTAGTACGTAACACTGTCAGCCTTTGAAAAAAAAACTCGTCATGTTATAAGATAGCTCTTTGTACTAAGAGTTTCTTCTAAGAAAATACAGCTAAATCTCATGGCCAAGAGTTTTCAGAAACATTATCGCATACATCCTACATGTCATGAGCATTTATTTTAAAACATGAGTACTGCAAGTATCACAGCGATAAGGGATCTATCCCCGGACACAACTTGAAGGTTTCAAATGGCAACAACTTCAAATTCTTTTGTATTATCTAAAATACGATAAGTTTGATTTGAATGTATTGAGTTGAATAGGAGATAAAAGTTCATGTGTCCTAGTGTTTCTTATCGTGTACTAAGAAAGTGAATGTCAAATAAATTTTTGCGCAAGGACTTAAAGCGGTAAACTCACAGGAAAACGTAGAAATAACTCAATGTCCATTGCCCTTTGAATTTTTTAATCGTTTAAGCACTTATCTCGCTGCCTGCAACAATGCGACTTACTATCCACTATTTTCGCACTCCAGAAGATGAAGAACTTGTATAAGTAAAAGAGACATATATAAATAGTTGATCGCTGACCGTTCACATTGTCAGCGAGAACTCTCTCCACTTGTTTGTCGCAGTGACAACAGCTGTCAAAGATAATAGTCGCTGAGCAATGCTCGCTTCTGAATCAAAACACTCGCCGAGAGACTCCCAGCGGTCATTCTCTACTACAGTGCGAGAAATTGCCCGTCACACTTCCATAGTGTACACTTGCTATAACCGAGCGACAAAACCATAGGAACTGTACATTTGCTTCTCGACGCTAACTTGATTCTATTTTCTAGTTTTACTCGCTGCTCGTTTATCTTTGGTGGTGAGACAAGTGCCATACAATCATAAAAATTATTTAAATATTAGTAAAAAAATTATAAATGTAATTGTGATTGTTCATATCATTTCTTACAATGATGATAGCTTCGTTAATGTGTGTATAAATTTACAATTTTGTAATCAAATTTTCCTGCTTCTATTTTATAATTCAAACGTACTTGAACTGCAAGTCATTTGCCAATTATACTTAGCGACGCGTTCCGTGGTTTATACAAGACCCAGGTTTTAAAACTTTATGGCATTACTAAACTTATAATTATGCACAAGTGTTATAAAAATATTAATTACAGAAGAAAAGACAATGTGATCAAATAATGCTTTTTTTCTATTTACTGTCGGGCTAAATCATAATTTGCTCACTCTGATAAATAAACAAAACATTGTTTTACTTCTTAACCAGTTTACATAAATGATGATAATGTGCGACTACATGTTTGCAAAAGGAAAATATAAACAAATACTAAGAAAACATCACCCTCAAGGAACAATAACTATATTAGCCGCTCACAAAAAACTCGTTTTTTCCACCTTATCAGTATAAAAATAAAGTGTTATTTAGTGATGAGTATAACAACGTCACGCGGCTCTTTGTCGTGGATCCAGCTATTAGCTCTGTCAAACGAGGGTGGATAATGGATTTCCCCGGGAAAAAGCTGACGTTCCAGTCACGGCGGTTCATTAGGGCTAACAGAAGAGACCTCGAACTAGAGTAAATGAGAGGTGTCAGATTTTTAATACGTAATTTTTAGAAACAAAAGAACTTACGCCTTTTATACACGAAGGGGTAAGCAGAGGTAGAACTAGCGCACCTTTTGCTATGTGTATTCTGTCCTATAAATGTAAATATCAGAACAAAGCGTATACCACTTTTCCTTATCCAGGATTTAAATCTGAGAGAGATCAGAGTTATAGTCGCCACGCAATATAACTGTGCGACCGAGGTAGTCCGAAGTACCGAGTCATTGAGTATTTTTTACGCGGCTCGTTAAAAGACAGCACAAACAAATTTTTGAGCGAAATATTTAAAATTAAATTGCTGACCACTGACGAGTCGCAAAAAATATCTAAATCCTTACTTTAGGGCTTAAAATACGTAAAACTTAATTTTATGTCCATTTTGAGCGTCAGGCAAAAAATAATAACCTACCATCAGGTACCTACCTAGAGTATAATTGTATAACCTTTTTACAATATGTCCATGTATTTAACTAGTCGGGCAAGCCAAGCACCAAAAGTTCTATGTGATGTCGACAAGAAGTCCCATTATCGAGTTTTTTTTTGGTAGAGCCGCAACCATAAACTAATAATGTATTAAGGTCGTATTTCAGTTAGCAACATGCATGGCGTATTAGCATTACACGTTTGAGTGATCACAATGTCTCTCATACCGGATGGGATCGCGATTTTGGCTTACGATCAATAAATTTGTGTTGTTTGAATAAACAACTCAAATATACAATATATTCGGTTACCCAATTTTACCTTTCCAATTTATCAAGTTTCTTTCTCCCTTTGGATAAAATGCAACACATCAGAAACCCGTAATAAATGCATGTGCATAAATCAGTGAGGTAAAATATAAATATTTAATGTTTTAACTTCCTTAATCATACTTTTTAATACTCTTGTATCAAATTACGAGTCTCTTTAGAAATAATGTTTTCACTTATGATAAACAAATATTAACAAGTGATTCAATAACTTTCAACAAATTACCAATTTAATACTCGGCAGCATAGACTATTATTCCTCTATTTTTATTTCCAGAAGTCCAAAAATACCCAAATTCCCGTTCTATTTTATATAAATTGACTCCGAACCTCCAATACCTCCTGCACTGTAAATGTGGGAAGGTCGTCTCAATCATTTACCATCAAGTGACCCAAATTTTTCCTTTGCTGGCTTGATATAAAAATGTTGCTACATAAAATTGTAGTTCTGGGGTTTACGTCCTAATAAAATGCATTAGGAAGTTTACATGTTTATCGTAAACGGCTCTTTGCGGAAATTCCCTACTTAACTTAATACCAGATAAGAAAATGTTTAATATAACTAAACAATAAACAATTCAAACACACTCCGATTACAGACAATGATTACCTATTATTCTATTTCATTAATTATAATTATTTACACTTGAAGTTTAAGCATCAAAGGCACATTTTCAATAAATAGCAACTGAACCTATTATTGTTCTTTCCTCGGTTTTAGTAAAACTTGAAAGTTTACTACGTAATATAAGATCATAATATTTTTAATAAAATAAATTATCTCCATAAAGAAGAGAGGTGTATGAAATATGAATGTTGTAGGGGCAAAAGATGTATTTTACGATGACATGTAATAATAGTGTCTGCCTACCCCCACGGAATGAACACGTGAGTGATTATATCAACATTGTGACCTTTAAAATCTGTACCTACTCTACTGTAGCGGTCCGTTCGTCTTCGCATAATTATTTGTTCACGCTTGGACGAAAACTGTATAGTCACTTCCGTGTAATACGACAGAACCATTTTTCTTGTGACAATATTGTTAAAGTTACTTTAAACCATATTTCATTAAAATGCGGTTCATATTCAAACAGGAAGTATTAGTCATCTATTATATTTCAGTAGTCATTGTGCTTTAGAATGATGGTATGGAATATTTTAGGGGGACAATTTATCAACTCAATGACCGTCAATAGATGTAAAATGCTATTTAACATTGCTCACGAATTGGTTACTTCTGGAGCTTTTCTAACATAAACATATATAACTATTCTAAAATTACGTTAATTACGGACATGATTATAAAAGTATATCACTGAAAACAATTTAATAATAACGACGACTTTATAATAAAAGTATATAGTTAATAATTCAAATAAGGAAAACCAATCAGTCACTGTATCAAAAAACGTTGATGTATTTTCAAAGCCATTTAATCTTCAAGATACGGCACGAGTCTCCGGTTCATTTATCTATCGAGAATACACGTACCAGCACGCACGTGAGATGACAAACATATTTAGTAATATTTCTTTTTGCACTACCGATGTTATCTTAGATATGTGGGTCACGATCCTGTCTGAGTTCTGTATAGGCTCTCCTAGTGTTTGCTCCGCGCAAATATTCGAGCCTACAGCAAATATCGTCTTTCTATGTGCTCTTAAACGCCTACCAGTATTCGAGGAACCGCTTTCATCACTTTCATGATTTTTATCGGAAAAATATTTTTAGTTCTAATGGAATACCGCTATGACGTACTGTTGTGTTTCTCAACATTTTGAATTCTCCTTAATATAAAATTGTTATCGAGGAATTCTGTCAAAAGTAATTTTATTATAACGTATTTAATATTCACATAAAGTAAACCAAATCTTGTCGAATTTTCAATGAATGAGTGAGATGATCATTGTAACATCAGTGAAGTTGCACCTTAAGCTGCGAAGTACACGTAAAATAATACAGTCACTTATGTTGTAATTTAATTAATCTACTTCAAGAATAATATCCAAATCCACCGAATAAGCTTTCATGTGAAGTTCGAACTGTTGACATATTTTTTACCACTGATGTCAGTTTGTACTCAATTTGTCCCTTGAGCGAAAATCGACCGAAAAATGTCAGAGTAAGTAACCCTATTCCACGACAGGAACTGAATATGCTTTTAATTCACCACTGGCGCTAAAATAAACCAGTAACATCATTAACCACAGGTCACTTTGGTCTTTATTATGATAACTTAGCATTTTGGAGAAAATCGATTCCACTATGGAGAAATTTTTCAATTTCCACTATAGACAATTTCCTTTTAGATTACCATTGATACTTGGAAGTCAATACAAATTAGTTCTCGGTATTCATATTCTACTCTGATATCCACGATGTGGTCCATTTCAATCGCAAACTTCGATGAATATTCAAAAAATTTGGGAATCAAGTCTCCTAAAGTTCATATAAAAGTTCAAAAGCAATGTGAAACAAAATACTGTTGGAGTTTTTAAAATAGCAACATTAATTGATTTAATCATAATAAACCTACAGGATTATCAACTAGAGATTTTTAGTTTTTTTATTTTTGAAGAGACATCAGGGTTCGGAAAAAAACAAATCAGGTTATTAACTATTCCACAATATAGTTGTTGTATTTCAGTAGATATTACATCATAGGTACAGCAAGTATGCCGAATGGTAACATTCGTCGAAATATATCAACTTTACTACGCCAGCAATAACTATGCTCAAAATCGCAGAGAACGAAGTATTAGGGATGAGTCATGAGACTAAAATTTTCTACCGTAAATTAATTGAAGTCTACTAGTTACTACTATTATTATTAACGCGAAAATTGATTAAATTGGTTGGATGCTTAATACAAGTAAACCGTGGAATGGATTTAAGGCCCTCCCGTGAGCAGAGCAACAGCCTTGAGTGTTCATTCCATACATTTACGACGCACGAGAAACGGGCCAGAAAATGCAATAAATTACGAATAATTTCAAAACAAATGTAGGTCTTTTTGAATATTTTAACTTCTACAATGTTTCTTATTAAAGACGTCGACTAATCACGTGAATACTACCCTAACGGAAATTATTAATACAAATGAAAGTAATGCATAAAAATGTTTATGCTGTATGGTGATGTAAAAATATTTTACATCACCATACAGCATTTTGCATTCTTTTAACCGTGTCTGGCATTTCGATATGTCCGTCGTCAATTGAACAAGACAAAAAAACAGTTCCAATTTAAATCCAGTTATAAATCATTCACGTAGTGTCTCGCTGGTGAATCAACAATACGCCGCCAGTGCATTGAATTTTAAAACGATAATTTATAAACAAATGGTGCTTCTAAATGGCTTCTCTTTCATTACTATGTACTATGAATTAAAGCAATCTACATGCAAAGCGAGGGTTCCGTGCAAACTCGATCATGTGATATTGTAATTATTAAATGGCTCTAATGTATATATTTATTGATTTTCAGCTACCTTGATCACGGCGGCGGCCGGCACCACGGTAGGATGGACGTCACCCACCCTGCCCATTCTAAGAGGAAAAGATTCACCAATAGTGACATCAGCGGACCAAGGCTCATGGATCACTTCTATTATGATCCTTTGTTCAGGTAATGAAGGATGTTCATGATTGGTATTTTGATAACAGACATGAGTAAAATTATAAACATTCTAAAATTGGAATTAACTATTTAATATTTCGATTTAAAATTACATTAGTTATCGAATTATGTCATGTTTTATTATTTTAATTTCTCCCGATGTTGTGAATACTGCAGTTTCATGGTCACGGGGCGCACTTTAACCATCCGCCCCGTGATAAACTCCGGAAACTAGTTTTTTTTCGATATCTAACATTCGCGCAAACATAATATTTTATCTAATCGCTATTTATTCTATTGTAAATTTAAATGCATATTTATATCAAAATGCAAAAATAACACTATCTATTGCGCTGTCATACCTAAACCACTGAACCGATTTCGATAAAATTTGGTATAGGGATAATTTGAGACCTTCGGAAGGGCACAGAGTACTTTTTATCTTGGGAAGGTATTTAACGAGTTATTGTCCTGGAAAAACTCATTCACGCGGACAGAGTTGCGAGCAAAAGCTAGTTCATAAATATGACGCAAGATTCAAGTGATAAAGTGACACCGCTCACCAGATTTTTATTGGCAAAATAATATTAAGCCGGACCTATTGTGGTACAAGTTCATTATATTAATATCGTAAAATTAATTCCATTGCGAAAACATAGTTTATACATTAAATAGTAGGTTTTAGGTATATTTAAAAATTAAATAATTTTATTGTTTTTCAATTACTAGTGGTTAATTGTTTATGTCACGTAATTATAATACCTAATTAATATCCGCCATTAGTTATAATAATTCTTAGACGTCGCGTCATAGAAAAAAATACTTAAAAGAATGTAATATCAGTTGGAAAAGTCTTTACAATAGTTTCGCTTCTACAAATAGACACTACTTATATACTTTATAAAATACTGCCATAGTTACCACCGTGAAACTAACGAAATTATTTCCTAAATATCACTTATACAGTGTTTAGCCTTAACAAGTTATAAAATTTACAAAATTAATTAATATCATTGCACCGTACCGTAACTAGGCTAACAATTTATAATGGTACAACAATCCTAAGATTTATTTCAATGGATACAAGTCAATTCTTTTGCTATAAAAATGTAGGCTTTAGTAAAGAACGGTACTTTTTTGTACCTATTTCTCTTTCAATTTATGTCATGGCCTTTAATGAGAATTATAATAAGCAGATATATTTTCCCTATATTTATTTTGATGTAAGATAAGGTATTGTGTACAAAAAAAGTAAAGGTTTTTGTTAATATTCAAACACTACGTTGTATTAGAGACATTCTTTCTCTTCCTCTTTCCCTCTCTCCCTCCCGATTTCTCTGCTTCCCTCTCTCTACATCTGCGTTCCAAATGGCAACGGTCATTATTCCTTATTTTCGTTTTCCACGATATGTTATGGTTATTAAAACAATACACATGTGTTTTTCAGCGGCCAGCCCAATCCCCGCCTCATACCTCGCAGATAGGATCGGAAGAAAGAAGACCCTTCTGTTGGCGTCAGTTCCATATATCATAGGCTGGATACTGGTGATGCTTGCCGGGAATGTCCCGACCATTTACGCTTCACGGCTGATCTCCGGACTAGGGTATGGGATAGCCTACACTACAGCGCCAATGTACCTTGGAGAAATTGCCTCTGACGAAGTAAGAGGTGCCATGGCTACTCTTATCACAGTGATGTCAAAGGTCAGTCTTATATAACTCTTCTAGACGAGTTTAACGTTTAGATCAAACGCATTAAATTGACGGGTAGAATTTTAAATAAACAAACTCATATCATGCCTTTATCCACGAAGGGTTAGACGGAAGTGCAAACCAGGCACCCATTTTTCGTTGGTGTATATGTGTGTTCCGTCCCATGATGTGATAGGATGTGAGTATGTCTCCATATCGGACACAAATTCCAGACTCTGAACTGCTACTGAGCAGGAAAACCCAATATTAATTTGCTCGACCCATATTCCAACTGAAGACGGAAGAATACATAGAGAGGATGTTGAATTTTATATCCAAACGGTCGGCTTTGATAATAATATGCATCTACTACCTTCTCTTATAGTTTATTGGCTGACATTATTGACTATAAAAATCAGGTCAATCAACATATTATGCGAAATGTGACTTACGAGACTTACCAAATTACGAGAATGTTCTAATTTATTTTGGTGAACGACGAGCTGATTACAAAGTTAGTTGTTTCACATGTTTTGATCACGTGTTATTCGATAAAGTTCTAGTATAATGTGACCATTATGAAATTTACAACTCATATTGAAACAAGTCCCACCAAATGAATGTCAGGTGTGTTTGAATATCAATAGATGGAAGGAATTAGACACGTCCAAATGATGCAATTCTATAATATGCTAATTTATTTTTATACCGCGGTTGCCGTACTTTAAGTATAAGATGGATTGAATAAAAGAAACTCGAATAGATATATCAATAACGCTTACGAACAACGTATTTTTCGCCAAGTTCTATTTTAGTCTTCGTCGCAAAACGAGACAAGCTTATGTCACTTCGGAACGAATTTCTATAAAACTCTTATTTCCACTTACATACGAATGTTATTTTAATTTACCGATCGTTGATGTATTTTTAAAATGAACACTTATATTATACTTACAGTTACAATTTTGTAATTGCACATAATTTATATTATTATTTACTTGTCGTGGTTTAATCTAAATGATTGAAAACATTAGTAAAATTAACTGTTACATTTATTTTAAAGTGATTTCGAATCTTAAAGTCGAAGAAAACAGCAATTTTAATAATTTTTCATTCTTATTTACGTTTCAGTTAGGAATCTTGTCGCAGTATTGCATCGGGCCTTACGTGTCGATGTTGGGGCTCGCTAGTTTCAACATCGCGATACCGATCCTGTTTGTGGTGACGTTCAGCACAATGCCAGAGTCACCGTATTATTACATCAAGTCTGGCCAAAAAGAGGAAGCCGAAGCGTCGTTGAAGAAACTACGCGGCAAGAAATACGCTAGAGAAGAATTAGAAAGTATGGTGAATTTAGTATCAGAAAATATGAAGGAGAAAAGTAGATGGAAAGACTTAATAGCAGTCGGAGGGAATAAAAGAGGACTGATCATATTAATGGGTATATACTTTACACAGCAGTTCTGCGGCAGCACTGCTATCATATCGTACGCCCAAGAAATATTTAGTGCCGCCGAAGGTGGTTTGGGGGAGAAAGAGTCGTGCATACTGTTTGGGACAGTACAGCTACTAACATCTGCGATATCTTCACAACTAGTTGATAGATTAGGACGTAAACCTTTACTGCTAATATCCTCTTGCGGAGTTGGCCTAGCCAATGTAATAATAGGTGCTTATTTCTATATGAAACATTTAGACAGTGAATATATTGTAAGCATAAAATTCATTCCTATTGTTGTGATACCTATATTTATATTTTCGTATACTATAGGATTAGCAACAGTGCCTTTCGCTATAACATCGGAGATATTCCCTACGAATATCAAGTCGAAAGCCACGTGCGTGATACAAATATTTGTGGCTTTGTTCACATTTGCAGTAACTAAACTGTATCAAGTAGTTGCCGATAACTTGGGACACTACGTCGCGTTTTGGGGTTTCAGCGCTCTGTCCATCGCTGGTGTGATATTCATTTTAGTATTGCTTCCGGAAACAAAGGGTCAATCATTTGCCGCCATACAGGATAAATTGTATAAAAACAAAAAAGTTGTTTACGAAAAAGATGAAGATCAAATGGCTAGAGTAAAAATAACTTTGTGACAGACTCATTCACGCGGGAAATGTTTTTATAAATAATAGAAAACATTTTATACGAAGTATTTTGATACAGCTTTACTCTTGAATGCGTGAAATAAATTTCACCTACTTAATTTTTCCGTCCTTACATTTTTGCTGACATTCCGTTTGATATTGGAGGGAGAATTACAAGTTATGAGAATATCGCTAAACTTAGATAAATCGCGTTTCACGAATATTGAATTTATTGTAAGAACCGCTCTCTTCTATCTTTATATTGATATATATGCATACACAACAACTATTATAGTACGTTTATAACACTCTTCTTAATGTACTCAAACTTCTTGGCACTGGTTGTCGTGAATTGAATTTGGAATGAGAAAATGTATGCATGTAGTTCATAGTAATTCATCTCGGCATTTTAACCTGAATAACCCTTTCTATGCGCCACTATATTTCGTCCGCCAAATAATTATATATTATATAATAGTTATGTGAACGTTGTGTTTGTCGGTCCACAATTATTAAAAAAGATTTTGTCGCTATGAAATGTAATACATCATTTGGGAACAATTTTAATACGACAGTATGACAGCGTCACAGAAAGGGTTAAAAATTTGCCTAAAAATATATTTTTTTCCATTACGTTTTTATAAATTCTCTGAAATTCTATTTTATTTGAGGACATTCATTTTCCCATACTAATAATCTTAATATGTAACATACCGCATACAGTTCCAAAGCGTTAGATTTTATATTTATTAAGTTCTATGCTCGAATGAGAATTTCCGTATTTATATTAACTAATTAAAACGTATTCTTTAAAAAATTATAATGGTGGTAAGTTTAGTTGTTAAGCAAACAACGTATTAATTAGGCTTCAAAAGTTTCACATTGTTAAGACGTAATATATTGGGTTATCAAAAAAAATGGTGATGTGAATGGTATAATTTTACTTTTTTTTAATAAGCCTGGGCGTCTTTGATAATTTCATGAAGATTGTAAATTTATAAAATCATTAAAACATTTCATATTACTAACTAAAGGAAATAGAATTAACCGCGCGAAACGACTTAATCAAGAATACTTATACGTTAATATATCTTTAGAAATAATATTTGTACGTCAATCACTACAGAATTTATATCCTATATCGGATTTACAAAGTACTTCATCTTTAGATAAACAACAGATAAGATTCAAGCCTCAGTTACTTTTAGGCTTTTAAAAACCTCTACATATGTAATATTGGTGCTTGTTTCAAACAGACACTAAGTATCAAATACGATATTAAAATTAAAACAACTTGGTTTCTGTATTTTTTTAACATCGTCGTTATGTAATACTTCAGTAGCAACACAGTTGCAATAATATATTTTAATATAATGAGCCCACAGAATACAAATATAGTTGAACAGGAAGTAATCGACGTCCGCATAATGGGTTAATTTGAATATTTTTTATAAGATTGTTACATGTTTGTAAAGATATTAAGCTACGATAATAGAATTAGTTGAAGGTATTTTAAAACGTTTAAGTACAAAGACTAGCTTCTAAGCTTATTAATTTAAATGATGTAATTTTTCAGTTGCAAACAAGTGCAAATTATTTTGTATGATTACTTATATAATGCACATTTTCCTGCGAATTCATAGTTTACTCTTACATAAAATCAAGCAGTCTCATAATCCTTTTATATCGAATATTCTAATGTGTTGAAAGTACACACACAAAAGTAGCTGAACAAATTCAAAACTTCAAATCGCCTATAGACGTTCAGTTTAATTGAATCAATCATTTAAATTGCCTGAAAAAAAAAAAACTTTATTTCAAATTTATGCGAAAAGGATATCGGTACACAAAAGGGTATAGGCAATAATATGAAGATTTGAATTTGTTTAGCTACTTATGCGGGTAACTGCTTTCAGCTAAGTATATATACGATTGTATGCACTGCACTTAATTATAATAAGAAATTAACAGTAGCTGTATGAAGTTTACTAATTGTCTAAACATGACAGCGCTTTAGTTCTAAAATTAGAAATTTACAGCGAAATTAGAAATTAAAGTAATAAGGTGCTTCCACGCAACGAATCAAAGTGCCCTTAATTTACAAAATTTAATAAAATGTTCATACGTAAGTGTTATCAGTAAAATATTAATAAAATAAGAATTTGAATATGTATAGAATCTCTTACTGGATAAGAGCAAATGTGATTTCACGTAATACTTAAAAAGTACTTACTTGTTAATAATGTTACTTTAAAATATATTTATAATAATGTAATAGATAACATTTATAGTGAATTCTATAATAACTTTTCTACATGGTTATATAATTTCAAACGTATTCTGAAACTTGTTACGTGTAAAATGCAATCTCCATTGCCAAACATTGCATTTTTTATATATGTGCGCGGCAAAGGGACGCCACTGCACCTGATGGTAAGTGGAGTGGGGTCCAATAGAAGGTGACTGACGAGAAATCGGACATTGGAATCGGATATACACAGGCTGATCCCGGAACGCGACACTTGCGTGGGCCACTATGGCGGTTTTAACACCTTATGCATATTGGTCGCTATACGGGCGGATATAAAATATATCCTACCAACAAAATCTTTTCTACATTATGCCTTTACTATATTATATCCTTTACTAATTATCCAGTAACCTTTGCACATTTTTAATGCTGATTTAAACTAAAGCAAAGTTTGTAATGAAGTAATTATTGTGAGTAATTTTTTTTTCCAATTTGCGATTGTGATACGAACAAAACAGATAAGTTTATTGTAAGTGAACTTTACCCGGCTTCTCGCAAGGTCGCTAATGCCCACGCATTACGTTGTTGGCCCGCGTAACAATGCATTTATAGTTTGAGTTCGTTAAGTACGTACATAATTATATAATCATTTTTCAAGTGATAGCCAATGCAATAATAACCCTGTTTAAACTATAGCTAAGGTTGATTTTTCAATCGTTAGATGAAATACAACATAAATTTTAAAATGCTTATTGTGTGAATAAAATAGTTCATTTGTTCACTTGTACATTCAGTCATTTGATAGAAAACATTTAACAATCTAATACTGAAAAATCAGCCCTAAACCAGATACTGCATTTAGTGAGTTGTGAACACAAACACAGGAATATAGTTATGTTCTGTGATTGTGATGTTGTTACATTCCGAATACCCGTGGATTTGCGTGCTATTTGTAAATAAATTGTACTAAATCATTGTTGATCACAATCGGAATGCGAAATTCTGCCACTTCATGAATTTAATTACCATACCAGTTATTAAATTTTATTGTTTTATGGATTGTTTTATTTTATTAATTCCCCTATAAAAAATTATACTGTGGTTTCGGGACCGTTGTTTCATCCGTGGTCAAGTAAAGTTAAGGGTCTTTTTATACTGGCGCATTGTAAGCGAATTAACAGCAAGGCGCGCTCGTCCAGTGTAATAACATAACATTTGACTGGATATACAGTTTTTTGGGAGGGTATCGGAGCCCGCAGTCAACACCGAAAAGCTACGAATGGGATAATAGAGTCCCCCGGCTTAGCAACTGCACTAGAGGAAAGTTGGAAGGCGATAGCTGGGAAAGTAGTGGGGGGGGAAGAATAAAGAAACCTCTAAGGATGGGAGGAGGGGAGAAGGCCAGGAAAAGTTTGAGAACCCTTATAGGCCTCAATGTGAATTGGCAATCATGAAGTATACACACTTAACTGTGGCCTTAGGCCGCAACAAATGTCCCCCTGTGCGTGGACGTACATTCGATGAGGAGAGAATTGCCTCGAGCAGTCTTGGCCACAGGTGAAACAACGGCCCCTTAATGTTCAGTATTAATCGAATAAATAACCTAAAATATTATACTTTGAAAAAGATAAAATACTAATATTGGTTACTAAATAATATTAGTAACCAATATTATTATTTTTGCCCCTGTACTAATATATAAATTTGCATGCTGTGGTCTCCTATAATTGAAGAGGCACGTCACATTGTTAATTATACCAATATTACGACATTGTATTTATTATATGTCGTGTATCCCTTGTTGGAGGTCCTTAAATAAATAAAAATAAAATAAAAAAAAAACTTGTACAAAACCAGTAAAGATGTCAAATTATTAGTGCGAGTGACAACTGTGACTAATAATTTGACATAATAATTTGACGGTCAGGTACTCTGTTTATACGTAACCACGTATAAACAGAGTACCTGACCGTTTGACAATCAATGTTCAACTACTATGGTTAGAATATGCAAGTTTTACTATAGTTTAATATTTTGTTTACTAAGGGTAAATGTATTCGTTACCGGACAATGTTCAGCTAACTGTTAAGAGGTCACTATAGGTAAGTCTAGAAATGGTAACTAGGTAATCTAGGCTAGTTTGAGGAATTGTATATACTTTCTAGTTACAGCAATATATTGAATCCGTACAGTGGGTTGATTCTCAGTAAAGCGGTCGATGATCAATGAATGACAAGTCTAAAAGATAACGCTCAATCATCCTTATTGTGAAATATTCGCGCACGTATAATCAATCGACGCTCTTCTGGTATTTTCCTCCGAGTTTTTATTTTATCTCTTAATTAATTTCTAGTAGGTACACTTAAGAACGCAATGCCCAGTAGTTACTGTACCAGTGCCGTTGCAATAGTTATAATGTCCTTCAAAACAATATTGCGGTTTTCGTACACTACTACTTGGCAGAAGTCATGTCATGTCAGTCCTGGATTTGTAAATATGCCGTATAGACCGCAGCCTATGGGCGGAAGCCTCTTAGGGGCAGCATATTTCAGGGGACGCTCACTCGATTTAATTAATCATTCGTTTATTTAACGTTAGTGCGTTCCATAATACAAACGAATGGAAAATTATTAGGTATTTTAAAAACCTACATACATACATAAATCTGCCTATATGGGGCGATAGAAATAAAGTGGCCTTCACTCACAAAAACAATAAATTCGGCACTCGTCATAGTCAGTACTCCCGCATTCATGTTGCAAGTAGTCGCGCATACGAGAGACCGACAGGAAAACTGTTGTTGTCATCTAACTCGGTGTTTTAACAACAGTTTTCCAAACTCGAATATCAACGACCTTTGTGGACAAAGAACCCAAGACGCCCAGATTTAAAACCGATTTCAAAAATAGCGAGTAACTTAAAAAATCTCTAACTTGAAATAAACCGAGAAATGTGAACATTTGAAAATGCAACGTATTTTCTGATATCTTTAGTTACAGTTTGATGCTGAATGGCAACCTTACCTACAAACATTAATTAGTTTCTATACATTATCTTAATAATTCTAGAATCAAATGACTTATATTCTTTCGAATAGTAATAAATACAAGTCACAGACGCCGTAATCATTTTGGACTGCTTGCCGATAGCTGAAATATAATATTCATCCTATCTTTTTACCTAACACCCACATTTTACTATCAAACAACATTCATAAGCTTCTCTTCACTATTTACACACCTTTTTCCACATCAAGGTGAAATGGTCCAACCCACAAAACTACCAAAACGATACGTGTATTTATTAAACTAATAAAATGAATATTGAAGATATTGTCAACATCGATTAAAAATCAACAGAGCTGTTGGAAAATTCTTGAAGCAGTGATAGGTGTTATCGCTGTGATGTTTGTTGTTTACGTGTAAGTGGTTTTAAATAAACACAAATATTGAATGACGCATCATGGGGATTATTGAAATGCATTTCCACACTTATGTTTTTAGCCTGACCCAATAATACACGTGATAGAAAGCATGATGCAACCAAAAGTGGGGTCTCTAAAGTTTCTTATTAATCGCAGTTGCAATGACATAATGCAGTCAAAGGTAAGGTCAGTTAAGTGTCTCGTTAATCTGTTATATTTAATACCAGAGAATAATTTAGTACATTGACTTACCTTGAATGCGACGTCAACGCACGGATTTTTGTACAGCTTCACCCTTGTATAAATGAACATAACGTTCGAAATATATCATGTTTGCTACCTTGGCGATGTATGCAGATATAAATTTCTTATTTTATTTAATGCTAGGTGTTTCCTCCTACAAATGACCCTAAAGCACTGGACGACACCAGTGCCATCTATTTCAAACGAAGATAAAAATAAATGTGAATACATTAGCGGGATAATAAGTAGCCTATGTATTAATCCATGTGTCAAATTTCATCCAAATCCGTTCAATTGTTACTGCGTTTACTTCCAACGTACATACAAAATTTCAAACATTTTCACAAACCTTCGCATTTATATTAGTAAGATATATGGATTAGCTATCGTTACTTCTATACACAATTCTTTAGGCCTTAATTTATGGCGTCTGTACATGCCACAGCACTTAAAGATAATTATAAATTATTATCACTTTTACCAATAAAATTTCCAAGATTATAATTTTATTTCGTCATGTTGATCGTAATTCGTCATAGTGATTAGGTTTCAATGGACTCCATATGGCAAACGAGCCTTGTCGATGTACTACGAGTCTTTCTAGACTCTTCCACGAGTCTATTACCATTATAATAAATACAATTTTACCAAACCCTGTATTATATACTACCCTCTGCTGAGTACGGACCTCCTCTACTACTAAGAGGTTTTAAGCATTGCTCCACCACGCTGGCCTAGTACGGATTAGCAGACTGGATCTACCTTCGAAATTCTTTTTGGAGAATTCTTTGGTTCCTACGTAGGTTTCCTTACGTGTTTTTCTTGACCGTTAAGGCGAAGGATAGTTGAAAAACAATACACACATAACTTCGAAAAGTTAGAGGTGCCTGGAGTTTTGAAACTACGGACATCCGTCTCGGTAGACTGTTCCACTCCTTACTAGAACTAGCTATCATGGCTTCATAAGCGTAACTAGAATCGTTTTCCCCTTGGAAAATAACTCTAGTAAACTCGAGGACCCTTATCCTAAGCTAAATTTGGTTGCTTTAAACAATTATAGTCATAGTGGACTGCCTGAAAATGCTGTGGACGCCAAGCAATTCTGGGATGGAACCACCGGACCCTCATCTATATTTGCCTATAAATGGCCTCACCATATTACGTTACATACATAACACATCTCTATACCTTAAGGGTAGACAGAGACAATGGATTGCCCCTTTACTCGATTCTGACTCATTACCATCGTCGTTTTGAAGCTTTTGTTAACAATGACTACCTTGTCCTGATGACAACATTGGCATCAAAATTAAATTATCACTTAATAAGACGTAGTTTACGTGTAACCCATTTACTGATATCTCTATTGGGTTAATTTCAAGATATCTCTTGCAACACGTTCTTGACCCTCCGCAACAGGTCTTTAGACGTAGTTTTTTATCGACTTCACTAAACATAAAATCAGTGCAGAGCACTAATTGCAATAGAATAACTTAAAATAAGTTAATGCCGTTTTACACTGATACAATTGAATTACGTAAAACATTTAAATACAATCAATTTTCAATTAGTTCTCTGAGCTTCGAGTTCGAGTATCTGAAGTGAAGAATTTAAATTAAATATAAAAGAAGTTTGGAAAACGATGTAGGAAAGACGAATTAGACACTATATACCTTTGATCTGTCGTAACTTTCTCAGACATCATAAGATCCACTATGAAGAAAACGGAAGTAAGGTAAAGGAAAGTTTATATTCAATTGTAAATGAAAGTAATATTGACTTTTATAAAAATGGAACATTTTCAATATCCTTAACTGATAATCACATCGATATAAATAATCATATACCTACAGAAGCTTTGAACTGCTTAGTAATTATTGTTTATCGTATTTTTATTTGCATCCATGAACTAATATGAAACAGATTTAGTCGGTGATTGCATCGCTTGTCTTTTTGGTGAAACGGAAAATGTAGGGATTTCTAAAGTCTCCCTAAGGGCCACGCTATGAAGTTGCGGACTGAGCGGCACTGCGAGCGAGAGAGACAGATACATCAAGAAAAAGAAGAAATTCCTGACAGAGCAGTATGGATAGCGCACCCTGCCCCATGCCGCACCGCTTGCTGCTTAGCCTATTTTCGTGGCGCTGAGTCCTATACGACGAAGTCTCAACAGAATTTGTATAGATTCCTATATATTATCAAAAACATCGTCTATGCCATGAAGAATTTACAGTTAGCTTCATATTTTAGTTCCAATTCCCAGCACTTTAAGGATTCGACTACGCGTTCCTTGATTCCTTACAGAGATCCGTTATTATAACGATCGGGACATCTTGAAATAATTTATATAGAAAAACTTATAAACTAAATTACTGAATGTATATACCTATTAATATGTGAGAAAAAACTTTGTGAATATTATTCGAACTGAGACAGTGGCGAAGGGTGAAATTTTTAAAAGGTAACCCGAATCAAAAAAAAATGCGTTAGTTAACATATCGCTACCAATTTGATAGAAAACAAAAACTAAGATAAACGAAAATAAACCTTAAAGGGAAGCCGGTAGGAATCGAGTTGTATGGACGCTTCACCACTGCTGAGAAGTATGTAAGCACAGTTTAACTTTATATAGAAAAGGAGTAAAATAAAATTGATGTCTAATATATCTTAAATTTTCTTTAATTCGACGGTAGAGTTTTGGCCATTCCACGACTATTATATTTATGAACAAGTCTATTTATGCAAATTTACGTTTTATTCCTTTGCAGATATTTATATTCCATGCCTATTTTCAAGGTGCCAAATATTTCCATACCGAATTGCGTTACATTTTTAAGCTACAGACGTATTCAAATTATTAACGTATTTAATATTTTATCTTTGTCAATAACAAAAAAAAATATTAAGCAATAAGTTCATCTATCAAAATTAACGTAGCAAAGTTACAAATTACAGAAACTGATGAGTTGTTTATTTCTATAGTCCCTTAAAATAACCTATCACTAAGTGAAATTATCTTTTACACTAACACGACCCAGTTATAATTTTACAACAGTAAATAACAAATATGTCAACAGATTCAGATTCTGTCTAGTAATCACTCACTTCCTAACACTTATCAGGTAATTATACAAACATCGAGGGTAAACAAATCTTCCTATTACTCAACTGATATTGTGTCCGTTGCGTTCATTAACTAAACCGGCATGACACCAACAGATATGATACAAACAGGTTTACATAAACATCCTTTTTAAATACTTCACTGGGAAATCAAACAAGAATAAACATTTCATACCGGTGTAATAACACTGCTGGATTTACTTTAATGATTAAATTGTTATGAATTACTTAAACGTCAATACTTAATACACCTAATACTTATAGATTGTCTGACGCCGATGCCGCATAGAACGTCCAATGTTATACACGATGTTTTGCGCTTGGTTTTCCTAGTTTTCTTCATGTCATACGTAAGCGTTATCCTGGTAATCTTTGAGGTAAGTACACGAATTTCATTGGTCAGTATTAGTCTTAGATAACATTATATTTACGAGATCTAGGGTAGGCAGTCAGTTTGTTAGAGTAAGACTAAATAATAAATTAATAATTAGGTATCAAGGTTTTTTGATGGATCCAGGATTCTGCCTATATAATAAGTTTTGGGTATGCTCTTTCATCTACTTACATCTGATGCTATCATCACGATACACCTATGTGTATCGTGTGGGTGGGGCTGTGTGTGTAAGTTGGTACGTCTATTCAGGGCATGCACTGTTATTACGGACAGTAACCAGCGTATATTGACTAGGCATTATGAGACTTAACATTTTATTTCTCAGGGTGATGACACGTAGTACTTTGTTATTCAAAGTTCTATATAGGCGGTCATATCGCTTACCGTCAGTCGAGCGGCATGTTCGTCTTGTCAATAAATTGCAATATAAAAATTCTACACCTACCTTAAATGTTACATAACAGAATTACGCTGTTGCATGTTTAACATTTGTGACGTCAGCAGTTATTGGCAGAGGAAGCGAGTGACGATACGTTCTTCTCGTGATTGTACTGTTTTTATTTTTCACGATAAGACGCATGTTGTATGACACATTTAAAAGAATGTAGCATAAACGCATACAGAACTTGGAGAATAGCATGATACAAACGACGAGGTGGCGCAGCTAAAAATATTTCGACAATTCTACTAGTTTCTAGTTTTTCAGCAGTTCAACACTTACTGCCAAGATTTAAAAACAATGCTAAATATTTCTATATACCAGTGTCGAGTGGTGAAATTTTCCGAAAAAGAACCTGACACAACATGTAGGTAGTGTACTAATATGTCGCACTTTTAATAAAATAATGACCCATTCCAAAATTGGCAATCAACCAATTTCTCTTTGCGACCTTTTAGTTTTTTCCCAATTTTTCATGCAGTAAGTTCCATTATTTACCTAATAAGCTCAATTTTATAGCAACTTCAAAAAAAAGGTAGCAATCAAAACACAGTTTTCCGACGACTGCCGCAAATTAACAATTTTGAAATAGGTCATTATTTTATTAAGAGTGCGATGCATGAATGCGGTCTGCGAATCGTTCTAATTATAATAATATTCTACATACATTTTACAAAAAGGAAAGCCGACAGGAATCTGGTTGTATGGACCCTTTGCCAATAATATACACTACTTCTAAAACCAATTAATGTAATTGGCAATTATAATATATCCTTAGCTAATTTAATTTTGCGGTACCACGCTATAATTCACTTTTCTAATAGATACTATCTGACAAACGATCCATTTTATGTTTTGGATTTTAAATATTTTTTTGGGTCTGGCAATTTCCTTTTGAACACAACGAATGAATAATTATTATTTTTACCTTGAATGCATAATCCTTTTAGGCTATTATTGAAGGCTATTTGGGCGTTTCTGATTATAATCAATAATCTTAATGTACCTGTTTATAAAGGTCATTTCACTATCAAGCCCAAGAACCACCCACTTTCTTTCCACAATATCATTAGGGTCACCAATCAGAAACCTATGATTATAATTAATTAAGTAAATCACTTTTAATAATATATAAATGCGCAAATATTCACAACCTTAAAATATATAGTGATTCATACTTTACTAATCTAATCATATAAGTACTCAACTAAATCTATACTATTATATAAAGCTGAAGAGTTTGTTTGCTTGTTTCTTCGAACGCGCTGATCTCAGAAACTACTGCTTTTAATTCAAAATCTTTTAAATGTTGGGTAGCCCATTTATCGAAGAAGGCATATATAACATCACGCTATGACCATCAATTAAAATGTTGCAAAAACGGGGAAAATGTATTTCTTTTGTGACCTTCCATTGTGTGTGTTGCGTAAACGGTTACAGTTATGCAACAATCATGTATGACGGAATTTTTCCCCTTAAAAAGTTCTAAAAAATATATTATAAAACAAAGTCCTCGCCCCATCTGTCTACCTGTCTGAACGCGAAAAACTCAAAGAGTACCCAGCGGATTTCGGAGAAATTTAGTATGGAGATAGTTTTTGACTCTGAGAAAGACATAGGCTACTTTCTATCCCAGGAAAATATATCGGAACGGAATCAGAACCATCATCCCGAAAAAAAATTAACGCGGGCGGAACTCCGAGAAAAAGCCAGTTTATTACGTATCTTAAATAATAAATTTACGCAGATCACAGTAATTTACAAAAGCATATCCATAGCCGCCAATTGGATCTAAGAATATACGTATGATTCAATGAAGTCTAAAAAGAAAAAATAAATCAATCAATCTCTTTCGATTGTTATCATGTTGCAGAACTACAAGGCGAATACACCCGCCCAGTTGTTCTCAAAATGCAAGTCACGAAAAGGTATTATCATTCACGCCATTATTTCATCACATCGCGCTCACGTGCTATCATGCAAAACTATATGCCTTTTTTACGAGGAAATCAAGTGATTTGATCAAGTGCGGGATCTTAAAGTTAAGATCCCGCATAATTCCGAGGAACCAAGGCGGGTATGACGAGGATGACAACACGCTGTGCACCTCGTCGTACCGACTAAAACCCCGCGTTGGCCTTCATCGACGCATTAGAGGCGGCTCCGGGGTATTTTTTACATTAGGCATTACCTCAGATGTGTACTGGAACAACCTCTGCGGTATACTGTGTAAACAATCCGTCGGTACATTGAACCCGGCTGGCGTCTACAACAGCGGCGAAGATTAGCGCACCAATTCATCCCATTTTAGAACGGACATACAGCCTCGAATATATATCCTATGACCCTGATGGGATCCCCATTAGTCGCCTTGTACGACAGGTAGGGTTGACCGTGGCGATATTCTTTCGGGCCTTCGTCCACAGGGCTGTAGCGCTGGGTCAGATGTCATCACCTCGGCGCCTCCTGCTTAGTTGGCGGCGGACGGGATCCGTTCGCTCTCCGTCCTACTCTGTGCTCTCCTTCTGTAAACATGCAACGCTCGCAGAAGAAGACCTTTCACGATTCCTTGCGACAGCAAGAGATCATGGTTGACAGACCATGGTGGCAACCGAAGTCGGCAGCGAGAGGTCTCTCTCGACCTCTAAGCAGAGAGCACTACGTTCTTCATCCCAGGATGGACATTCCTCAAGTGTGTGCTGAGCCGTATCCTCGCGACAGTTAACACAATGATAGCACACGGTAGTTTCTTCCTTCCCAATCCGACACAGGTATGAACCAAAACAGCTGTGATCTGACACCTGTGTCAGACGGAATGTAGGAGTACCGTGACGCCTATCCATGCAATGGGCGAGGACAGGGCGGCAACGGTTGCAGCAATAGTTCGCGTGCCTGCGCTTGGGCTCTTCAGCCTGGGTATCCACTCCGCCACGGCCAGCTTACGGACCGAGGCTAAGTAAGCCTCAATCTCTTTTGGAGCTGGTCTCTCTCTCTCTGAGAAAAGCTCTCTTTCCGCCAGTGACAGGCGGACGCGAGAAATGCAAAACTATATGTCTAGATTCCTTAAACATCGAGTCGGTGTTCTTGGGATTCGTTACGTAACATAGGGCTAAATAAGGCTACATACAAAAACTTTACCTACATTGAAAGGATCGTATACGGTGAACATTTATTATACAAAGCCATTAATACCCAGCAACATTGTCCCTATCGCAATATATTCGTCACTCATTTATAACGTGTGACTCAAATATTAGTACTAATTGATTGATATTAAATATAGCTAATAAGGCGTAGCGTAGACGCTGTCAACTTGTCGAAGAACACTTCACTAATATGAGACTGACAGTTGAAACTCGGAATATAAACATTGACTCGCTTGCCAAGATATACTTCTAATCAGAGGCTATGATGTATGACGCGTGGGGCAGCCATTGTTGGCGTCGCTTAGAAATCGGCGCCAGGTTTAAATATTTGGCTATTGTTTTGCCACATTCGTAATAATGACGCATTCATAAGTAATTTGTAATTGAAGATTCAACTAAGGAAAGGTCGTCAGAAATGCAGAATTTCGTTTAACGTCAGCAAAGGGCCAAAAGGTGAGTATATCGAGTGGCCTCTTTCTACCCTCTTGGGACAAGTGGGTATTTATTAAGCGGCCTTAACAGCCAAAATGTCGAATTATCTAAAATGGTAACCCAATTCCCGAACGGACTTAAATAAATCCTACCAATATTATAAATGAGAAAGATTGTGAGGATGGATGTATGTTTGTTCCTCCTTCACGAAAAAACTACTGAATGGATTTAGATGAAACTTTACAGTAATGTTAATTTTAATACATCAGAATAAAACATAGGGTGCAATTTATAATGATTTTGTGTAATTTGGTCATAATATAACGATACATATCAAGTAAGTGGCAAAAAAAATTACCCCGGAAAACTCCTTCACGCGGGCAAAGCCGTGAACCAAATTTAGTAATATAAAAATTTTAAATGACAATGTGTAGTCCCATCATTATATTGACATTATCTATGTGGGCGTGTACGTTTCACGTCACAGATTCTGTTTATACACACTCAAGCTACAGAACAATGGCAACACGAATATACACAGAACTAGTACAAAGGCCTGTCCACAACTAATGCATTGCGGTTTAATTTTAAATATTTTTACCCAAATATTTTCGGTCTCAAATACCCAGGGGTTTAAATCATTTCAGCCGGGAATCGTCCACTGCTGGACATAGGCCTCCTCCATTGAGCGCCACAGGGACCGGTTCTGGGCCGCCCTCATCCATCGGACTCCGGCGACCCTCACCAGATCGTCGGCCCATTTCGTGGGGGGCCTGCCTAAGCTGCGTCTCCCGGAAAAAATCAGAGAAAACTCTAAATGGTTGAGATTTAACTTGTCATTCATAAAAAAATATTGATTATACCTATAGATATTTTATATGCACATATACTTTGATATGCATACACAAATTATACCATTAAACACACACGCTATTCTTCTATTATCAATCACCGACGCATTTTCATAGAATGGTTTCAGACGCGACGGTCGCTGTCAGGCGAACGACTTGCATGTCTTGATTAGATCTGTATACATAAATCACTTCTATATCTTTTTAACATTGCGGTACAAAAACATTACAAAAATAGTCGTTTATTATAAAGGTTTTTTTAATGTCACTAGGCGTAGATAAGCCTTTTGTATATCAATGGAACTGAAAACTCCAAGCATATAAATAGTGTTTAACAACGCATGTTCGCGGGACAAACTTGGTTGCGAGAGTTTTAAGTAAAAACAAAAGTTCGGTCACCTTTTTTCACGGGAAGCCATCTATACTCGTTTCGATCTAGTTACTTTATATTTTACTCGAGGACCGCTTGCACTTTACACATACATACACACGCACGCTCTTACAAAAACCTTGTCGTATGCAAATTAACAATTACCGTTACTGTTATGATGTTAGTTTATCTTGCTTTGATGACTCAGTAAGTAATAATGAGCTATTCATACAACTCGGCAAATTTAAATTGATTTATAACAGACTTATTATTTCTTGCCAATTTTAGCGATGACCGCACGCTGATAAAGTATGGAAGGCACGGCTTGATAGAAAAGCTGAAAATGAGGGCAAAGTGTAAGATATTAAGATTACAACTCTAGGATTACTTACCAGCAAACCACAGTTGCATAATTTTAATCTACTAATTTGTGTATTACAAGTAGATACGTATCATTTAATCCTAAAACAATAATTTACACTGTTCACATTTGAAATCAAGTATTGCGATGTAAGAACCATACAAGTATCGCACTAATCAAATATTACGGTAAAGCTCAGAAGTATGAGTCAAAAGGTCGTAAATCTACATGATAGAGAAAATGTCTACCGCTTCACAGTTTCTCTTTTAAATGCTATGATTGTTTTAACTTATTTTATTATCTGATTATAGCACAAAATTTAAGATGATTAAACCAAAATTAACTGATAAAAATGAATGCAAGATAAGTTTTTCGACGCACGTAGGTTACATTATAACGTAAATAATGAAGTTGACCCCAATTTAAAGTCGCACGAATTTGAAAATACACGGCCCGCGCAAAACGCGTAAGTGTGACGCACTCACACACACAATGTACCTGCACACACACGGGGATGCCAACAATTCGTACATTGGCATTTGGCTCACACTGGCGCGTCGCAGGTGGCGGTGTGCGGTGCGACTTCACGCGGTGCGCGCCTGATCAATGTCCACATTCCGACGTGCCTCAAGCTGCCGACCGCCGACTCACGCGAAACTATACATGAGATTTTTTTGACGAATTGATGATCTCAATTAACTCGATATCTTATTTACAGATAGGTCACGTGGGGAAGATAATTGCTTTTTTTACCTGTACACGTACAGGAAATGTTTAAATTTTATAACGAAAATCTTGAAAAGGTACCAATTCTAAGCGATGACAACAAACTGTGTGATGACTATTATGACTGTATAAATAGCTCTAGTGAATCTATCGTTTTTTATTTACGTACTACTTGTTTCACTGTGTGATTAAAAGGCATAAATGGAACAAGAGGACTTTTATTTTATTAAACTCATAAATACATTCTAAGCTTTGTATAGCGACATAAATATGCTTTACTATAAATAGTAAATTGACATATAAATAGTTTAAACACATAACAATGTTAACAGGTACTCGCTTAATGCGTCTGCCAATTAGTAAAGATTTATCATCTATTAGGCACGTGTGCTTGATAGTTTTATCCGTGCATAGATGATCCCTAATTGCCCAAACGATGAATCAATATTAAGACTTGTAGGTTAGCAACAACTCGAATATAAAAGAGCCTATTGCCATCAAATGGGTTCGTATTGTGAACACCTGTTTGCTTTAAAGAGCACGTGAAAATGGTAATCTTAATTGGATATATAAAATGCAAATTAGTTACGAAAATCAAATGATAAAAATATTATAACATAATGAATTGTGGCCACAAGGCTATTAAGTAATAAATTTGTAACAATATGGCGTAAAAATATACAAAAGGAAAACAGGTCCAAGTGCAAAAGACACAAGAAGATGATATAACAAATATCTATACAAAACCCGAACCGGAGAAATGAAAATTCTTTTTTATCGGTCCCCAGTTGCGAGAATGTTTATATCAAAATATTACTACGTACTTAACACTTCTATGTGCTGGGGATTATATAATATTATTATTCATTTTTCATGTACTGTGTCTCTTCTTTATAACTTGATTCGAAGTAGGCGACAAATACAATGGATTATTGGTGTCCTGCAGCTCGGAGGTATCATCAGCACGCTGCCATTCCGTCTACACACAGGACTTTATATATTTTCAACTCATCAACACTATATGATATTAAATTCTAACACAATAAAGGGAATACTATTTATAATATTGCTATCTTAATTTTACTTTTAGTTTCTCTTATTTACAAGTGACTAGTAGAAACTTGTACGAAATAAATAATTGCATTTTATTTCAGTTCACGGCAAACAATTGTTAAGAAGTATAAAATGTAAGTATTACATAAACTGACCGTCAAAATTTATATAGATGCATGTATTATTAATATGTTCTACGTATTTGTACAATTGGAACTCACTGACTCACTTTTGAAACGAGTCGAACAATAATCCATGTCATGCACAATAAAATGATACCCATTTAAAAAACATGCAATTATTACAAAATATGATTGTACTTTGAACAGTCACGTGGTGTGCACTCATAATTAGTCATAAAGGACCGATAATCAAAATAATATACGAAATGTAATGTCTTATATGTATTTATCTTTACCTTTAAACAAGCCGATAGCATAATTTTTAGGGAATACTTAACAAAAAAATAGATATGACACAGCTCCGAATGATGTCCAGAGGTGACAATGAAATGAAATCAAGTGACTGCGTGGCACTCCACTGCGCTCGTCACCGTGGGACATAATTTTACGCCTCATAATAACCAATAATTACGCTGGCTACAATGTCCATCAAACCAGAACACAACAATGAGAACACTCTACCTACATACCCTAACGGCCCCTCACATGGGAAAAACCTATTATAAGTCCTCTACTCTATCAGCTGATTGTATATATAGGTAATTTTTGTACTAAAGTACACATATTTCTTTTATTAATTATTAATCTGATTACATAGACTCGTTTGGTATTTTGTATAGTATGGCCCAACCAGGTTTTCCGTGGAGCTTAATAGATAAAACTTTCGCAAGGGAGCTTTCAGTGCACTTATACTTAAATATTTCTTCACACGGCGCTACGGATAATCAGTTATCTTGTTAATCCTGCTAACATAATGTGAAAGTTTGCAAAAATGGTATACTGACGGTAGGTCTCTCATATGTGAGAGTTTGGGTTTGGGTTTGGGTTTGGGTTTGGGTTTAGGTTTGGGTTTGGGTTTGGGTAGATACCATTGCAATGTCTTATTTCTGCCGCCAAGCAACAGTGTGTAGTCACTGTCTTGTTCTGGTTTGAAGAACATTGTAATGTAACTACTGCACATAATACGACTTAACATCTCATGTCTCAGGATGGCGAGCACAGTGGAATACCAAATAACACTTTGTAATTCAAGGTGTTGGATGGTGTTTTTACTGCTTATGGGCGGTCGTATCGTTTACGATTAGGCGAAAGGCAAGGTCATCTCGTCATACAGAGCAAAAAAATATATTTTTTTAAGGCTCCTCCCCCAGAAAACAGCCATGAAAAATTGTTGAAGTCATAAAGATTTACGAATAATCACATAAAGCATACATTTTAGGTCTTTTAAAATTTTAAACTACCACAATATTCCTTTTTATATTGTCAACCTAATAGTGTCGGTTGTAAATAAAATGATGTGTACTTTAGGAAGAAATGCACAGAATAACTAATTTTAGTAGCATTTTCATCATGAAATTACCAACAATATCTCATAAATATTTATAATAAGTACAGAAAAATATTTTTATATTTTTCTGTACTTATTATAAATTTCCAAAAGATAGCTTTAATACTGTTAGCGCGCCATTTTGATAGGGGAAGGGCCTTAATGTTTCAAAGTGGTAGAAACACGCTGTACAGAACACGCTGGTAATACCATAAACCTTTAAGAGACATGCAGAATGTAAGGAGATATTTTCAGACTCCATCAATCTTGAGTCTCTACTAAACCTTACAGCAAAGCCAACAAAAATCGCTCTTTTGTAACATTAACCGTCGCGTTGTCATATATTATAGCAGCCATAGCATAGTTGGGAGTGGGACAGATTCAAAATCAGGGGACGCACCTGTGAATTTACTTTTAGTTGTGTGTGTGAATTATCCCTTGCTTTAACTGTAAAGGAAACAATCAGTTATTGACGCAGAATTATCGCCGTTTTAATGAATCTACTGGCATATGTGCCAAGAATTAGATCTAGATATCAAATATGTGTACAGGTGTCAAGTACTTACCTCCTCAACTGACCCAGCCCATTCTTGTCGACGAACCGATGTATCACTGTACGTAAAAGATAACTCGAGTAATCGCGACAGGTCTGATCACCGCCTGCATTTATCATCCATAGATTTAACCAGAATCATGAATTCGAGGTGTGGAGTGCACGTGTATATGCTGTGCACCACGTTTCCATCATAATCAGACGATGACTAAACAGGTAACATTCCCTTTATCTATTTTATCTTATAATTACTCTATAATCGGATTTACTGGCGCAATTATAGTTTTATACTTTGTACGACAAACGACGGCGCAATTAAAATTCATCATTCACATTTCTTCGTTGAGATAAGATTTGATATCGTTTATCTTAACGTCAGCAACCACACACCCACCACCTTGTTGGAATTAAAAAATGTTAAACAACACACTATATGTTGAGTAAATGACAGTACCAGAGGGGTTAATCAAGCGCCCAAACTTTATAGTAACGGCAAAAGCGTGAATTACTCGTCTTTGCAATTATATACATAAAAAATAAAATAACGGATTTACCATTGTGTGCCTCTGAATTAATTTAGCCTTAAAGAATGAATAAAAGATAGCCATAAAGAATACACAATATAGGAATCATCACACCAATTGTCAGGTCACCATTTTGTACAACTATTTACGAGAGGACCAAATGTTCATATAAAGGTAATTTAGCCTTAACCTAGCCTTTAGTACCTTCCAAAACCTTTTAAAACAACGCTCTACATACCAATAAACTGCACTTTTTTTATACGGACTTAGCAAATTGACCCCACTACACCTAATGGTAAATAGAGTAGGGTACCCCTCAACAGTCGACACAATTATACATTTCTGTTGGAACCGGATGCACTCAGGCTGAATCCGGAACACGACACACCTACGTGGGCCACTATGGCGAGTCCTGACACCTTGTGTACGGTGGTTGCTATCCTGGCGGATATAAAATACATACTACCACCAACAAAAAAAAACACTTATCATGATGACTCAATGTTAAGTCTAATCACAACAAGGTTTGCACCTTGTTGCTTGACGATAGAAATAGAAGGAACGATCATCACAAAGGGACTCTCGTATGCCAGAGAACTACTGGCTAGTAAAAAATTATATAATCAGCAAACTTGGAACCAACTTTGGAACTTTAAAGCAGCTGAATCCTATAACCGACCTAACCCTAAATCTTCTCCTTACTTATTATACGTTTGGAGCACACTAAAACTGGAATTTATTTGAACTAATTTTCGGATTCTATCGCGGTTTTAGTATTTTATTTTCTCCCGACGTTTCAATGTCTAACATTCGCGTAAACATAATAAATCATTATTGAATTTATTTATTTAAAAATCGAATATAAGTTTCCAGTGAAGGTACCTCAAAAGACTTATATGATAATTAATATTGAACAAAAACAACTCAGGACAATAAATTATTGTAGGTACATAATAATTTGTATGACTTAGATACATATAAACATGATGTAATCAACAATTTGCTGTGTCATCTGAAATTTGACTTTCTTTGTCACGCCCATAGATTTTTGATCATGTAACGATATTTATCTTTTTGATATGTGTGTGTTCTAAGGATAAATCTATGATGGATGCGATGACGTTGGTTCCGTAACATTCTGTTTTTTAGTTATAATATGTATAAATTATACGGATTTCTTTATCGCCAGCTGTTTTATTATCAAGTTGAATAATCAGCGCGTGCACGCAGACTCCGGCGCAAAGCTAAAGAAATGTTTCTTCCGCATTCAGTCATGTCGGCGGTCTTGTTGTTTCTAATTGTTTCTCGCTAGTAGCATAGTGTCCAAACGTTTCGAACTTGTTTATTGTCTAGGTAATTTGTTAAACTTGTTCGTTGTTGACGTTCAATAGTTCGATGTACAGTTTTTAACTTTGCAACAATAGCATCAGAAGGGTCCATATGACCCGATTCCTGCCGCCTTCCCTTTCTAACTTATGTTAAATCTACCCATTATTGGAACAATTTGATTTGCAGATCGCATTTATGCATATTAGTAGTACCTATAAGTCGGGTTCCCTTAGGAAAATGTTACCCTTCGCCATTGGTAACCATATACATAAATTGTATTATCAGTTGTAAAATCACCTTACTCGCGGAAATCTGCTAAATATAGTTCCGTTCATGGTATCTGTCTAGTATATCACGTTATATAAAAAAGACAGGCTACACGCATGAATATCATTATAATACATCAACATAAATTATAATTTATCTTACCCCTTACTTAATTCTGTATATCCATAAAAGTTTAATATATAGTAGTAATTATTATGTTTGTATAGATGTCAAGATAAATTGCCAAAGTATCAAACTCTACGTGCTGGTTGAATTATATTATCAATTATGTCCAAAATTAAAAACCATACGTTTTAGGTTAATACTAATTTTAAACATTTAAAAATGTCTATATGCTTATAAGAGCTATTTTATCTTGTATACTAACTATATAGATAAATAACTCTTTAAATTGCTAATCAGGTGAAAAAACGGTTTGTACACTAAAATTATCGACAAAATTTATATTTCAAATAATAAAAAACCTTAGCAAAGGTTTTACAATGGTTTCACATAAATACATAAACTCCGGTTATCTACTTTCTTGATTAAGGCCCTCCTCCGAGCAAACCTTAAACATTCATTCTATACATTTACAGTGCATAGACACGTACAATACGCAAATATTTACGAATTTGCTTCAAAACATCAATTTTAGGTCTGTTTTTGAACATTTTAAATTACCAAAAATCATTTTTTATAAAATTATTTATCTCATAGTATTGGTTGCAAATTAATAGAATATGCACAACAAAATTTTAGTAGTAATGACATTAATGAAACAATATCCTCATTATAAAAAAAATAATAACCAAATGAATGATAAAATATTGTAACATTATGGTGTTAAAATTTATTCTCTATGTATTACAAATGTTTAATAGCTTGTAAAAATATGGTTAGCGAGCCGTTTTGGTTGGTGTAGGGCCTTAAAAAATTGTGGAAGGTGTGTATGACTCATTTTTTAAGGGGAAACTCTATCTACACCAAAGTCACAATTTCTTTTCCACTCAAGAAAATATTCATAGGTTCGGAGCAAAGTGATTGACAAGAAGTGAGAAAACGTAAGAAAGTTAATTCGGATTCTGGACGCATCATCGGGTTAACAGGTCAATCTCTCGGTTGATGTATCGAGAAATGCTAATAAAACTAGTCTCGTGCATAACACGGTTCAAACGATTGTCGGTATTATTTTCGCTGTATAACATCTAAAAATACATTTGTCTCTACAAATATTGTGTGGCGGTGCGGCGCGGTGGTGTGCGGCGGCAGTGTCGCGCGTGGCGGTGCACGCACGCGGCTTACTGCTCACGGCTCACGCTTGCGTCTCGCCGCCGTTATCGACCTTCTTGTTATCTCAACAAGAGCTACTCGACCGGCCGATAAACAAGGAGCAAAAGCGTGCGCCCGCGCCGTTTTGCTTCATTCCATTCCACTCGGTGCTTTGCGATTAGTTCGTCCGGCTCGCTCGCAAGCCGCTCCGCTCCGACTCGTTTCGTTCAGTTACTCACTCGTCGCCGTCGCGCCGTCACGAAACGCACGCGTTTTTCTCGCATCATGAACCAGCAAGCCAACAACACATAAACCTTCCAAAATGAAGCCCAATCGGTTATAACGTTTCGTTATTAAATCCCCAATTATTATTAGTTCGAATATATTATATTGTGATATTTAGTTAGTTCTCCAATATTGTTATTATTTATAACCATTACGATGGATTCGAATTATTTTGTTTAGTATATTTCTCTTTAATATTAAATTCAGTGCTCAAGTCAATCTCATTCCAAAACGCGCAGTAATTAAAAGTAAACAGTAATATTACAAGAATTGCAATGACAGCCAAAACTCGTTCACATTGGAAGGAATATGGAACAGCACTATGTGGTGAGTACATTTTCTAACCTATCATGCGGTGTGGGGCACCCATGTGTCGCGACTCGCGCCGAGCGCCGCCGGCTGCTCGCGACCTGCTCATTGGAATCTCATTTATTCACTTCATACATTCTTCATCGCTTTTTTTCACTAAAAAATCATTGGGTAACCTCAAAAGTGTCATTTAGAGTAAATCGTCGCACCCTGAGTTGCGCCCTTGTGTCTAAATGTGCGTAATATGTAAACATATCGGGCAGACACGTCACTAACACGCTTCTGCCAATGCCCTGTGTCGCTCTCTGTAAATAACTCATAATGCCAATAAATCTTACGTACCTACATACTATGAGTACCTACATACTATAAAAATTGTTTAAATATTAATTTTGCGACATCATTTCCATACCATTAATGACACGAAATAAAAAGTTATCTTTATTGTTCTATATGCGTCAACTGTTTTCTCCATAAACATATGCAATGCATGTATGTAGTTATCATATCCTTGATACTTGTATTGTAAACGTTTATTTATATTTTTTAAGTAAAAACCTATAGGTAGTCGATGCACATTATATAGGCGCGCAGCTCACGTTCAGGTCACGTGTCGAGAATCTCACCTAATAAAATTCCCGTTATTTAGTACCGAATGCTGTGATCAGCGTTATATTTTTTAAGATATCCTGTTTTTCAATAACGTACAGCGGCAAAGGAGACATCATCCTTAGACAGGATTTCTTTCTACACAATATACTTATTGCTTATATATCATCTTCATACATTTTCTATTTTCTATTAGCGCTATCGATTGTAGAAAAGTATTTTAACTAAGGCCCCAAAAATCAAGTCACCGGCTAAAGAAACTTCTTCTCACTGCCCAGTAAACTAAAGTAAACACGTCTAGAACTTACATCAGCCTCTGAGCTTTACAAGTATACTTCAACTAAAAAGAGATAAGCGACATTTGCAGGCTCAATCTTTGTCTGACGAAAGACCTATTACTGGTTTATTTCTTGTTTACCTACCGTGAAAGTGTTAAAACAGTGGACTGTCTCATATTAATAATTAATAACATAAAATGATGTGCTTTGAAGAGCACCGTCTTATGAGATTAAGGGCCTATTCATAATTTTCAACTAAATTTGACATTAAACAGCTAAAGCAGATATTACTCATTTTATTACCATTCATTTGGACGCATATATTAGTGTATGATATTTATATTTGGTCGATTTATATTTACATGAAGAGTAGCATTTACTTAGAAATTATGAAACAGTAACTACATTATGTCAATTTAATATTCTCAAATAAAAAAAATCCATGTTATCAACTTGATTAAAATTTTAAACGATTAATGAACTTTTGGTAGTCTTTATTCATACTCTTCGTACATACACAGCATAAAACTTTTTTCTATTTATTGGTAGGCAGAGATATCCATGGCACCCATATTAGTCATACTCTAGAAACGTATCAAATGTAGGTACTATTAAGAGTCTTTAAGTAATAACCGACGTAATAATAACGCTGGCATCCTGCATCAACAAGTTAATTTCCTGCAATTCCTTGTAAATATTTAACATCTATCGAACTATTTATTCCTTGCATTGACGTAGAGTGCAAGTGTAACAAGATACGAAAGTAAACGACATTCCCAGAAATTACGTAATACAGCACTATAATTTAATTAATTACCTTTGGTATGCATATACGGTTCCTTATTGTCTGTCAACAAAAGTGTTATTGCATAGATCTTTGCTTTTAAAGCGACCATTTTGATTAGTTTGATGCCTTTCCCTTTAAATACCCGAAAGTCCCCAGGTCTAGGATATATATTTTAATATTTATATTTCCACCCATAATTTATTAATTAGTTATAATATGCAATTAAGAACCAGATCTCTTAATGGCTGTGAAGGTTAACTATACCTTATAATACACGTGGTCATTGCGAGCATTGCAACGCGGTCTACCGGAACAAAATTGTATGAGTTAACATTAATGCGCGCAATTGCCCTATTTAAAAAAACCCATTAATTACCATCATTGTCTCAATGGTTTAGTTGTGAGTGTCAATGCTGAGGTCTCGGTTTCGAACCCAGTGATATTGGGTTTTTCTACTCAGCATCAAATCGGGGTCTGAAATTTGTGCCTGAAATGGCCATAGGCGCGCCCCCTATCACATCATGAGACGGAAATACACACGTCGGAAAGTGGGTACATAAGTTACGCCTTCGGGTATAAAAAGCGTGGTTTGTGTGAATTAATTATCATTACTCGTGTAGAATAGAAACGACGGGTAAAACCAAACAACTTCAATACTACACTTCCTTCCTTAAACATAAACAGTATCTCGGAATTTAGATAATTGCAGAAACTTGGCGCCATTAAAAAACATGAGCACATTCGTTCGCGATGTAACCTACGTTTAATGAAGAAATTTGTTGAAAAATTTTTGTTGTTGTTTGTTTAAAAATGTTTAATAAGAATCTTTATACAAATAATGTGAGATATCGGTACTTACGAAATATGTAAGTTTTATGGAAAAATTTAAAGATATAAACCACAAATATATTACTTGTGTCGCTTTGCGCGAAGGTTATGTAGGTTATCGGCCGTCTCACATGATCGTTACTGTATTATAGAATTCACTGACAAACAAAAAACCATTTCTTCATCCTTAAATTTTTTGTAAAACTAAATTGTTAGCGACCTTATCTTAATTGTCATAAATATTATATTCCAAAAATCAAATATACTTCTTTATTTATAACACCGGATAGATACTTTATATAAATAAAAGATCCTATGCTTATTCAATTCGGTAGCTAATTTTATAGTATAAAAGCGGGATTATCCGTCATTACTTTAAATCAATCAAACGCACAATAGAAGTGGAACACTTCAGTGATGTCTCAATTGTTTTAGGCTTAGAATCAGATAGACTACTTGAGATATCAATAATGGTGAGAAAATTTTAGTCAGAAAGTGTCACTTGCGTTCGTTTTGTTTTTAAACTATTTAAAAAAAAAGAATGAGGTTCTCAATGTGACGTATATTTTTTAAGTTTGTTACTTTCGGAACTCAGTCATTTATCAAACGATTTAAAAAAATATTTTTATTTGGTTTCTATATAGTCTCAGAATGTTTTCAAAATAGGTTCGGTAGTTTGGTTTTTAAATCAAAATAACTAAAATAAGTATGACGTCCAAGTAATTGAAATTGCTAATTATGCTTTCCTGTGACTTTTTAGTCGTTTTTGCGTTGGGTTTGGTTGAATCAACTTCTTTACATTGATAGTAAGGTAGATAAAATACATGAACAATTATTACACGAAAACAATGTTTAATTTTAATAAGCCACCGACTCCAAAACTTGCCAACCAGTATATAGTTAGTGTTAAATTATTTTTTGTTGTTAGTGCTTTTGTAGGCGGTATAATTTTTTGTTATCTACAGTTTTGTATACTAAAAAAAACATAATTATCTTCACACGTTAAACACGTTTACAATTACACACGAATGATAGGTATTAAATAATTTGTTTTGAATATTTAACCATAATTAGTAATGTTGACGCATTAAATAATCAGTAACTTATCATTAAAACTCAATAAAACGCATACAACTGATATTATGTAATTTTCCATACAAATTGCTCCAAAGATATTCGTCGTTATGCGTTCCAGGAATTCGGTACCCTCAGGTACAAAAGCGGAAGAAAAGGAATTCAATGTGAACCCTTATAATGTTCCCACTAACAATGCAAGCCACAATGTGTTGCAAAAGCAAACCCATTCCAGCAATTCTTTTCTGTTTCACAATTCCTTACGAATGCGAGATACATAAATGTGCATAAATTATTGAGAATGTGCATTTAAATTTACGTAATTAAATAATTATTCTTAAACTTATATTGTTTCAAATAAATGTATCAAAGTTGTACAACGGCTTTTATCCTTCGGATTAATTTAGCTAAGAGTATAAATAATTTGCGTTTTTTATTTAAAAAATATATATTACGTAGCAAATAGTATTTTTGCGAATAAATAAATCTAATTCTAAAAAAGAATAATATATTTATCCTCGCACACAAGATTGGTATCTCGAGTGATTCTGTAATCCTTAGTTGATGTAATTTTGTGTTCGACTGCGGCTTCAAAACTTTAAAACCGTAATTCGCTGTACTGATACTGATCTCTCAAAACATGTTTTAAGTAATGACGATTCGAAAAACATTGCCTTTTAACAATTTATGCGTACATTATGCGTTGTGGAAAAATATCGGATTATTCACATTCGACCTCAATTAAAAGGATAAGGTTGATTCTACCTTACACATCTAAAATCACTCCTTTTAGGCCTAAGGCATAGCAATAACGCATTTAGTGTAGCCGCTGTTCGCCATTTTATTTCGGGACAGACAAATCGAGCCATGTCGGACGCAAATTCTAGACTCCAGGCTGATACTGAGCAGGAAAACTCAATATCACACAACTATCTAGGTATTACTTTAAAAAATGTCCTCGATAGTGAAATAAATGACGTTGCTTATTTTAATCGTGTTAAAGCAATAAATCTAACAGTTTTGCGTCGCAAAAGGTTGATCTTCATTTAATCATAATTATTGATTTGAATATACTGCGATTACATGGTTTAGTTACAAGATTCTTTTCAAACATATACATATGCTTTATTATAAATGATAATATGAATTTAAATAATATTACTAAATGATTCCCGAACATAAGTGTGTTATATTTCACTTTTTTTATAGAAATCGTCCCGTTTTATCGTATTTTCGACTTTTAATAATTTGTTTTTCACAATACATCATGATAAATATAATTGACGATTTATTAAAAACAATAACGTAGTCACATTTCCATTAGCGTTATGTATTGCGTAAACATCTATGACCCATACATCATAATACTATAATTCCAAGAAGAAAAACTAAATAGTTTAAATTACAATCATCTTACATTTAAGTCTAATTACTTTTGACAATTCTTACCGAGATTCTGCCCGCGTGTAAATCCTTTACGGAAAAGTCCATCTGACAGATGTTCTGGATAAAAACAGCCTCTAAATAATAATGTTAAATTTAATTTAGCGGATTTTTCGCTAGCATCTAATAAATATGCGAACTTACTAACATCGTATGTAATTCATCGTACGTACGTTTATGATATTAAAAATAAATATTCAGTCAATTTGAGATCCTTACAATTGCATAAAGGAAGTTTTAATTTACATTCGTTCTTTCTCTCCGCTATTACAAAGTCGCGTCACACTGTAATGCAGTAATTAAATCTATGTAAATAAACCTTAATTATATGTATACATGACTAAGTCTGTGACAAAATCATACAAACGGCGATAATGAGTGACGTGCTAGCAACAGTAAGTAGTGACGTGTCGTTTTATGCAAAGAGTTTTATGGAAAAATGTCTTGGAAATTTACCAGTGAATGATTTAGGGCATGTTTCACAAGGTACAGGCACATTTCATCTAATCCAACCTATTAAACAGCCAGAGTAGACATTATCTGATTAGTATTTAGTTGAAACAAGAATTTGCTCGCGACTACGCCCAGGTGAAGTTCCTTGGCTGGAATAAGTTGTGTATATTATGGTATTTCAGGATGTGGTCTATATATCTGCCAAATTAATCCAAATATGTTAATCGTTTCCTGCATTTACTTATAAGAAACATCAGACATCTTTCACAAATTTGAAATTAAACAATTTTACGAATTTTATCGAGGTTTTTTAAATTAGGTATAATTTTCTCTCGTTTCGAAGAGTTAGCAGCCTTGTTGTCATGGGGCGGATAGAGGCCTTGTTTTGAATATTGTAAAATGTAGGTAGATATTGTAACTTTGACTTTTCGTATAACGCAACACCTTAAGATAATACAGTTGACACAATGCCTTTCTTGTTTGCAATTGCTATATTATTTTATAAAGAGCTTCAGTGAAACAGACGCACAATGATTAATCAAGAAATCCGACTATACATTAGAGTCTTAGCAACTATAAGTGACATATTATTAATTTTGTTCCAGCTTGCAACATATTGTCTGTTTTTATTTGAATTTCAGCGTCCCGCCGTTTACCCTTTTCGAGGACAGACTTGTATCACAAAACAGTTTTCACCAACCATTTTCAGTCCCAAGTTATAGCGAACTCATTATGGGTATGATTTCAAACATTATTAGCCCGGATAAAGCTGGTCAGAAAAATCCAAAATCACGTTATTTAATAATAGTCTTTATTCCAATCAGTGGCGGCCCTAAACGATGCGGGGCCCCAGGCGAAATAAAAAAAAACAGACGCGAGGCCCCGGGCAGAGTAAAAAAACGTTCCCCTGTTTTAACAGGGTCCGCGCGAGGCCTCTGTAAGCGCGAGGCCCCGGGCGGTTGCCCGGTTCGCCTCCCCCAAAAGCCGCCTCTGATTCCAATAGTCTACGCTATATTGATTTTCATCAACGTAGTGTCACTCCCACACCTAAGCCGCTACATCTCGTTTTTCAAAATCTCTCGAACCGTTATTAAAATTAACCGAAAATATACATAAACGGCGATAGCCTAGTTGAGTGTGGAACGGACTGCTGAGACCTCTGATTTTTCTAAAATGATGTATGTCTTTGTGCTTTAACGGTGAAGGAAAACATCGTGAGGAAACCTGCATACCTGAGAAATTCTCTATAGGAATTTTGGTTGAAGTCTACCAAAGCGTGGTGAACTAAGGCCTATTCCCTCTCAGTAGAAGACCAGGCTCGTGCCCAGCAGTAGGACAGTATATACAGGACTGAAATTATTATATTATTTAACCATTTTTGTATATCAAATTAATCACTTAATTTTCAAAGAACTACACGGTAATAAATATTTTTGTCTTATGAATAAGCCGTCTAAGTACTTATAAGCTTATGCTATAAATAAGTCTTAAAGGTTTGTTCATTCAATTTGTTTGTTAGGTTTCCAGGATAATGATAAATAAGGCGTATTCATTTATTCACAATCAATATTTATTAATAGATGAGTATGTACATCCGTATACATATTATTTATTACCTGATAATATATTAATCGATAGTGCATTAGGAGAATCCTATAGTAAACACAAAGAGATTATAACATTATTGTAATGATAAATTTATAGGTTCGTACATTGTATGTGCAAAATGGAACAAGGACCAACCAACCCTTAAAAGATGCCTAACAGTCTTGAAATTTGAAATGAATATCTTTAGAAATTGTACAGATAAATAGCTTGATTAAAACATAAAAGAAACTGCTGCGACGATGTCTTCTAAAGTGAAAGTTTATTTTGCTGACTAGATTTATTTATTGCCAACTCACAACTCTATGCAGACAAATAGTATATCTTGAATATTTATTAATTTCATTGTAATATGTAACTTTTATTCTAATTCAGACTTATAAATAACTGTATATTTATTTGTACTGTATGAAATTGACCTTCTTTATGCATAATTAAAATTATAATCACCATAAATGCCACATGGTATGTAAAATAGACATATAATCATCATAGACTGAACCTTGTTCTATAACATATATAGTTCTAATTAGAACTTGGCCATGGAAGAAATTACTACAGTTTAAATATTTACGCACATAACATTGTAACCTTGAGTTCATTTCTTTTGTTATTATTCGATAAAAAGGGATTATTCACAAATAAAAACGTCAGATTATTGCGATCACGCTACTAATACGTGGCTATCTCTGTCAACTAATTGTTTTATTGAAGATTTAATTTTTATGACGCCAATAATAATGTAACAGTAGGTACATTGTTATACTATTGTAACAATACAAAATCTTGCAATTTACAACGCAATATTAAAAGGTATTTGTTTAAATGACGCCAAATAAATATTTTTAATCCGGTCACAAATTACATTGTTGCTTTTTGCGTACTTTTCCGTTTACATACTTAATTCAATAAAAAGTAGTATAATTATAAATATGCAAAGAAAGATTTTCTTTCAACAATTACATATTACAATACATATATATATATTTATTATAACAGCGGTTAAAAACCTCAACTGTAATACATTTTGTGTATCTAATCAGTGGGTTTCCGAGTACGGTTATCTTGTGTCTCGTCACATCAAACGCCATGACTTCATGAACACAACACAACAATAATTGAAACTGATTCAATAAAAGGATGAAAGCAATAAAAACCGGTCAAGTTTGCGTCAGTGGCTGAATGCGCGTGCGCAAATTTGGGTGCCTAAATATTTTTTGAGTATAATGCATTCGTTTATTTACTCATTATCCTGCTTTATGTGCATAGAGCTAGTATAGATTATTCCTTTACTTTAGGGCTACGCTATTTATAAGAGTAGGTACGTAAGCCTAGGAGTAATGAAGTATAGGTATATTATGGACGACCGAGCTTTACTTCACACACTGACGAACTCCTGTAGTGCCATACTTATTTCAGATATAATATTATAAAATAAATTAAGAAGTGACATATTTCTGTATTTTCTAGAATAAATTAAATAATCATCTTGGTATTAAAATGCTTAAAAAGTCTTTTAGCCCTAAAGCGGGATTTGAACCCACGACATTCTATTTTTGCGTATCATCAGAAATTGCCAATCCGCCCTCAGGGCGATTAAACTTTACATCACATAAATTCATAATATTAAAAATTAGATACGGCTTGTACACACATAGGTCTTTGACTCGGGCAAAAATAGAACACGTAGCAATGTAGGTGACTTCAATAAGGCGTTCTTTTATTAACGCAGCCGTGCCTTGTCGTCTAATAAAAACAACTGGACTTCATAGAAATATGGCTTCGGAGAACGCTTCGCACGTCGCGGTGGTACATGCCAGGGGGTCCATATAACTCAATTCCTGTCGGCTTCCCTTTATGTATTTATATAATATCTTATTATTATTCGAACTATTTACAGATCGCATTCAAGCATATTAGTACGTATATTTTGTGTCGGGTTTCTTTTCGGAAAATTTTACCATTCGCTACTGTTAGGTGCCAAACATGGTTTACAAACCTACGGGCATGCGCAATTTTGGTTAAAGTTTGCCTTAAACATACATTTGTATTGAACGTATTGCTTTTAATTATAAGGAAATAAACCACACAAACAAGAGGAAATATTGTTATTGAACCTCCTAAAGGAGAATGTTAAGTAGGCGACCGAATTTAAAAACTAAACCAAATACTCTCAGCGAAATGTATAAAGTTACCGATGAAAGTACCTTTAAATTTTAAACCTCAGCTCTTCCCGCAATGAAATGTAGCAAAACATAAACATGATACGAATATTTATAAAATGTATAGAACATATATAACTACTTAAACAAAGGAAATACTTAAATTTCATGCTAGAAATTAATCAGCACTCGCACTTTCTACACTTCACCAATTTAATATTAATTAAATGAAGCATTTAACTCACTTAAGCTATTAGAAGAAATTAATGAATTATAATTTAACTCTGTTTTATAAATGAACGACGAATTAATTAATTCGCATACTGAGCCGACATAACGGTCAAATTTTACGTAATATATTAAGGAATAAAATCACTCTGCGGCATTGCCCAAATATTTGATAACCATCTGAAACATTTTACGTATTTACGACAGTTATAAATGAAATGTAAAGTTTATTACGTAAAATTAGGAAAGCGTCGATAACAGGTAAATTGTCTATATCTATAAGTAATCTGTTACTAATATAATTTTAGTACCGGATGATTTTTTGCACCTATTGTCTTGAGCATATGATTATAAAAAAAGATATGGCATAGGAGTGATAATTATGCAGAATATTCCAGAGATAATAAGCAAAAATAAACTTTATTATCTGTTCGCCATAATGGATTCGCTAAACAAAATATTATTAATATTATTATACACACATTTACAAAAGTAAATGTGTGTATAATTGACTAATTCTAAATAATGATATAATCATTATTTGATTTAAGTATATTCTTTCTTAGTATCTCGAGGTTACCTAGAAAAAATACTTTTAGACTAAAAGCCGATGAAAGTATTAAACTACTTTTTGTAATGTAAAATTAATAAATAACCCGAGACCCTGTAATTCTAATCGTATGTCTTTAAATAAGTATATTGTTTTTTTAATTTTTTATCAGTTCTGTCCTCTTAACAAGAAGTCTTAATTTAATAATAATAATACAACTTTTGTAAACGTAGTATTGGTTCACAAGTAAGTATTAATAATTCTCTTAATAAACACACAGCGAAGACGTAGTTGTTATACTTTAGAGGCCTGTGCGTAATTACGCGCTATTATAGAAATGTACTTCACTTATTACAAGCTATCTAACTTCATAAAAACCGTTCTGCAATAAATATTATGGCTTGAAACCTCCGCAGGATATCATTCGAGACAGGTTCCACGCACTTAATTGCGTCTCATCAAGCAAACGTACTCATATGTACGTGTTCTCAATCATTTCATACATCGTACATATAATTGGCATAAACAATTTAAAAACATATCACCATACTAGTTTTTTCTCGCAGCTTCGCCCGCGTGAAGGAGTTTTCGAGGATATTTTTTTATGAGCATTATATTATGAGCAAATTACACAAAATCATAATAAATTGTAGTCTATGTGTTATCCTGATGTATAACCAATATTACTGTAAAGTTTCATCCAAATCCGTTCAGTAGTTTTTAGTGAAAGAGGAACAAACATACATTCATCCTCACAAACTTTCGAATTTATAATATTAGTAGGATTATATAAAATTAAAAATTGTTCAGAAAGTAATTAATAACATCCAACAATCAAACTTTCAACGCTAATTACCTGATGTTATGACTTTCTGAAATCACACAAAAAAATGGTAAACGGTTGGGTTATTAACAAAATAAATGATCCACGCTATCAAAAAGTACATAGAGGTCAACAATACAAAAACATTATTCGTCATTGGTATCATGTTTAAGTATAAATACAAGCAAATTAGGGAAAAGAAGCAACCACTTTTGTTCAATAGAACAGTAATAAGATAAGTAGAGACTAAGTCGGAACGAATGTCAATGACACGATAGTTGCGAATTGCGATCTCGATCCGCAGTCAGCCGTGGAGAGAGTGCCATCAATCCACGTTAAATGTTTATAAACAACACTTCTGAATTACGCGTTCCAATTCAAAGACAGTTTCTCGGAAGTAACAAGATATAACACAATGCCGCAGCGGTATGAAGTTCGCTGCAGTTTTCTGCGTATCGTAGACTTTAATTATATTTAAATAAGGTTTAAGTATTTTCAAAGTGGTAAACAGTTGATCATACTGCATACATTATGAATTTAATTTAGCTGACAAATGATTTTAAGGACTTTCAGTATATCGTTTTGATCAAACTGTATTGGCACTAATTAAAATTATCGTTCGTCGAATACGCTCGAAATTCCGCAACCGATAAAGTACAAAAACATGATTTAATCACTGTATATTTGAACTTATCGTATTTACCACGTTTTACTATCAAAATTAGCCATGGGAAACAAACGTTCAAGCAATATTATACCAAAAACTCTAACAGAATTTCAATAATGACTTCAATCCACATGGAATTAAATTCTGATTATTTTTTTCGTAAAGATTACTCAAAACTTAAGTAGTATAAAAATATTATATAAGCATTTCCGTAATACACGTTGAAACATAATTACACAATATTTGCACGAGCGCAAAAAATATATTAATATAACGCCAATTTTCAAAGAAAAACTTTCCGCGGACACAATGGAAAACCAAATCAAGCAATTATCAATGCAGCAAAACGAAATACAGTTAAAACCTGCATACGTAATGAAATGCATTATTGCAATTTCTTCTTTTGCATAACATCTTACACACAAGACGATGAAACACACGTGGTTTCAAAATCAAAATGACTGATTTTAATGTACAGACATTGATGAAGAGATAAGATGTCGACTTTCATTTAAATACGTGCAACAGTAAACGTTCCTGTATTGTCCTTTATCTTTAGATATATTTTTTATAGTACATAATACAATAAACTATTGTAAACAAAATTGAACCAAATCATTGTATTCGTATTTCGCCGAAATGTTTCCGATTTCCTGGACTTTATTATACAAAAAACATTGTTGCTGGCAAACCCTGACGATAAGAAAATCGTAAATCCATTATAAGTATCTTCACATTTTTACAACCGATGTAATGTCAACTTCCAAAGCTTTTAACTTCGTGGCTGCTGGCGACACTGGTTAATATCATTGCCATGTTTTTACTATAAAAAAACTATAACAATAATATTAATAAATTATTAATAGATTAATGATAATAATTTATTCATACGGTTATCTCGTTTTACAATGTGTTAGAAGAGAGTTCTTGATGACACCAAGGTCATGAACTGGAATAAACGCTGCAACTTCCAATCGCTTCGCACGTGTTTTCGACACGTGCGCGTGTTTATTAAACAGACCGCCCTTAGAAACCTTCTGCTTAATTATAAATAATACAATATTTTTATTGACGTATTTTATTTAAAAAACAATGTCGGTCAGACTATATATCAGCTGATATTTCCAGTACTTCATAAAAGGCCTTTTATAAGACTGCACACAAGTTGTTATTCATGCTGGGTAGATTGTACTGCGCGTTGGTAAAACATAAAATTAATGAGGAAACAATATTGACAATGTAGCATTGTTTATTTATTACAATATGGTTTTATATGAATTCTGTCACATTGCTATTATGATTGAAGTTTACTGCTCAGTGGCGAAGGGTGAAATTTTTCAAAAGGTAACCCGGTGTAAAAAAAATTGGCGTCATTTAAGATATCGGGGCAATTTATCGGCAAACAAAAACTAAGACAACGGATTAGTCTTTATTCGAAATCAACAAACGTTGACATACATACTAAATTACCTATTATGCGTAAATAATTGAAACATTCATAAAATCGAACAATAAACGAAGATAATTCTCGATCCATTACTCAAAATATAAGTACTTACCTATTAATTAGTTATAACAGCAACAAAAGTAAGTATTCAAATTATAACCACACTACACTAAAAGTATCTGTTTATTTTCCAAATAAAACTATAAATGTAACAGAAATAGGTATCACGATCGCCAAACAGTTTAAGTCTACCTACATGATAAACTTATATAATTATCAATTTAAATTATAATCAAGAAAGGTTATTCGTTAACTTTTGATTGTATCGTGGTGCTACTTTTAATTCAGTATAATATCATATTTATTTTCTTCTAACAAACATTTTGTGTCTAAAATCAAAAACTTTCAGTCTTCTTCAAATATTTTACCATCTAAATACTAATATGTGAAATCACCGACTAATAATATACTTACGTAAAGGTAGACATTAAACTGATCACAGGTAGTTATTTCCATTATAATACACTTTTATTTGTAGTTTCTAAATAAACAAAGCGTTGGTAACTAAATATCACATAACTATCAAAAATAAAATGAATATGACAATTTACAAACACCGCAACTTGGTAGCATAATAAATTATGACGTTTGAAGGACGTAAAAGCGACAACTATACAAAGTCGGTTAACGTGAAGCCGAACTAGCTCGGGTTACCTTTGCCCATATCTTCCGCGCGATTTCGACAAACACTGGCATAGAAAGTCATAGAAAGTGCTGCCATCTATATTAAAAAACATACTACGACATTAAGCCGCTTGACAGCGGGTTACCTTTGCCTGAGGCGTCACACTTTCACCTAGGTAACGGAATTTCTGGGGAACTAAATACAAGGTGCGCCATCTAACGTCATTTCAAATAAGTAATTGATATCGATTAAATTAACAAACAACGGGCTAATGGCCGATAGATGTCATTATTAAGTTATCAATTATAATTAATAAGTTAAGCTATTATAATTATTGTCCGTTGTCTGATATGTTGTAAATTTATATTTGCCTATTAAATATATTGTTTAGTATCACCGAAAACCTAAAAGGGAAGCCGGTGGGAATCGGCTTGTATGGACGCTTCGCCACTGTTACTGCTGCAAATCTTTAAGACCGGCTTGAAATTAGGTCCAAGCGGCGTCAAATGACGTCTATGGGGCTAAAGTGTAAAGAATGGTATCTAACTTCAGGTTGTTTATAAAGTTTTACATCAACTATAATATTCCACACTTATTCCAAATAATATAGTATATAAGTACCATATTAGTCCTCATCAAAAAAGTTTTAGCACTTGAATGAACTACCCCTTATTTAGTATTTAAGTAAGTATATAAATACTTAAGTAAATATATCACAATTCAATATCATACAACATATTATTGTTTCAAGCTTAAAGGACATGTTATTAAGTGTCCAAGAATATTAATGTGTAATAAAATTCAACAAATTAAAAGTTCGGAGCGCAGATTGAATTCAATATAAATCCGGCAGTTTCAGAAGTGCCTCCACACACGCCTATCGTTCTATTTAGTGTGTGTACACATTATACGCATGCCAACTGTGTGTACAATCGGACAAGTTGGTGCTAGTACACTTCCAAACACATTTTGCTTGACCGGTCTAATGTCCCGAGATATTTAGACACGCCCCTGTCTCATATTTCACCAATTATGACAGTTTTGGAGATGTGCGAAAGGAACAGCAGATAACTATTATTGTTTACTTTAGTTGTATTTTACTGGTTGACGACGCGCACGCAACTATTGAGTACCAGTAGTATTTTGCTCACAATTATTTTTTCGTTTACGGACACCGATATCTTGCCACTACGTAAACTTATGTTCGTTTACTGGACTCTTAATTACTTAGTCGCCGACCCGTCATGTGACTACTGCACCATGGATTATATATTCCGGGAATTAAATATTACAGTAAGTAAATCAGTCATACTATACTATATAATATTTTAATATTAATTTTAACTAGTGGACGTTAATATGCGAGGGAAAAATATCGTCAGCACAGAGAACTAATAATTAAAATTTTGCAGTTTTGAGAAAATCGCGGTTTATGGCTTTTTTAATTATTGGTCATCATAATTAATTATATTTAAAGCCAACATAGACCACCTTTTTAAGCTCTTTTAAATATAATTATAATATTATTGAGTTTTGATGAATACTTATTCCTTTAATTGTGTAAAACAGACTTCAATATACTACTTATTATATTTTATATTAATCCTTAAGTTATCCTATCTATCGTAGGGTCAAATATGATTAGTCATTGGTGTGTTTTTGCCAAAAATTAACATAGTGCTATTAATCATACTTGTAGTAATCTATGTAGTATGTTATTTAAGTTGCTTTACGTATAATCAAATGTCAAAATATTGAAAAGAATTATAATTGGAAAACTAAAAGTACTCAATGCAAAAATAAACTACTTCGACGGGTATACTCACTATAGTTATAGGTGTTACCTATCTTTTCTTGATCTCAGTTAAAAATTCAGAGTTTTCGATATTGAAACAGCAGTAGCATTAAGCGTAACTTTTACCGTCGACTTTTAATAGTAAACTCTAATTTAATGTTGGGAATATATTAAGACAGGCCGGTAAGCCTTTTAGTCCAGTCAATAAGCTCAAAAAGGTGTCAATTTATGTATTATAAAGATCCAAAAATATGAGTGATAGCTCATTCGATTTGGATAACATGACGTCTAGAAAAATAATCTTTAGTGTTCATTGGCACTTAAAAAATACAATTGTTATTAAGAGGATAAAGAGGTTCTTCGATAACTTAAAAATATTAATATTTAAGAAATAAGGAGGAAATTTCCAATTTAAAGAAGTCACGACGCCCGAAATTCTATCTCCTTTATTAATAATTTTTATTTAATGCCAAAAATATAGACGAGTATAAATAATTTATTGATAGGCGATAATTTGTTTTTATTACAGTAATATTGCATAGCCAACATTTTTATTGCTGCACATGTGCAGTATAAAAAGTGTAAAGATTTCACATAAAAAGGGTCTTTGTTAGAGGACGACATTTTTTTATGTTTTTGTTAACCCGGTTCCACGTCGACGCCTTTATCGGAAAGCGGCGTCCATTGTTTATTGAATTTAGACGAGTTTAAAGATTTTAAGTAGTGGTATTATGATTTCTTACTAGAGTAATTAACTATGTCGGCGCGTTTGTAAGATCCGCTTATAGACGTTTAAGTTCCACCCAGTTTAACCCAGAGGTTTCTGTTATTATTGTTTCTTTTACAACTACATAATATGTAGCACTGAATTAAAGTAGAATTACAATCCGATTTAATGCAAATTTGGGATTTTTATCTCAATAAAATGTGTGCAATTATGGAAAACAGAGCTGATTTTTTTTTTTACTTAATTTGGATTATTTCCTACTTGACCCACGTATTTTGTGTCGGCCGCACTGGCGTTCTGCTCCCATATAAATTTTATTATTTTGGCACTGTAGTCATTACGTTAAAATATTATTAGAATAATAGATTTTAGTAATTAATATATAATTTAATTGTATTACAGAGAACCACTGTCCCTCGATGGATACACTAGGATACGGATGAGAGCTCCATCGCTAACCGATCCAGAGCGCACACTCTACTCAACCTGCCTGCTGAGCGTATCAAACTTGTAATGAATACAATTAAATCATATCACTGGAAGTAACAAAAAAATGTGTTTTATTTACATGGACTTTCTACGAAATTTCATTTTACATGTGTATCTCATTATTTGTTGGTGTTGCAAATATATTATCTACTATATTCGATTTTAACTTTTGATAATTATATATCGTAGCGATATGTGCGTGAGCCTCATCGACTGTTTCACAAAACGAGCCTATTGAAATAAATCATTTTATTTGAAAGATTTGATTGTGAGATTTTAAAAAAAAATATTTACTTTAAATATTACACTTAAAATGAACTCTGCAAATATAAACGTTATTACATTTGGAAGGCATCCCGAAAAAAGTTAAGTAATCAAAAATCTTGTTTAGTTATCTCTGAAAATAATTACTGCGAATAACATTTTTTTTCAAATTTTCTTATTTTTTAAATTTTTCCCTTTATATCCGCAAATGATAATAATAACACTTACTTATGTAAAAAAAACAGGTAGTTATATCTTTTGACGAATCGTGAAATTATTTGTATGAATTACTCAGCCATGACTTTTTTTTCTTATTTTTCTTATCAATGAAGGGTCTAAAATTATTATTGTAATGACTCCAAGTTACTAATTTTTGGGCACATTATTATTCAATAAGTTTGAGGTTGGTTGGAATTTATTCGAAACAAAAACCAGCGCCCATACAAAAACGGACATGTCCTTTAAAAAGTAAATAAAATGTTCAAAAAGCATAAAAAATCGATAAAAAATCAATAACTGTAAGTTGATTATAGACTTTGGGTTTTAACTCAGCGAAAACTAAATAATTGGCTAAAGAAAGTAACTAAAATTTACAAACTGGACATGTGCAGCAATAAAATGTTAGCCTTGCAAATATTACTGTAATAAGAATTCAAATCAACGCCTACACTTATAATCTTTAAATGCCTCTAAATTCAATAGCATAACAAGAGACTCAGTTTAACGATAAATGCGTCCACGTAAGACCGGTGTCAATACAAACATTGATAAAAAATGCGCTCTTTAACAAACCATTTTTATGTGATATATTTATTCTTTTCAAACAACATCTGCACCAATAAAAATGTTGGCCTTTCAATATTACTCTAATAAAAGCATATTACCGCCTACACCTAAAATCTTTAAACTCGCCTCAAATTCAATAAATAATAATCGCTGCATATCGATAAATAGTCCAATTAACTACTTCAAAAAGGTGTTAAATAGTTCAAATTAGGATGAAAAAAAGGTATTTCGTTATTAACTCAAAAACTATTCATATTTAAGATAAAAAAAGATCATTAAGAGGAAATAAAAAAAAACAATATCTCCAAGAAGCTAATAATTTTAGGTCAATTATTTTAACTTTAATGTTAATACATATTTGTAAATACAGAGATTGGAATAAAATGTTATCGTCTAAGTTTTTGAAATAAAATAAAATAACAATTCAAATAATGAAATCTATTAACTATGATTTATTATTATAATATGAATTATTGAACGAATTGAATAAACTGAACAGTTTAAATTTTTACGATTCAAAATTCAATCATAATATTATGCAGCCATTGAATTTATTTAATAAATTAATTATAGACTATGGGTTTAAAGAGACCGAAAACTAAAAATCGGCTTAAAAAGTAGCTAATCATAATTTAACAAAATATAGTTGTGACAAATATGGCGGAAATTGCTTTTAAAATGATTATTTTTTGAATACAACATAAAGTTTGGTTTGTTAAAAGTTAAAAAGAAGGTAATCAGGCACATAATATGATATAAAATAACTAACATAATGTCGTTTCTTATTTATTAAAAAATAATGCCAAAAAATTTAACAATAAAAACACTGTAAATCGCGATTGTCTCCAAACTATAAAACTTTTGTTATTACGTTCTTTACGCCGACGATATGCATCTTACAAGTATAGGAATTATCGTCATAGCATAGACGTGCGCGCATCAACTTTAATTTCGTTTTCTATTATACACTCAGCAGCGGTTCGGTAGTGTTACGTAACGTCATTGCAGGTAGCCAGTAGGCCTACGACTGATATCGATCTATGCAATCGATCCCAAACCCCGCCTCCCAAACGAAGTAAAACAAATTTGCCAAATTATTTTGACCCTTAGGGTGGTCGACCGCCAACTTTGCTGATTGTACATGTATTTGTCTAACTTCAGCGGTAACGGACTCATTGTTGTACAATACGACACAATATCACAATCAGAATATTATTCCATGTTTATAAAGGGGAGTTTAAACTTACCGACGATTTCCATGCGAAATTTGTGTTTTTATTTTGTCCAAGTGAAAGATATGCAATGTGCATTGCTTATATTCTATTATAGACTCTATGTCGTCTATTTTTAGTGTGATTTATCTATTCAGATGCTTGCATGAACATTTTAGACTTGTCACTATTATCAGTAGTTTCGGATATAAATTTTACAATAAAATTCTTTTATATAATCATATGCTTGTATAAAATATGGATATTTCTATACATTTTCTTAGAATCACCTAACTACATTTACATTTAAACCAGTCAATAATTATGCACAGATCATATCTATTCCAAATGCAATTAAATATCTCACTAAAACACATTGAAAACATAATTAAAAACAAAAAGAAAATCGATTGGATAAATATTTTTTTCTTACTAATAAACAATTTAATCAGAGATGAAACTGGCCAGTGATTTATCTCTAGCCTCTAAAATAATTATTTGAGGGAATAAGATAAGAAATCACTGAATAGTAACACAACTCAATAAAGTTTATTGGTAAAGGGGGTAATGACTATCAAAGCTCCTTGATAAGAGTTAAATATTTACATCCGTCAAATTCTAAAACATACTTAATCATAGAAAGCTATTTGAGTAAGAATATCTATCACTGATTTAAATCAAGTACAACTAACTTCTATGACCTCTTAAATATCTTTAAAGTTATCTAAGTACAAACTTGTGCAAAAAAAATTTTTGTTTTAGAGCTCAAAATGCAACTCAGTAAATAAGAAAAAAATTAAGGACTGTTTAATTGCAATTTATTGAACTGCATTTCAAAGTCGTTTAAGGCGCGTTGGGGTAAGATCGTAGGAGGTGTAACATCGTATAAATCAAATAACTCGCAATTGTGTTATTATTTTTGTTTTTGGACAACACTTCCTGCGACCCCATTTTCTTCCTCACGTTCCACTAGTTCACATGAATGATTACGTCAAGTAAATAATGTTTACGGTGCTAACAAACAAAATATCGGTATTTCTTCGTTCCCTGGCAGATCCGGATTAACCCCATGCAAGAATATGCCTAATTTTAGTTTAGTATTTACTGTTTTCAATTAATTTTGTAGTTATATAGTATCATAAAGGAAATAAATCTTGTGACTTGCTTATTCAAATTTGTCAAAACACCTATATTCCCTGAGATCCGATCTTTACGCGTACAATTATTTGTCGTTAAAGAACGGATAAAAATCGTTCGAGCTAGCACTGCACTAACATTGCAAGTTTGTGTCAAAATTTACACACGAAAACGTCTGAACTCAGTAATTATGTAATTTTTTTTAGCTCAGGTGAATGATCAATTTTGTTTATTTGTTATTAATTTACACGTGTATGTACTATTTTTTCGAATTTTTTTAAAAATATCTACAGTGTCATTCATGAGGGGTAAGATAGTATGCCTCGAACTTCTAAAAAAACAAATTTCGCTTCTAAAAATATCTCACGATATTTTTAAAGATTTTTGAATGTTTATGAATGACTATCTAGATCGGAATATGCTCTTTTTATGGATTTTAGAATTCCTGTATCATAGACGATTTTAGATAGTAGTCCGAACTATACCTGTGCAGGTCCTATCTTTCTCACACATTTCTAAAAGTATGGTACTTTTTTAAAGCCTTATAAAACATTAACTGTTATTTTTAAGGAATTGAAAAAATATATACCACTTAGTACATTTAATACCATATAGCTAAGTTAATGATTCATTATGATAACTCCTATAGAATTCTTGTAAAAAAATAATTCGAGAAGACTGTTTAACACGTCGAAAAAGCGTCCGATTTAACCCCAACGCACCTTACCTACACACCATCTTGAAGAATATAAATTAGAAACCCAAGTTCAAACTCCTTAAAAAAGCAATAACACCGCTCATCGTGAGTTTATGCAAATATCGCGGAATGAAAGGGAATAGAATCGGATATGGTCTTTTTTTTATATTATGTGCGAATAGTGTATACGTTGTAAAAGTGACCTTATCGTAAACACGCCGGCTTCGGCTTGCGTCACCGCGAGCACCGGCCGCGGCCGGGCGGAGCGCGACGCCAGCCGGGCCCCCGCCGCCGCCCGCGCCGCACCGCCCGCACCCCGCGCACCCCGACCGAACCCGCGCCCGCCGCGACCTCGTGCACGCGTCACACAAACGTTTCATACAATATACATGTCATTTGCAACATTTAGTTTATTGGGGATAAATTATATTTTTATGTTATTCATGTATTCATGAAGAAGCTGTTTTTGATGAGTTTTATCCGTTAATTGGTTATATGTAATATATAATTCTGGTAGAGTTACACCGATATTTCCTGGAACTTACGGTTCACGCTTTTTATTTTGTTCGGAACGTATTACATTTATAAAGTTTCTACACGGATAGTGTAAGTTGACCGCTATGAAGTTAGTCGCTGGCAGCGTCAAAATTATCCTTATACTTATGAGTTATGACTAGTACGGTAGAGAGACGTATTGAAAGTGGGTGTAGTTTCTTAGATAAGGCCGCACAGAAATTGGTCCTAACTTCGTTTCAGTCATAGAAAAAGACATTAGCTTTCATTTTGACTTAATTTCTATTGTTAAGTTTTTTATTGTTAATCTTTTGTCTAGTGGGTAATATGTATTTTTTAATAGCAACAATAAAAATTAAGTAAACATATTAAACTAAAATTGCTCATTAAATTACGTCATACACCGCCATACTCTACCTATTAATTTACTGACACACATTCGTACTTTTATTATATCACAAATATCTACTAAACATTCATGACTAAATAACAGTAATAAATGTAAAATCAGAACCAGATCAACTCAATCAAGTTGCTAAAAAACTAAATCCTGTTTGTTCAACCTTGTGAACCGCGAGCGAAAAAATTTAACACCTATCTCGCACGTGAGTCGAAATCGGCTGACAACGCGCACCAAAACGTCCATTACTATAAATTCACAATTCACCGATTGTGCCAACTGGCATTCGGCAAACGTTCCCGATGCCGACTGTAACTGTCGCCTTATAAATTATGTTTCTGTTGATTCAAAAAACGTCGTAACAGACGACGTTTGCACGAATAAGATTGCGACGATTATTCTCCAAATAATGTTCAACATTACCTTTTATCGGATGTCTTTAAAATGTTTATTCAGTAAGGCATTGAAATACATCCAGCACAACCTCTATTTCTTCCTCATTTCTGGGACGACCTTATTTCATCATCACGTATTTATAAATCCAAGCCAAAATACGAGAGTGGCGACGTGACACGTGCTAAATAACAGATAGAGATAAGATAAATAACATCCATTCACAAAATCAGTCTGTAAGCGTTTCATACAATAATGAATTATAACGCCTTTAGCTGGTAGGTTTCTTATTTGCGAGCGTCCATCTACTAAGATGTAGGTTCGCCTACTACCTACCTTCCTACCTACCCACTAACTACCTTCGTCTTTTCTATTACTGTAGTTAAGCAGCTATGCAGAACTGTGGTGTTCACATTTGAAAGGTATTTTGGTCAAAGTAAAAGCATTCTCAAACACTTCTGATGTCGCAGGGTGATTAACGTAAAAACCTTTAAATTGTTATTTTGATAATTCTTTTGGTGACGGGCAGTCGTGACTCGTAACGCTAGCCATTAAGGTTACTACTTACTCGTCTCATCATTCAAAAGAATTATAAACTAAATTATACAATATTGCAACATCGTTTATAAAGTTTGTATCAATAATTTAAAAATGTAGAATGTGATAACACTGTCATGCAGTCGGTTTGTGGAACAGAGTCACAGTAGTAATAACTGTCTCTGTGTTACTACTCATGTTTTCGGCGACTTCAACTGGGGCCTGATTCTCTATCCCGCACATTATTTTGACAGTGTGTAACAAGCACGTAACACAACGCATCATGTTTAGGACTATAGAAATTTGGCTTACAGAATACCATTCCACGCACATTTCTCGAAGATAACATGACACGGCCGCGTTACGCGTTTACACTACCATACAGAATAAGGGCCCTGGTGACGCGTCTTTATATTTACGTCTACTAAAAATTTCTAGGCACAATAATATATTTGTGTTGGTCATGACTTTGGTGACGTGTGCTTTATTAATTATACATTAACTTAAGATTTAGAATCGGTTTACACCATTGAAATCTATGCAATTACCATAAAACTACAAATGAAACAGTTTCTGTAGTATAATAATAAACATATCCGCATTTAACACCACATATACTGTAAAAGTGGAATGAACTGGCACTCTACATACACTTACACCGAAAAACTGAGCAAGTTAAGGTTATATCAACGTTTAATTATCCGATATAGAAAAGAAACAAGCTGAATGAAGTGGTCAGAAGTTTCCACAAGTGTGAAGATAAGAGACGATAGCGCCGTCGCCACTCCCAAACTAGTTTTACATTGACGGTAAATCATAATAACCCACATCTCCTATACTTTGTCGTATCGTAATCCCCATTACGTGTGTACAAAGGAATTTCTATAGATATAGTAGTTGAAATGGATTACCTTCAAATGTCGATAAAGTTTCCGATTTTCGAAAGCGTCGTAGAAACTTTCCAAGCACATGCAGTAAATATCGCTTGCGGCTTTACGGGTCCTTCCACCTCTCTACTCATTTGTGAATCGATTCGACGTTTTTTATTTACGCCTTCGCTTACCGCATGGTTTCGCAGAATTTATACTAAATTCAATTAACAAATGGATTAAATGGTTTTGCCTCATCCGCCGATGATTCACTCCAACCGCCTCCACGTCTGTCGCCGGCTTACTCGACCTTTCCCTCATTAGCGCTAATTATCGCTTGATTAATCTAAAGTAGTGCCTATTCTATTGTTCAGTCGAAACTCTCGTATTATTATCGTTTTCCGGAACAATAGGACGCGATAACTCATATCAGGGCTATACACAAGGAGAGTGTACAAAAATTATGGACATTGTAATATTTTATGAAACGTCATACAAGTTTACTACTTCGTTATCTGCATAATGTAAACATTTTCATTTCACAATCCAAGGTGCGTACTCCGTTCCTAGATAAACACCTACACTTTAAAATCTCATAGTGGTGGTCATTGAACTGTTCCTTATAAATCAATGTAATTTATCATCAATTATTTAAGCAATCTTACAACACTTAGCACTTAATCATATCATACCCATATTTCGTACGCAAACAATATCTTTTATTAACATATCCAATTCAGATATCACATTTCATAAGAAACATACTTTTCCGCGTTTTGATAATTAAATCAATATTAAAAATTGTTGTTATAATATCTTAATTGATATTTTAAAAGTGGATAATTTAAGCTTGTTTCCCGAGTTTCATATAAATTTTATTTGACAGTTATCGCATGAAATAGCTAATGTAGATAGTACTCATTTTATTACCATTCATTAGAGCGCATATATTAAGGTGTGACCTTTGTATTAGTTCGGCTTATGTAGTTATGTGACGAGAAGCATTTAATCAGAACTTGTGAAACGGGTCCTTAATTATTTAATTGTCTGTAAGATTCACAATACACACATTTAACAAATGTTTTTTTTGTGTTTCAGCTACACTTATCACCGCGACAGCGGGAACCTGCTACGGTTGGCCATCACCAACACTCTCGTACCTACAATCACCAGACAGCAAAATACCTACTACGAACGACCAAGGATCATGGATAACCTCGATTATGATCCTATGTTCCGCCCTTACGCCCATACCTTCAGCATACTTTGCTGACCGTTTCGGGAGGAAGACGACCCTCCTCCTGGGCGCGATACCCTTCATCCTTGGCTGGGTATTGGTCATCGTAGCCAATTCGGTGCCGGTGCTGTATGTCGCTCGGATGTTCTCCGGCCTCGGATACGGCATCGTGTATACAGTCGCTCCTATGTATACAGGAGAGATTGCCACGAATGAAGTCAGAGGTGCTCTCTCTACACTCATCACATTGATGAATAAAGTGAGTATTATTGAATTTTGTTGAAGATCATTATGATAATGTAATTCGCAATATCTCCACGTAACTTCTTACACGTGTTAATTGTCTTAATGCATTCTACAAATTTGATAATATTGGGAATCATTTTACCTAAATTACTCTTGAGAAACTTAAATTCAAACTTTAACATATTGGATAATGTGACGTTTCATCAACATAGACATGAAATGTATCGATTTGAAGGAATTTTAGAATCTTTATTGTAGGTGTCGTATCGTTGATAACTATTTCAAAGAAATCCAGACGAGAATACACTGAGCAATTTCCTCATCACTGTCAGATTCTAATGGCAATTGTAAACGGTCATTATCAATGTAGCCGTCCACTCAAAAAGAATTGGTACAGCAATTTCACATATCCTCTTTGGTTACGATACGAACTCGGAGTGGTCTAAGCTGGTCCAATCTTGCTCTCGAGTGAAGAATCTCAGCGACACCTCTTGTTGTTGTATCTCGTGCTTATTGAAAAATTATTTAACTGTTCAGCCATCATTTTCTATGTAGGTATATGAAGGTTTTAAAATTCTCAATATTATCTTAGTATTTTTAACATTCTACCATGTATCAGGCAATTACGATGTTGATATTTAAAGTATATTATTCGTTGTTTCCCTACTCTATGATGTACATTCATTTCAATACATATGACGTATCATATGCCATATTTATTCAAATAGAATTTATAAATTATGTTATATTACAACATTATACTAGTAATTATTTCGATCTCTGGTTCTACGGTAGATTTCCTAACAAGTTATCTTTATACAGTATATTTTATGGCAATAATCTTGTCGTATGACTCATTAATTATGAGATTTTTTCCTCGTTTGCCTACCAATGATATTTCCGTCTACGCCATTTTGTAATTCCCAAGCACCTTAAAACACACATTTATTCCCCATTGTTTGTTATACCTGCCCGTAATTACGTTGACACAGAGCAGCAACGTGACACGTGACTCATTGCCTTAATTATACATGGAGTGTACACACTGCCTACCCAAACATGATATAAGCATCCACTTATTTCTTGCAACTCTTTGTAGCTGCACCACTACAATGGTAAAGATAGGGTTATGACCTAATTAAAAATGATATAATGACTTACTTTAGTTTACCGCGGGTACACCAGTTGCAAAAGCAAACACAAAGCATAAAATATACCCATGATGATTTTCGTTGCCGCCTGTTTAAGTTGTTAGGATGAGCTCGCTCCTTTTAGAGTAACGAACTTGTATGAACTAGCAAAAATTGTGCGAACACGACGCCAGTTCTACCCACATCTTATAAAATTAATGTTTGTAGACACCAATCTAGGAAATAGGTAGATACGAGCATAGAGATAGGAGCATAAGCTCCTTACGTGTTGATCAGAAAGATAGTGAAGTTTTAAGTTTCATCATAACTAATTCTATTTGATGATTGATAATATCTTAGTCATACATAATTGATTTATCGGAATGCTTATAGGTAATAAGTTACATCAATCATAATAATATCTAATATGCTCAATTATAATTAAGAACAATTATCTTAGAATACTATTCCTAT